>NC_069660.1:230816719-231129457 GCF_027244095.1 Hemicordylus capensis
ATTGTGAAGAGCTCCAAAAGGATCTCTCCAAACTGGGTGAGTGGGTGACAAAATGGCAAATGCGGTTCAATGTTGGCAAGTGTAAAGTGATGCACATTGGGACGAAGAACCCCAACTTCAAGTATATGCTGATGGGATCTGATCTGTCGGTGACAGACCAGGAAAGGGATCTTGGGGTCGTGGTGGACAGCTTGTTGAAAGTGTCAACTCAATGTGCGACAGCTGTAAAAAAGGCCAATTCCATGCTACAGATCATTAGGAAGGGGATTGAAAATAAAACTGCTAATATTATAATGCCCTTATACAAAACTACGGTGCGGCTACACCTGGAGTACTGCGTACAATTCTGGTCACCACATCTAAAAAAGGACATTGTTGAACTGGAAAAGGTGCAGAAGAGGGCAACCAAGATGATCAAGGGCCTGGAGCACTTTCTTATGAGGCAAGGCTACAACACCTGGGGCTATTTAGTTTAGAAAAAAGACAACTGCAGGGAGACATCATAGAGGCCTATAAAATCATGCATGGTGTGGAGAAAGTGGATAAAGAGAAATTCTTCTCCCTCTCCCATAACACTAGAACCAGGGGTCATCCCATGAAATTGATTGCCGGGAAATCTAGGACCAACAAACGGAAGTACTTTTTCACACAACGCATAATCAACTTGTGGAATTCTCTGCCACGAGATGTGGTGACAGCCAACAACCTGAATGGCTTTAAGAGGGGTTTCGATAACTTCATGGAGGAGAGGTCTATTGATGGCTACTAGCATCTGGTGGGCCACTGTGCGAAACGGGATGCTGGACTAGATGGGCCTTGGGCCTGATCCAGCAGGGCTGTTCTTATGTTCAAGTCATGGAGGCTGCTGGTTTCTGCTGGCTGCTCTGACTGCTTGCCCCAAATCACAACATTCCCTCATGCACCACCTTCAGCTGGAAATTGGTGCCCTTCCTGGGTGTGCAGGGAGGCCGTGTTGGGACTGCTGTGTGCAGCAGCACCTGACACCAGCGTGCACTTCAGTGTGGATCTGTGGGACAGTCCCAGTGGGAGGCACACTGTTTTCCTGTCCTTCATGATACACTGATGGGGGCAGGAGAGTAAGGAAATATCTACTGCTGGAAGTGTGCCCAGCCTTTCCAATACAGAAAAGCACAATTGGGCTGTGATGGACACTGACCACACAGCCAGTGAGCTGTTGGTGACCATGGCTCACCAGGAAGAGGGGTGGCTGTCTGGGCAGCCAAATCTTTGCCAACTTTCATGGTCACCAAAAATGCTGCCAGCATAACTAGGGCAGCTGAGCAGGGTCAGTTTGTGTCTACCCATTGTGTGACGCACACTGTAAAACTGGTTGTGCAGGATATGTTTGGCCCTTCTGGGGCTACAGCCAGGTGAGAAATCCCCCTGCAAGTGTTAGATGCCATCTTACTGCTGCCATGGCTGCTATTCTGGAGAAGTACTGCAAAATAGCTTTCTTCCACCAGAAGAAAGTCCTACTGCTGTGCGAAAAGGGTAGGAATATCCTCAAGGAGAAGCATCTTGAACTGGGCCTATCTGAACACTTGATCCGTAAGGATGTTCCGACCCAGTGGAATTCCACCTTTCTCTTGTTCCAGCACCTGCAGGAGCAACAGGCCTGGCAAGGAGTTGTGGCTTGGATGTGTGCAACCTCTCCAACCAGGAATGGACACTCCTTTCCGAGGTTGTCTTGTCATATGAGCCATTCTTTGTTGCCACAAAAAGCTTGTGTGCTGAGACAGCAACACTGAGCCAGACTTTGCCCGCTGCTCTGCTCCTCAAGAAGTTGATGGGTGAACTCCAGAACATGCTGAGCACTAGGAAAGCAATTGCCTTGACAGGTCAGCTGAGGATTGGAGTGGTAGATCAGCTCAGCACAGCCTTGGGAGCATCGGCAGCACATGTTTTGTCAGACAGCCAGGTAACATCTGTACACCAGGGATACACTGCAACATTTTGTTGTCATTCCATACTTGTAATTTTTATTCCTGAGCACACACAACTGGGTCTGTGCATACAATTTTGTCATACATGCACAGTGTGAATCAAACTGCCCACCCATCATGCTACATGGCCATTTGTAACACACTGGGCAACCCTATGTACCTTAATGTGAACACATCTATTTTTTAGACTCGTATCAGCGAAAGAGTGATCAGGCCCCAAACAGCAGGCAGCTGCTTTAATTACAGCATCTCTCTTAACTATCCCAGTAGCATTATTAATACACTATTTTGTAACTTACTGTAAGCTGCCTTGGGGATCTTTTAGATCAAAAGGCGGGATATAAACCAACCAACAAAACATGATTACCACCCATGCAGTAAATCTGTTAAAACCACACAGTAGTGGTACAATAATGCTGCAGCCATTTGCACATTTGTTTAGTTTGAAGAAAATATCAAAATCAAATAAATGTTAAAAGTATAACTATCTCATACAGAACATGTCCAAGTACTGAACTCAAAAAGTTGTGACAATGGTTCTCCATTGATCACACATCATTCCTTTTCTCTGGCAGATTTTGAGGATCAGCTGTTTACTGTTACTGAGCTGTTTACTACTTTAAAAGATGCTGTAAACAAACCTTTTGAAGATACACATGCTTACATATGGTGTTTACCTCATTATCATTTAAAACATCAATATTAGTGTTCATAGAGTAAATAAGTGGACTGACTGAATGCCATGCAACAACTGCCATTTTTATATCTTAATGTATCAGCAGTCCTTCAATATTTAACACAAATTGGCAATAGTTAACACAACTTCTAGAAAAGTAGCTTTGTGAGCAGAGATACTATTCCAAGCCTCTATAGGGGAGGCATCCTAAGCTCTCCAGCTGTTGTTGAACTACAACTCCAGAATCCCCAGCCACAATTTATTGTGGCTAGGGATGGTGGCAGTAGTACAACATCAGCTGGAGAGCCAAGGTTGCCTACCCCTGTTCTATAGGATAATCTAAAACAAACATTAATAAAACTTGTTCAATAAGAAACGAGTGTGTTCTTAATGTTCGCAGGGGCAGGAACCAACCCTGACAGCAACGGGCAGAAGAGTACCCCACCTCAGAGGGCCGATGTAGTCAGACCAATCCCTCAACCAATCCCTCGACCCTCTAGTAATGTTGTCAGTGGTGGTGTGAGTCAAACAAGACTTGCACCACTGTTGCACTTGGTAGTCCCATCTAGTAATGGGAGTGTCCCTCAGAGGCCACTGCATCACTGCAGGGCTTCTAGGGGATGCTCTCATTGACCGTTGGGAAGAAGAGCTGCTATGCCACTCTTCAAGAACTCAGGTGGCAGCTTTTCCTTCTCTCATCCTTCTTAAAGCCCTGTGAGAGCCCACACATTGCCCCAAAGTGCTCTGTAGTGATGTAGCCCATTGGTCAGTGGAGAAGGTGGGAGAGCACGCACATGATTCTCTGTGTTTCCACACACGTATATGTGCTTGTGAATGCATATGGGTAGATGTGCATGTGTGTGCACACATATTTTTAATGTGATAAAAATTGATTAATTTTTTAAATCAGGTTTTTTAATTTAAATAGGAATCAAATAATACATAAATAAAAATTGGATTTTAATTAAAATACAATTAATTTAAAAGAACCTAGATTAAAGATAACATCATGAATATTAATCATTTCTAATTATATTCTATGAACATGTTAGTAGCAGTACATGGGGATGAGAGATAACAGACCTGATAAATTCTATTCTGCAGGTGATGTAAATGCAGCATATGTATGTACGCGTTCATGTGCACGCGTGCGCGCACATACACACACACACACACACACACACACACACACACAGAGTCAAGCCTTTGCCCTCCTCCTGGACTTTGGGGCTCTGTGGTTTCCAGGAGTCAATGCCAACTTGACAGCACAACTTAACTTTAACTCATAGGAAGGAAGGAAACAGGAACGGTTTATTAAAGAGTCGATCCCAATGCATTTTGAGTAGAAACACCCAGGTTTACAAAACAAAACACTTAACTTCTAAGCTGCTTAGAATTAAAGAATTCTTTAATAAACTTCTACCACACTGTTTCTGTTTCATCCCTTCCTATTTTTTGGTGTGGTGCTTTTCTCTCCTGTGTGCATTTACATTTACTCAACTTCTAAGCTGCTTAGAAGGGAGCTTACATTTACTCATGCAAGCCCCCAAATTCCCTCCCTACCTCATACCCAAACCCTTATATGCCACTCGTCGTCAGTCCCCCTCCCCTTAAACAGAAGTTTACAGAGTACCTTCTAACAAAAAATGAACTGAACTGACACACTATGTGCCAATAAAGTGATACACTCTATCAAAGCAGAGACTCTAATCACCCATCTCCTAAGCCCTGGGACGAGCCTTTGTTCCTGGACCCCTGGAGACAGTCCAGTGTAATATGCAGATCCCTAAGGTTCCCAATTCCTTACTGTGCCATCAACCCCTGCAATTTTTCTCACATTGTAATTGTTAGAGTATGTCACATGTATCCTGTTTCTCTGTAGTAACACACACAGTAGAATCCTATAGTAGAAGAAAACAGGTTCAAGGATTTAGTTCTAAGTGGCCTGAAGAGAATTTGGGCTTGGCTCAAAAGGGGCTCAGGGAAATCTGAACTAGGGGAGTCCTTTTCCAACCCCTCTCAACTGCATAATTCACCACAATCACTAGTTGAGTATTCTGCTTCACAAGACACATGAATGATAATTACAACTTATTTGCTTTGTAATATATTCACGTGACCTATCACAGAATTCTATGGATCAAAGACTAGTGGTTAATGATTCTTTTTTCTATTCTCTAGCCTCTGTTGACTTATGTAACAATTTCCTTGAGTAAAAATTAAGTGGAGGATTTACCCATAAGACTTTCTTTCACAAGGGACTTAATCACTGCCGGTATAAATGTGTAAGATTCGGCAAAGGATTTAGTATTTTGGCTTGTCTCCTTTTCAAGAAATCTCTTTACTGCAGGAACAGCTTACTTAAAATGAAATGGAATTAATATTTATAGCATCTCTTTAATAATACAGATTTAATTCCCATCACATGCAATCTCTCATGCATTTCTAGCTAAGTCTTTGCAAAACTAACCTGATTTCTGTTAATATCCTAAGGCAAAAAACTGTTCATGAAAATATAATAAATGGAAATAAACAAAATGTTCAAAACAGTTAACACTGTAAGTTCATTCTTATTTGCATGCAAACAATAAAAAATCTTCAGATTTACAAAAAAGCAGTGATGTACGGCTTACATGCTAAGCAGGAAAAATCCTGCTGAACACGTTCAGATAGATTTGGGACACTATACCCAGATGAGAGAGAGGTCAGAGGATGCAACCAAGACAAATTTACAAAACATTAGAAGACGACTATTTTTATCTCGGGGATCCAGAAAGTTAATGTAATTGGGGATCCAGAGGTTTTCACAATTATGCATACAGAGACTGAACTGTGATGACGTGATTTCTCGTGATAAGACACTTATCACAAGACACTACAATATGATTAAAAACCATTTTCCTACAACTGTATTCCCCACACACACACACACACACGTAACAAATGGCACAAGAGCAAATCTCACTTCAAGGGAAAAGGTGTGCAAACGTGTTGTGTGTATTGCATCCGCTCTTCACAACTATGGGATGGGAAAATTCATATATGCCAAGATTTAAACTCTCTATACAAACTCCCCTCAATTCAAGCTCATCTGCTGACACCCTGTTTCAGGTACCTCTAGCTTTAATGGCCAGTCAGGATGAGGGGGTTTAACCAGTTCTGGATAGGGTTCCACTCCTTTGAAAGAGCAAGTGTGCAGCTTGATATACTGCTAAGACCTGGCTCTGCTTTTGGATGTTCAAGTCGAGGCGATGGCCAGGGGTGCCTTTGCACAGCTTTGTCTAGTGCTCCAACTGCATTCCTTTCTCTAGAAGGTAGATTTGGCCACGATTACCCATGCCTTAGTCATATCACAGTTGGATTACTGTAACGCGCTCTATGTGGAGTTGTCCTTGAAGAATATTTGGAAACTATAGCTAGCGGGCCTGGCCTGGCACTGTGGACTCTAGCAAACGAGAGAGGCACGCGGGGGAGAGACAGCACGAGCGAGCGAGACGCGCAGGAGAGAGACAGCGCGAGCGAGGCATGCGGGAGAGAGACAGCGCGAGCGAGGCACGCAGAAGAGAGACAGCGTGAGCGAGCGAGGCGCACGGGGGAGACAGCGCGAGCGAGCGAGGCACACGGGGGGAGACAGCGCGAGCAAGCGAGGCGCGCGGGGGGAGAGACAGCGCGAGCGAGCGAGGCGCGCGGGGGGAGAGACAGCGCGAGCGAGCGAGGCGCGCGGGGGGAGAGACAGCGCGAGCGAGCGAGGCGCGCGGGGGGAGAGACAGCGCGAGCGAGCGAGGCGCGCGGGGGAGAGACAGCGCGAGCGAGCGAGGCGCGCGGGGGGAGACAGCGCGAGCGAGTGAGGCATGCGGGGGAGAGACAGCGCGAGCGAGAGAGGCACGGTGGGGGGGAGAGCGAGAGAGGCACGGTGGGGGGGAGAGCGAGAGAGGCATGGTGGGGGGAGAGAGAGCGAGAGAGGCACGGTGGGGGGAGAGACAGAGCGAGCGAGAGAGGCGGTGGGGGGGCAGAGCGAGCAAGAGAGCTGTTGTGGGGGGGACAGAGTGAATGAGATTGCTGTGGGAGTACCAGCCAAACAAATTCTCCCAACTAACCCCCAAAAGGAAGTGAACTACAGCACAGATGCTCTGTGCAGGTTCAGCTAGTACTCTTTTAATCCTTCTGCAACAAAAAAAATGACTAGCTAGTGTAGGATGTATACTGAAATCATCCCATTGAGTAAATCCAGTTGCAAAACAAATGTAATATTTTAATTACTAAGGTAATATTTTAGTAAAATCTGAGCCCCAAAGCTAATCATGGTAGATCATCTTACTCTCATCTCCAGCAGTTTATTTGTGACAGAAATATGTTCAATGTGAAACTCTTAAGGGGACACTTTACTGAAATGTAATTTGAAAGGCTGAAAGAACAGGTGTATTAAGAGCTCCTATTTTCTCAAGATATGCAATCTCTTACTATACAAAGCCCTCCGAGGTTGCAAGATTAGCACTTTAAAGTGCAGAATCCTGGTTCCAATATTAAACCTCAGTACCAATGAAATTCAAGCTTTTTCAAATATTCGTCTGCACGTTACTGAAAGCTTATAAAGTCATAAGATGATACATAATCATAATACATGATTTCCTGATATTGTGACTCAAGACATTACTATGTACGAATTTTTACAGTCAAGAACCAGGCACACTTTTCACTCAGACACAGGATTACAAGGAATACAGCTGCAAGGAGCTCCAAGCCCATCTGCTCTTTCCTCTCTTCAGCTCTGCAACAGAGGTGTGACACAACAATCCTGGTTTCTTATACCACCGCTTAATGAGTAGTTCAGACATAATAAGAGTGATCAAACTGTTGTAAAATTTGTTCAACTTTATACAGGCAAGATACATCGTTTGGGTGTGTGAGCAAAGATAATCCATCAGAGAAATGAATCTTTCAGGATAGTATGTTCTTAATTAAACAATTAAGAGAAATGTTGATATAACTCCAGCTCCCAAAACCCTCTGCTACACCATATACCAAAGCCACATTTTTATTTTCTTTCTGTTCTGATATGCAGAACAAACATTACTGTCCCTTCATAACTTGGTTAACCCTGAGCCTAGCAACACAGTTTTAGACAAAAATTAATCTATATAGAACAGGGCAGTAGTACTTTAGGAGGAATAATAGTAAACTACTTTTACCTCAGTGAAGGAACTTAATGAATCCCAAGACTACAACGTGACAAAAAAGCAAAACAAAAACAAAACAAAACCTAGGACTATGAATATTGTCAGAGAACTGTTTTGCCCATGCATACCACTCCACTTTCCATGTGATTGCTTTCAACCATGCTCATGCACATGATCATGAAGAAATGAAACCTGTGACTCAGCAGCACACATATAGAGTGGGTTCACATGACACTAGGGATGGGCATGAACCGCAGTTTGAACCACGGTTTGAGCACTTTTGGGAAAATGGGAAAGGGAACTTTAACAAAAGATTAAAGATCCAGATTCCTGCTAGGGCAGTGTGCATCCCAATACCGCCCCCCCCCCCAGTACGGCACCATCATGCACATGACATCGGCGCATGCACGGGCACCATGTGTGTGATGTTGTGTGTGATGTCACCATGTGGGGGGTTATAGGGATGTGCACTGCCCCAACAGGAAGCTACATAGCACAGCAAGGACCTGCTCTCCTTTTTCTTAAAGTTCCCTTTCCTAGTTTCCCAAAAGTGCTTGGACCACAGTTCATGCACATCCCTACATGACATACACCAAGCCAAACTGCACGTCAAAAACCCCTTGAGGGGTTGTCTGAGCTGAATGACAAGAGGGCACAAGAGTTGGTAGTTGACTTGGGGGATGAGGATTGGGGTTCACTAGCACCTGCAGAGGCTCCAGAACTCCCCTCAGAGGAGCCCCTAGAAGATCACCGTCTTCCAGGGACTTCCCAGGAGCCTCAGTTACCTCCCAGGGGGAGGACACTGAGGAGCAGCTGCCTCCGCTCTAACTCCAAACAGCCCTTCTGAGAAAACCCCTTACTCCAAAGCCACCCCATCTCTCCAAGTCCAGTCAAGAACAGGGGTGTGGCCACAATCCCCTGGACCCATTGGGATCCCCACTTGGACTCCCCGACATGGCAGTGTACCCATGCCCACAAGAAACTCAACCAATGGCGCAGGACTGCTCACCTCACAGGTAGAACACACAAACTAAGGGGTCTCCTTGGGAGGAGGAACAGCTGGATTCCTTTTAAGGACTGTTTGCTATCAATCTCCAGGAACAGGACATGGCCCTTTCCTAACTGTTTTCCTTCCTGGTCCAGTTGCTGGCACCTGCTAACTTGGCAAAGAGGCAGCTTTTCACATGGTGATTCTCTTTATTTAGCAGGGGGAGAGTAACTGGCCCTATGCACCCCCAGCACAGTACCTCCAGTGACTGTTGCTGGTGTCTGTCTTATGTTTCTTTCTAAATTGTGAGCCCTTTGGGGACAGGGATCCATCTTATTTATTTATTATTTCTTTGTGTAAACCACCCTGAGCCATTTTGGAAGGGCGGTGTAGAAATCGAATGAATGAATGAATGAACTGCTCAAACAGGTCTGAACCTGTTGAGCTCTCATGCCAGCTGGAGCCCAGGACTCCTGCATTCCTGCTTCTGCCTGATCTGGATGATCCTACCATGATCCTGAGACTCTGCCCTAGTGACCACTGAAATAGAACCCTTGCCTGAGAAACCTTGCTGGAACTTCTGCTCCTGGGGGGATCAACTGCTCTGCCCACCCTATAGAACCACCACCTACAGATGGGTGAGCAATCCTGTGTGTGGGGCATGACACTGTGGTTCCTGAAGTGGCCTGCAAAATTCAGCTCATTTTATGATGTCTGAACCTGGAAGTGCCAAGCTGCCAAGCAGAACTTCCTTCCGCCCAACATCTGTAACTAGGATTTGAAGATGGGTGGCAGTTGGGTGGTGGAGAGAAGTGAAAGTTTCAAATTTCCAGGTTCAAATGACACAAAATGACTGGAACTTGTGGCTCATGCTGGGAGTGTGCGATTCCCAGGACAAGTGGTTTGGCTTGGTGTGCGTCATATGAAGTCACCCATAGATTTCAGAGTTCTGCAAAGCCTCCAAACTCTGTTGCCTTGATTACAGATACTGTTGTAAGTGTGTTGTCCACTGAATCTAATGGAACTGAAAATCAGTCATGGCTAACTTGCCTCATTGTGTTTAAAGGTTTTCAGTGGTGCTGTGTCATGAATAAATGGTCTGGATACTGCCCAGCATTTCTTCTTTAGTTATTTCACATGCAAGAGTATCCCCACCCCCAAAGCTAACATTTCATGTGGTATGCAAGTTAAAAAGAAAAGGTTATATATGACAGCAAAATGCTGAAGCATATCTGCATTTTATGGCAGGAGCTTAAATATGAATTTATTTCCAGAGCAATGTCACAAGCAACTTTCATTAATCCTTCCTGAATAGGAGTTAATGCTGAGATTTTAACATAAAGCACAATGTATTGTTGAACGTCAACAAGATCTAATGTCTGACTAGTATTGAGAAACAAGTGAATTCATCATTTGTAAGCTGTCATGACTATGCGGCAGCAAGTATGTCAAATGAGAATAGAAGATAAAGGTTCAGCAAAGAGGAAAGATAACTTCAGGAAAATGGGACATGTACAACTTTTTCATATACCTCCATTACTTATATACATTTCCTTTATCCCTAGTTCAACGTGTTGTGCATTGTATTTCTAGAGTGATCTTGAATTCCTATTTTACTGCACTGGTCAGGCCTTCGCTTGCGGACTCAGAAGAGGAGGCAGTGAATTTACCTGAGGATCTCAAGGGTCAGCTCTGTGATTGGAGGGAGGAGGTACACATGGTGGGCCAGGAGGAGGGCTTGGTGCAGGAGGCAGATCAGAGTAACAAATCCCAGGAGAAACTTTCGCTGCCGGTGTTATCTCTGAGGGCACACAGGCGCAAGAAGCGGCATGACCAAGTCAGGGAGTTGAGACGCAGCAGTCGCTTGCAGCATGCACGAAACTAAGTGAGGGCTGACTGGGCTGACTGATTGAGTAACTGCTCTATAGGCTTGGCTTCATACAGTTTTAGTGCTGTGGGTATACAGAGGCCACCTCTTGTTCGGAGGAAGTTAAGAATAGCGGAGGAGCTCCTCTGCGCATTTAGTGCTGCATACTCCCCATGTGTCTTCCTAGAGCTGGAGAAATGCAGGACTATCCCCAGATATTTAAAGCAAGGGACCTGTTCTATCTTGTGCCCCCAAAACCAGGAGCAGGTTTTGGGCCTTTTGGCAAAGGCCATGATTTTGGTTTTGTAGTAATTAAGCTCCAGCAGATCTTCCTTACAATACTGGGCCAATGCCTTCAGTGCTTGTTTAAGGCCAATTGGGGTCCTTGAGGGTATTGCTGCATTATCCACATATAATAGGGTAGAGATGTGGGCTCCTGCGAGTTTATGGGGATGGAAATCTAAGTTGCTAATTTGCCCCACCATTATACTTATGTAGAAGTTGAATACTAACGGTGCCAGAATGCAGCCTTGTTTTACACCCTTTCATGTAATGATGGCTCTAGTGAGATGTCCCTGCTGGTTGCACTTTACCTTGAGTGATGTGTCAGTATGTAGCATACATATGAAGTATAACAATCACCGGTCAATCAAGGAGGCCTCTAGCTTCTCCCATAATTTAACTCTCAGAATGGAGTCAAAAGCTGCTTTAAAGTCAATGAAGGCTACATACAGGGAGGATGTGCTGGAGGAAGAGTACTTTTCAGCAAGATGCTAGAGTACTAGCAATAGCAATAGCACTTACATTTATATACCGCTCTATAGCTGGAAGCTCTCTAAGCGGTTTACAATGATTTAGCATATTGCCCCCCAACATTCTGGGTACTCATTTTACCGACCTCGGAAGGATGGAAGGCTGAGTCAACCTTGAGCCCCTGGTCAGGATCGAACTTGTAACCTTCTGGTTACAGGGCGGCAGTTTTACCACTGCGCCACCAGGGGCTCAGGCACTAGGCACTGGTCGATAGTAGATCTGCCCTCACGGAAGCCAGCCTGCTCCACCACCAGCATATTTTCTTGCTCCAACCAGTCCCGTAATTTTCAGTGCAGGCATCTCACATAAAGTTTGCTGATTGTGTTGAGCAGGCTAATAGGCCTGTAGTTGGCTTGGTCATTTATGCTGCCATTTTTGAAGATGGGGACAATTATTGCGGTCCCCCAGTCCTTGGGAATGTGGCCATGTGTATCAATGAAGGTAAACAGTGAGGCCAGAATGGGGGCCCACCATTCCAGGTTGCTTTTAATGGCCTCAAGTAGAATCAGGTCCTCCCCAGGGGCCGTCCCAGCTCTCAGTTGGGCGACCGGGTTCTTGATCTCAGTTGTTGTCACTGGTGTCCACGCGGCCATGTCCTTTATATCTTGCCTACGATGTCCACTTAATGCGGAGAAGTCCTGATAGAGCTCCTGGAAATTTTATTGCCATGTTTTCCAGGGAACTGGGAATCTAGTATATTTGTGCTGTTGCTATAGTTGCACATGGTGATGCACCAGAAGGCAGCTGAGTCGTTGGAATGGGCTGCCTGGATGAGTCATGGCCAGTTGTCTTTCATGGCTTCTTTTTTCTTATGCACCACTAGTCGTTTATAATGTCAACAGCCTCGATTCCTTCCTCTGTGACGCCTTGGACTCAGGACCTTAGGGATCTGATGAGCAACCTTGGTTGCAGGGAATTTGGTTTGGACTTGATACTCTGTAGTGATTTGTTCTCTTGTGCTTCGTTACAGATGCTGGACAAAACCTCGTGCCTGCCTAGAGGAAGTGTGCAATTGGAGATGTCTCTTTGCCAGCTATTACATCATAAATTACAGATGGCTCATCGACTGTTTAGGTTTAGGACAGCACCTAAGAGACTAGTTTGCCTAATATCATAGTTGTTTCCTGCAAGCATATTAAATAGTTTCCTTCACCTATATTAATTAGTGAGTGAACTCTAAAGTTATGTCAGTCATGATAAACAGACCAGTAACATATATCCAAAAATAAGTACCCAGCTTAAAGCATATTGTACAAATATATTTAAACGAATGAATAGTTCCTTGAATTCAGATATGCTCCAGCATTTTGCTATCATGAACTATTTGATATATAACATTTTCTTTTTAACTTACATGCCTCATTGAACTTATATTCAATGAATGACTATTTCCTTGCCTTATAAAGAAGGAATACATATATGAAAGAAAGAAAGAAAGAAAGAATGAATGAATGAATGAAAATATACTACTATATGTTACTACCACTAACATATTAGGACTCTGCATGGTCAAGATTACTGGGCAGATCCTGACCATTTTTGCATCATGCTAACAATGCAGAGGGTGGCAGAAACTGCATCAAGTTGATAATGTGTATTGGCTTGATACACTGGGACGGCTGTGGGGGGAGGGGTTGCTAAAGCCAGATCTTCCCCTTTAGAAAAGATTCAGTTTGTGTGAAGACATTTTCTGCCCACACCAGCAGCATTCAAAATCTCAACCTTTCCGTGCCTGATGTGCCTTATAATGTGCCGGGAAAGAAAGCAACATCATGTGTCCTTTTCCTGGTACATTACTGAGGAAAAAATTGCCCCACAACTATGACACAACCATTTTCCCCCAGCAACACACCAGGAAAAGGATGCAGCTTCATGATGTTGCTTCCTTTCCTGGTGCAATAAAGGATGAGATGAAGCAAGGAAAGGTTGAGATTTTAAATGCTCCTGCTGTAGATGATCATTGTCTTCACAGAAGCCAGATCTTCGCTAAAAGTAAGCCTATCAGCCCTAAACCATTTGATACAATATTGATACCATGTGGTATTGTATGAAATGTGATTTGCCAACCTTGGAGGAATTTTTCATGGTTTCCAGTAAAAAGTCCTCCAATAGGGCTTTTACTGCCTCAGAACCAATTATCAGATGCAATGCACAGCTCTATAAAGTAATTTTAAAAGTCCAGTCCAACCAACAAGTAACAAATAGCTAACATGAGACATACAGAGATATGTCACTATCCATTTATCCTACCTTCATCATGCAAGTCTATATATATGATACAGAAATTCCCTCATTCTCTCCAGACTTGGTTCCCTGAGAATTCTTTATGTTAACTGGCAACTATGGGCCAAGTAAAATATTACAGCTTTTCATGCATGCAGGCCACCAAAACAAACTTCCCCATAGTGACATTTGAGAATGGAATATTTGGAAACTGTTGACCACATCATATCATATGGCGTTGCATCCAAAGCTTCCATTCCTTTAGTGTAAGTCATCTCCCACTGGAGGAGAGAACCTTAGAATACAACCCATGGAAAGCACCCTTGGCAGACCCAGTAATCACAAGGAATTTGTATCATTGCAACAGAGAAAACACATTCAAGCCAGTTAATGTGGTCACAGATACCACATTATCTGTGGTATAACTCTTGCTTATTTTCAAACTCCAGTTAGAAAAAGTAAATACTTGTCTAGTCGTGGCAAATTCTGACTTATTTTAAATCAGGATCAGAAGAAAAAACCTTAAAGGGGTAGCACACAAGCCTGAAGTTACATTACAGAGAGACTTTTACATGGTCATACTGAGTAACTGTGGGTTCTCTGAACAATTCATATGTCCTTTAGACCCAGATTTAGTCAAAAAAGTTTTAAAACACAGAATTTGGGACCTGGAGAAACAAAGGGACCTGAGTAGGGTATCTATTGGAGTTTATAATTATTACTTTTCAGGTTACCCTTTCCGGCAACTAATCTTACATACTTGTCTGCTCTGACCCAAAGGAGAGCATTCTCCCAGGCTCGATTTAATGTTTTGCCATCAATAGTTTGGGAGAGAAGGTAAAGGGCATCCCTTGTAAGGATCGACTATGTCCCTGTGGTAAAGATGTGGTAGAGACAACTGCACATGTGCTTTTAAACTGTACCTTTTATAAAACAATCTGTACCTCTTGGCTCGAACCTTACTTAAGCAAATTTCCATGACATCAGGATGAGTTCTATGTTGAACTCTTCCTGTCAGGTCAGCACAAGGAAATTGCCATGGCTACAGCTAGATTTTGTGCAGCTGCTATAAAAATAAATGTTTTAACAAAAATTTAATTGATTTTATGCGTTATTCTTTTTCTTCTAATAATTGTACTATTGCTGCTTGTTGTATGTATGCTATGTTTGATCTTGTAACATAAATTTATATATATATATATATATATATATATATATATATATATATATATAGTCACTCTGTGGCTTCATCTGTACTCTCATTATAGTTAATTTGCTGTTTTATTGGCATTTCAGTGTTTTAATGTCATTTTAATATTTTGTAAGCTCCTTTAGAGCCAAAGTAAACCAGGATAAATGTGAAAATAAATAAACCAGAATTAAACCATGCTTCCACATGATATTTGAACTGGGCCAGTAACTTTTGATTTACTTAGGCATTATGATACTAAACATCTGTGTCATCTGCCAGTGAAACCATCCTAGTATCAGCATGTTGGAATAATGTCATGCTTTACAATGTGCCAGAACAGTAATTGGCACACACAGTATATACACATAGTTGATGGTGTAGCAAAATGAACAATTCATAAAGCAATCTGTTATAAGGTCTAGATGTATGTCACTTAAGGAATTCTGAAATAACTAACTTCAAAAACATGGATTTCTCCCCAACAGAGAAAATGTTTAGAGTTCAATACAAGCTCCTATATTTCTGATGATGTTAAAGCAAAATTTCAGAATTTAAATCTTCAGTTAAGATATAAGATTTTGTATTGAAATAAAAAGTAAGAATACCTAACATATGTTCATTATTCAGCAAGTCACATCTGCCTTATAGACTGTTTATATGGTCATATGCATTATACACAGGCACTATACACAGCTCAGAAATTAATGAATTTTAATTGTCTGTCATATATTAAAATAACAAAAAGATAAGTTATTTATACTAACAATTTCTAACATTAAAATTAATTAATAAGCCTTTTTTCAGGGAGAAAGCATTCATTTTGGAAAATCTCAGTTCCAATAGCTTATATCTAAACTTGTATTATTTGTAATATGCAGTACTGTGTGGTTACAATGCCTTTGTTAACCTGTAACATGTAACCTGTACAATGCCCATGTCCCATTGTTATGCACAATGCAACTGAATCCCTTATGACTGTGTGGCTTGAAATATTAATAAAGTTTGACATGTAGCTAAGCAAAATACTAATATTCAGCCTATTCTGAAAGATTTTTGTCTGCTGAACAACATTTTTTAGAATGCTATTTTATTATTCATGCAGATTAGAGTGAGAAACACAAGACTGGAAATTATACCTAGGAATCCATACAACATGGAAAACATAGCTAAGGAGAAATAAATGTAAAATTATGGGAAATAGCATCAATGAGGTTGACTCTATTTTACAATGAATTACTGACATTCAGACTAACAGTTTGCTTGTACAAACATTGTACACAGTTGGGCTAGACAGATCTTGTAAATGAGACACTTGTATTCTAGACTAGTGTTGCGCTGACCCATCAGGGTACACTTGCAAAGCATATTGCACAACCTGCAATTGAAATGAATGGTCACATCCTGGTCCATATCCAGACTAGTGTTGCACTAGTGTAATGCTGTTGCACTAGCTTAAGGATGTAGCATAAGCAAAGTAATATCTATTCCAGACTAGGAAAAGCACATCAAAACCAGGAAATATGCCAGGAAGGCAATTGGACTGTTAGATGACAAGGGAATAAAAGGGATGATTAAGAAGGACATGGAGAATGCAGAAAAGCTGGATGGATTTTTTTTTATTTTATTTTTTTTGCATCTACGTTCTCTGCAAAGGATACAGAGCATATACCTGTGCCTAAACGAAGTTTTGGAGGGAGGGAGGGAGGGAGGGAGGGAGGGAGAAGATGTGACTCAATTAGAGGAACAAAGGGTGAGGATTAAAGTTGTCTTAGATAAGTAAAAAATTAACAAATTACAAGGGCCAGATGGCATCCATCCAAGAGTTCTTAAATAACTCAAATGTGAAATCGTATATCTTCTAGCAAAAATATGTAACTTGTCCCTACAATCAGCTTTGTGCCAGAAGACTGGAAAGTAGCCAATGTTAACATCAATTTTCAAAAAGGGATCCAGAGAGAAGAACAAGCTTTGCTGAAAGAGAATTAGCATAGCTTCTACAAAGTTAAGTATTTCCTCAACAACTTTTTGGAGTTCAACAGGCATGAGGATAAAGGTGATCCAGTTGACATATGGTATTATAGTGGGACTCTAAAAAAGCTTTTGACAAAGTTCTTCATCAAAGGATTTTGAGTAAACGTAGCAGTCATGGGATAAGGAAAGACATTTATTTATGAACTGGTAACTGGTTGAAGATCAGGAAACTGAGGGTAAGAAGAAATTGACAATTTTCATAATGGAGACAAGTAAGGATTGCGGGGGGGGGGGATCTATATCTGACCACTGCTTTAAAATTTATTTATGAATGATCTAAAAATTGGGCTAAGCATCAAGACAGCCAAACTTGCAGAAGACACTAAATTATTTAAGGTAGTGAAATTCTAAACTGAGGTAAGGAGCTCCAAAAGGATTTCTTCAAAATGGATGAACAGGCAACAAAATGGCAAATGTATTTCAATGCAAGTAAGTATAACGTGATACACACAGGGGCAAAAAATAAAATAAAAATCCAGCTTCACATATACACAGATGGGGTATGAGTTGTTGGTAACTGATCAGGAGAGGGATCTTGGAGTTTCAGTGGACAGCTCATTGAAAATGTTGACACAGAGTGCAGCAGCTATGAAAAAAGCAAACTCCATGCTAAAGATCATTAGGAAGGGGACTGAAAATAAAGCTGCTAACATTATAATGCTATTCAGGGCTGGCTTAAGACAGGGGCCAAAATGGCACCGGCCAAGGGCACCCTCGCTCCAGGGGTGGTCATGCCTGCCACCTTGATCCCGAGACCAAGGGTGCCTACCGCCTCTTGCCAGCAGTCAAGCAACCAAGCCAGGCCAGTCCACCACTACCTGCTGCCACTGCTCACTGTAAGCTCCACAGGCCTGCTGCTCACTTGATCTGGCCGGGGTGAGTGAGAGGAGGAGATGGCGGCAGCTGCGGAGCAGCCCAAGTTGCTCCCCTGCCGGTCCCAAGCAGACAGCGTGCCTGTGCCTGAGCATTGCAGGAGGCGCAAAAGAGCAGTAGAAAGAAGGCAGGAAGGAGCAGAGACACTGACAAATGTTTTACTTGATCTGCTGAATGTTTTATTTCAGTTTGGTAAAGTTAAGGGGAGGAGAAGGATTGGAGGAGAGAAGGCACGAAGCAACAAATTCTTTAACTGAAGTTGTTGAGTTTTTCCCTTGATCAAACAGGTAAGAGAGAGCAGCCTCTGACCTGCTCCCAGGTCCTCCACCCTGCCTGACTCAGACTTGCACCACTGCTCACTTCCCTCCCCTGGAAAGAAGAGGCTTTCAGCTGAGACACAGTTTCATCTGTTTTCTCTCTCGTTAAATTGTTATCTGTTCAAATGAGGTCCCTAGTGATGGACCAGGAGAGAGATTTTGGGGTCTTGGTGAACAGCTTGTTGAAAATATCAAATCAATGCATGACAGTGGTGAAAAAGACAAATTCTATTCTAGGGATCATTAGAGAGAGGATTGGAAATAAGAATGCCAGTATTACAATGCCCTTATACAAATCTATGGTGTGGATACATTTGGAGTACTGTGTACAGTTCTGGTCACTATAATTTATTTTTAATTTTATCTTTACATTTCTATCCTGCTCTTCCCCCTCAAAGCTCTAGAACTGGGGGTCATCCCATGAAACCGATTGCCAGGAAATTGAGGACTCTCAAAAAAGAGTACTTTTAAAGACAGTGCATAATTAATCTATCAAATTATCACCACAGTATGTGGTGATGGCCACCAGGTTGGATAGCTTTAAAAGGGGATTAGACAAACTCACAGAGGACAAGTCTATGGCTACTAGTCAGCATGCCTATTGGCTACCTCTATAGGCCCAGAGGCAGTAGGCCTCTGAATACCAGTTGCAGGAGCAACAGTAAGAGGGGGCATGTCTTCATCTCCTGCTTGTGTTCTTCCCAAAAGCATCTGGTGGGCCACTATGGGAAACAGGATGCATGACTAGACAGGCCTTGGGCTAGATCCCAAAAAGCTCTTATGTTCTAAGGTATGTTCCAGAGAAGGTTGTTGCTAGCACAGCATCAAGGGCAGCAAAAATTTGCACAGTTTCACAGACTTCTTAACTGTGCTCACCTTCTGTCATTGTGCTAGAACACCACTAGTCTGGATATTAGTCCCGTAATCCTTGTGCAAGTGCTCAAGTTGTGCACAACATGCACAAGTGGATTACAAGTACAAGGGATTGTACCACTTTGAGTATGTCTGCAACTACAATAATTTCTTCCATGTGTGCAACTTCATTGCACTAGTGCAGCATTAGTCTGGATGTCAGCCAATAAGTATAATATAAGTTTAGGTTATGACAAAGAAACTATATACAATTATCCACTAGAAGGGAGGCAACCCTGAACATTGAATAATGTCCATGATATTTTGCAGGATGTAAGTGATGTAGAACTAATCTGAACTGTGACTAAAGAGCTATCAAATTAAAAATTTGGTATGTTTAATTTGTGCAGACTTTGTCATATTTAATTACAAAACAAGAAGTGCACTGTAACTATATATGAACTTCCATCGTTCTTGGGTATGGTGAAGTACAGGGTAATAGTGATAGTATTCCAGTCCTGCCATTCTTGGGACAGGTACTATGGCATCCTTCTCCAGGAAGGAACTGACTTCTTCCCTCAGAAGAAGTGAGTTCTGTGTAGTTTGGGTGGTTGGGGGTGGGGGCAGTTGCAGAGAATTCTAGGGCACAGTCAATTCTTATAATTGTGAGGACTCAGGAGTCTGTTGTGATTTCCTCCCAAGCTGGAAGATAGGGGAAAAGAGGGGTTCCTATCCAGACCAAAATAGTTTCTTGGAGAAAGAGGACTGATGCCTCTGTTTCTGGGCACGCAGCTTGTTGTAAGGGTATGGTCATTTTTGCACATACTGGGGATATTTTGGGGCACGAAAGGGCCAGTCAGAAGGTGTTTAAGAAAGTGCTGAACGAGGCTGTTGGGCCTGAGACCAACAAGTAGATCTACTGGTGCAAGGTGGCTGAGATGGAAGGCTCATGGACCTTGCTGTGACACTTTTGGGCCTTCTGCAATGTCTCATCTGTCTTTCCCCCTAAGAGTACATCACTGTCAAAGGGGAGGTCCTCTATGTATGCAGGCCTCAGGGGTGAGGCCAGAAGATCTGAGCCAGGCATGTCTCCAGATATCAATGGAAGTTGCCATGACCTTTGCACTTCATTCACCTGAGTGACTGGCAGAGTCAAGTTCATGTTTAGCTAAGGGAGCCACCTCTCTCAAAAATAAACTTTAGCTGGCTCCTTATCTTGCAGTAAATGGTCCAGGAACGGGCCTAATTTTCCCCAAAGGAAATGATTGTACCTTGTGTTTTATGGTTGTTGGCCACATTAAGGTGCAGTGCAGAGACAGAATATAATACTCTCCCAGAAAAGTCTAGTTTTCTTCCTTCCTGGTCTGCTGGGCATGACGCCACTTGCATCCTATTGCAAGATTGGGATATCTCAACCACCACCGAATTAGTAGTGAAATGCTTTAGTAGGAAATTCGCCACCACTGCATCGTCTGTGTGAATGCGGTAAAAACTCACCAGGCACTTGGTTGGTAGAGGTAGCAACGAAGGCTTATTCCAATACCATTTGGTCCATGAAGGCAGCATTGAGTGGCAGGGAAATCGGAGTGCATGTGTCTGCGTCAATAAGACCAAAAAGCAGGTCCAGCTCCCCTTTGTTCTGTTGGGCAAGTTGGATACCTATGGATGAGAGGAGGAGGCCATCCTTGAAAGATAATCCAAGTAGAGCTTGTAGTCCTCTCAGGGTGAATTTGGTTTGGGGTCCACCAAGAAATCATTAGGTGAGGAACCCATGGATGCCAATTCTGAGTGTATGGAGAGGGTATCCTCCACCTCATTTTCCCTGAGTTAGGATCTTCCATTGGCTGTCCTGGCCCTCCTGCTGGTACCAAAGGCACTGGTTTTTCCAGTTCTGATGTTGTTGGGTTCAATGCGGGGAGGGGTTAGGTGTAGGCTTTCGTGGGAGTGGTGGTTCCTGAACTGGAGGCTGCATTTGTTTAGGTAGCATCCAGTCCAAGCTGCCTGTCCTGAGGATAGGTCAGATGTTGCATGCATCCAGCTTTGGGCGAACGGGAGCAAGACTGAGCAAGGGCTCAGGCTGACAGCTCCTCAGCCAATGAGAAAAGAGTTTTATAGTTACCATCCACGCAAGAGAGTTGGGGTACAAAGTGTTCATTTCTCCTGCACTAGACAGGATTAGGGAAATGGTGAAGGGCAGGACCGGTGGATGCTGTAGATGTGGTGCTCTCACTTTCAGGATCATGGGGGCTAACTCCCATCCTGCATAGGGTTCCTTCACACATGCACATAAGGAAGGATGTGGGGCTCCTGCCAAAATGGCAAAATAGAAGCTAGTAACATTTTCAAAAGGGGTCTCTGTGCAGATGCAGAGCCCTAAGGTGTAAGGTGCAGAGAGACCACACAGAAGAATCCAAATTCTAAAGATAAATCTGCATTCTGTGAATATTGGACATATCCAAGATAAATGGTCTGCCATGTTCATATTTCAAAATCAATGAAACAGGAAAAATGAAATGGTGTTTACTCATAAACAGCAGAAAGAATCATTATCTAGCCAAAATTTTAACTATCATTCACATTACTTCTCACTTCCACATAATCTCCTATTTTCAGCAGCTACAAATCAAGCAAGCAGGCTTGTAATGTTCTACTCAGTCACATTCGCAAGTGGGTTCCACTGGTATGAATGCATGTTACTGAGTTGAGAACTGAAGTCCACAGCTTATATACCATCCTTAGGTGGGGGGAAAGGGAAGTTCTACATCTTATCTAGGAATAATTTGTTTAAAGGAGATATTAGTAGTGCAGTATGAAACATTACAAGGTCATTCACATGACCACAAGGCATCATGTCCTTCCTACAGATGACCGGTCCAATCAGGGCCCTGCCACCCACACACCCACACAAGCAGCATGGCAGCAAGCCCAACAGCATTCTGGGGAATGGGGGAGGCCGCCAGGTATGAGCACAAGCAACACCTACCATAGGCAGTGCAGTGCAGTGGGAAAACTCCACGCTGCCTGGCTGCTCCTTTACCCAGCTCTATGATCAAGATGGCTGCCAGCAGTGCAGAGTTCTAGAAGACCAGCAAGTGTGGGTGGTGGTGCATGCTTGTTGCCCTACTCACTTTAAGCCTGGTTAGTGAATCAGGGCTACCTAGGAGAGAAGCAGCAGGATCAGGAGGATTCCTGGGGCTTCACATGGCCAGCCCTATCTGGGCTTACCATACCCTACTCAGGTAGGGCTGGTCATGAGAACTACCTCTCTATGTATCAGTACCATAGAATTGCTCAGATGCAGGTTGAGATCCAAAAATCTGATTGTGGTGGCCATCTACTTATCTCTTTTCCTATCTAGATTCTCCTTTAAAATGTGAATATATCAACACTCAAAACATGGATGTGTCATACTCAAACTAATTCTATGCTCTAAATGATAGATTTTAACTGCTTTTACAAGATTCTCCATATCAAGAAAAAAAATGGTCTGAAACAATTGCTAGGATAAGCCAAGTATGACATCTGTGGCAGAGCTACAGGTTGAGTATCCCTTATCCGGACTGCTTGGGACCAGAAGTGTTCTGAATTTTGGAATAATTTCATAATGAGATATCTTGGGCATGGGATCCAAGTCTAAACATGAAAGGTTACTGTATTTTCACTCTAGTGCCAAAGCGAGAACATGAAAAAACATTAAAAAGCTTCACAATAAAAACAGAGCCGCAACTAGAGAGAATTACAGACAAATTACAGCATGTTTAAAAACAGCAAAATCAGGAATCTGCGAGCGAGTCCGGGGGGCTCTCCTCCTCTCCTGCTTTTTTAATGTTTTAAATCATCTCCAGTGATCTCAGCAATTTTAGCCGGGGTGACTGGCTCTGTGTCTCCCCAAGCGAATGTGTAGCATCCAGCCAGTGGTGTCTCCTTGTGGCAGAAGCTGAGAGGGGGGAGGGACCCGGGCGGGAGGAGGAAGAGGGGGTGGGCTTGCAATTGCAAAGGTGGTCTGCTTTTGCTCGCCTGCGTGTTCTGCTTGTGGATCGGGCACACACAAGGAGAGGAAGGCATGTAGCTGAGCCTTCAGCCAGCTTGGTTTGGGAACTAAAGTGTTTTCCTTTTGCTAGTGAGCTGTGCAAGTGTGAGAGCTATTATTACAGCAGTCGTCAATGCTTTCTTTTTTAAAAAAATAAACATTTGTAACTCACTGCCTGATGACTTCTGACATAAACAAGGTCCATCAGGCTGGGACTTGCAATGGGTCTTCTAAAGCTACTAGTCATTGTAGTTTATTGGAGGAAGGCGATCAGGAAATGCATATGATAATGTGTAAAAAGATCACCCAGCTCACCAAGGTAATAAATAAGTTTTGTTTTTTGTTTTGCTACAGCACACGTTGTGGTGGTTTCCGGAGCATTCCGGATTTTGGATGTCCAGATAAGGGATACTCACCTGTATCTACAGTCCTATATTGAGGTCTAGAGAAACTAATGGAAAAGAAGACAGCATGAATTGGACTGATTTCCTAACACAAAACCCTCAGGAAATTGATCTGTAAAAATGATGAAGTTTCTCCCTCGGCCCGCATCACCATCTAGCCCAGTGGTCAGACACATAGCCTCCTGACAGGGATACTGTAGGAGACAAGGAAAACAAGGTCAATCTTTGCAACGAATCATGGCACAGGAGGAAACTATTTCTTACCTTGATCATCCCAGTTATAAATTGATCTGTAATCGCTAACATTCTAGCCTCTGGGTTTTAAGTACAGCATACAAGCAAACTGGAAAAAGACAAGGATTGTGCTGCTTTTGATGCCACAATGTCTACAAATCAGATTTGTCACAAAACTGATTTCTATGGCAGCTGGGTCAATAACATCTCTTTTCTGCCACCACCTATATTGTCAGCTATAAGATGATATAAGAGAGTATCTGTTATATTAGCAGTGCCAGTTTTTTCTCTCCCCAGGATGGACAGAAAGAGTAGTGTGGTACATGTTTTATATTTATATACAGGTGGTCTAAAGCAGATTTTAATACAGCTTTCATTCACATTTCCTTCTAAGATATTATTTGTTATCCTTATTAAAATTTTAGAACAGCAGCTTGTAACAATCGACAGTTTGATCTTTGGACTTGTCTAGTGAGGTTATATTATTGATGCCATAAAGCCCAAAGATGGCATAAAGCCCAAAGCACAATAAACTCTGAGCCTGTCAGATAGCATTAGTCCTAGCAATTCTTGGAGAAAGTATCTCCAAGAAAGTTTCCAGCCCATTTAGAAGAATTGCACATTTACAGTAACACACACTTTTTAAAAACACACTTTACAACAGATTCTGTTATTTCACCAAAATCACTACTTCGGTGTAATCCAACCATAAAGGTAACCAATATTCTTCATAACTGGAAAAATGAGACATTCCTTAAACTTCAGATATAATTATAGGAGCCAATTAAGCTGTAAACTTTGTTTCTGTTTTTTATAATCAATAACTACCCTGATAGAAATGATGCTCCTTACTATCAAGGGCCTTCTCTGAGACCCTTGGGCTTTGGAATGCCTGCAAAGCATACCTCGTGCAGGGTCAGCACGCAAATGGCATCGGAAACATTTGCGTGCCAACTCCACATGGATGCTGGCAGCAGCATCCCATTGCCGTGGTGGGTGCCTTAAAGGAGACAGTAGCACAGGCTCCTGCTGTCACAGTAGGCGTTTCTAGAGTATAACACCATGATGGGGTGGCAGAGGGTTGCAAGAGGGGCAGGCAGGACCTGCCTGCCTCCTCTTATGGGACCCCAAGCCGAAATGTTTCAGCTGCAGGGAGCCGAATCATTTCAGCGCCTCTTCAAAGAAGTGCCGAAATGATTTGGGCACCTCCTAATTTTAAGCTGTTTTAATTGTTAAGTTGTTTTGAATGTTTTAATTTTCTGTAATGTTTACTTTTTTGTAATTGTTTTAGGGTTTTGACTATTATGTAAACCAGCATAAAATTTTATGTATTTGGCAGGATACAAATGTGAAAAATAAAATAGAATAAAATAAAGTAACGAGTAAATAAACGCTTTAAAACCCCTGCTGACTTGGCAAAGGGATCCTTTTAACGTGGTGTTTCTCTTTATTTAGCAGGAGAGTAACTGGCCCTATCCACCCCCAGCCCAGTACCTTCAGTGACTGATGATAGTGTCTATCTTATGTTTATTTTTAGATTGTGAGCCCTTTGGGGTCAGGGATCCATCTTATTTATTTATTATTTCTCTGTGTAAACCGCCCTGAAACATTTTTGGAAGGGCAGTATAGAAATCAAATAAATAAAGACAGACAGACAGACAGACCATTCTGGCTGACATACTGACTAAAGCTGTATGTGTGCAGCCAAAGTATGTACACTGGCAATGGTAGCACCCTCACTTATGAAGAGTGGGTGCTCCTGTAAAGCCAGGGGCATCTTCACTTATCTCCCCTTTCACCAGAAGTGCAGCCCTCAGGCTGCCCAGGCTGCCCAGAGTGCTACCAGAGGAAGCAAGATTGGGAATTACCACCACCACCACCTTGCATGTGAGCACCTGTGCTTTAGCAGTGGGGACAGTACCACTTTGGGTGTGTAATATTTAGCTTTAGTCTGGATGTCAGCTCCTGCCTTTAAGTACACAAATGGTTCTGCTATTCTTGTGGTGACTGTTATTATGATGTTGGTTCCATTGTAGTTAGATTTGACTTTGTAAAACTGATACACAGCAGTAACAGCAGCAGTTTTTGTTAGACCACTGATCATAACACAGACAGCTAAGGAAAACAAAACACCAATTAATTATCCAACATCTAATATTAAAAGCAAGAATTAAAAATGATACTATTTTGCACATGCTAGTAGAGTTAGGTGTCCTAACCCTTCAAAACAGGATACAAGTAGACATCGATCAGATCTCCCAGTTAATGATCTTGGCAGTGACAACATCAGGCTTGCCCTTGCAATAAGGAAATACTCAAAAAAGAGATTTGATCTCACCCAGAACAGAGGCATAATCTTTGTACCACTGGAATATCTTTGAAGCAATCTTCAAAAAGCACAGTGGGCAAAGCATTAATTCCAGACAAAGAGAAAGCTCCTCTGTACTTTGGGAAAGATGGGAATCTCAGAGTTTATTTTTGTTCGTGTTCAGGAAACACAACCTATTGATCAGATACTATGGACTGACTAACTGAATAAATCTGAAAACATGAACTGAAACTAACATAGTGATCCCACGAACATAGAATCATAGGAACTGTATTTCATGTGGGTGTGAGGGGCAAGTCAGACCATTGTCCCATCTAGCTCAGTTATCCACACAGACTGGCAGTGGCTCTCCAGGGTTTTAGGCAGGAGTCTTTCTTAGCCCCATACAAAGCAGAAGCTATACCACTGAGCTATGACCCAATCCTGATGTTAGGGCTCAGTGAGTTTCATATTTATTTATTACATTTATAAACTGCCTAACACCTAGATCTCAAGGCAGTGTACACAACTTAATAAATAAAACTCAATTAGACCAACATCACACCTTTCAAAGGAATAATACCTTAAACTTAATTTTAAAAATAATTCATGTCAGAGCTATTACGTTTTTAACAGGATTAAAAGATATATACCTTTGAAGAAAAGCATTGCAGTTTTTTCTGATTAATCATATTTTTAAAGCATACTACTTCTGATCCTTTTTAATACTATCATCAGAATTGCCAGACAGTTGCTACCCTATGGGAATATAGGGTCACCAGACAATATGAGAGCTTTTTCTGTTTCACCACATTGCACTTATGATTTGGAAAAATTACTAAAATGTTCAAGGTCAGGGTTCAGTACCTTCATGTTTATTTAGAATAAAAAATGAAATTTTAAGGTATGGATTCATGATCCAAAAACCATATGTGACATTTTTCCTGATTTTTTAAAAAATGTCACATACCTTGAGCCTTGAAGAAATTTAGAGGGAAGCTAAATCAAATGAACTATTTTTGTCTCGTACAACTTGTGACTCACTAAGCCGATCACAGCTCACTAATCATACACTGGCACTAGGAATGTGCAAAACGTTTCAACATCAAAACATTTTAACTTGAAACAGACTGTTTTGAGTGTCTCAATCTTGAAACAAAGTGCCCTTTAAATAAAGGGCCTGTTTTGAGCTCGGAACAAAACAAACCGATTTTGATTCGAATTTTGTTTTGACATTTCAAGCACCATTTTGGAAGCCTATTTTCCCCTTGCTGTTTGATTTTCTGGCACCGGCTTCTGATTGACTTGCAGTCCTATGGGGGTTTTGAGGAAAGGTTAAAAATCTGTTTAATATTGCCTGTTTCCCCACTTCTTTTGTGGACTGGGTGGTAGGTAGCATCCATTATGCCCTACCACCCAATCCATTTCAGTGTCCCTAGGAGCAACCCATGGGAAACAATGGGATGTTTCTAATTTCCCCATTGCACATCCCTCCCCCATTGTTCCCTATGGCCAAAACACTCAGAACACAATGAGGTTTGTTCTGTTGAAACAACTGGGTCAATCACTGTTTCGACAAAATGTTTCATCCATCTGTATTTTGTTTCGAGCTCAAAATAAAATGCAAATTCCAACTTGTGCACATCCCTAACTGGCACCTACCATACACTCCTGCTTCCATAGCCCCAGGCAAGCAACTAAATCAGGAAGAGTATGGAACCCCTGGTGGGCTGCCATATCAGCCCAGGAGGTTGCCCTCAGCTTTGTAGATCACATGTTGGGAAGGCTTGTGCTAAACAAAAGCATGCCATAAAAAGGTAAATGCAGAAAAGCAAATGATAACTTTTTTAAAAGCTCAAATTATTCTGTGTATCTTTTCTTGTTTGTGGCTTCATCATTTTTTTCTAAACCACATTCACCATTTAGCAGAAATTGTATGATGTGTCATTTTCTTCAATATTCAAGATGAAACTAACCTTGAGAAAATATAGAAAAAGTAGTCAGCAATTCCTAAAGATGAAAAGATTTGCAGTAATCAAACTGACAGGAAACCACAAGAGGGAGAAAAGCAAGTCACAAGTGTGACATATTTCTTGGATAGCTGGTTAAAATAACTTTTATTCAGTTTGCAATGTAGAGAGTAAGACTGCAGTCACAAATTTACATATAAAATTCATATGATCCAGTTTAACAAATCCCTACAAGTTACTTGTTTAGTGCTACACAGGGTGGTTTTTTTTTAGCTGAAGTATTCTTCTATATGAATGGTTTATGTCTCACAGAGGGCTTTCTTTGTATCTCTAGGGTTCCAATCAATGCCAGCTGTTTTGTCAGTAGTTTGTAGCCATACATTTTTCATAATACGACTAAGGCTACTGTTCATGCACAGATTTAGTTTCACCAAGCAAAGTAAAACTGAGGCAGTAAACTGGTTTCTCATCAGATTCTTCATTACACTAAAGTATATACAACAGAAACAGTACACTAAAGTATATACAACAGTCTTTTCAATTTGTCCATCTTTGTGAAATGACAAAAGTCTTTCCAAATCCAACACTCCATACTAAAATTGTGGCAGCACAGCAATCAGGGAGATCAGCCAAATAAAGTTAAAATTATAACAATCAACACAGATGCTAGAAGATTTGCATGGCTAGCTGGTAGGAATCTTTTTTAAAAAAACAACAGTGCGCATTCTGAAAATAAATGTTCATTTAGTTCTATATCTCCTTTCTCTCCAATTGTTGTTTTTGACACAGAGCCATATAGTTCCTTAGTGAGCAGATAACAACTAATGGAAGCAGTTTAGGAGGTCAGGCACCATTACCAGGGTAGTGAAGAGCCTCTGCTTTGTGTAGTATTGCACCAATTAATTTATTTTTATTGCTTTAAAAATCACTAACAGAAGGGCATTTGGCATTTGGAGCCAAAGCTGAGTAAAGAGAAAGTTATATGAATCCTTGGAGTGGGCAGGGAGGAGCATCCTTCCACAGAAAAGGTCATCCCTTTGGTAATGTTATTATATGATACCAGGGTATGCTTAGCTTTCAAGAAGCTTAATTTGCAGATCTGCTTAGCTTGCCACGAGATTTACAATGCATGTCTTCAACCATATATGCATTGCAACAATCTTGTTGCAAGCTAGGTCTGCAAGCTAAACCTGTTGAATGCTAAACAAGTCTGAGTCTGGTCAATTCATGGATGGTAGAAAACCCTATGTAGGCATCTTGAGTTCTCTTGGAGAAAGTTAGGACCACAGATGTATGTTAAGTGGCATCTATTTTGTTCATTTTAACACCAGCTTTCTCAAAAGTTAGAAAGTAACTTTCTGAAAATCTTGGAATGGCAATCCATAAATCAGTTCCTCTGATGTTATCATACTAAAATATTCCATGGAAGTCTATGTAACCACTTGGGAATTTAGGTGCACTCGCCAAGTTCATGACTCATGCCTGCTTTGTAGTCACACCTTTTAACCTGGGAGTCCTAAAGCCCAAATCCAGCTCTCTACAGCTTAAAGCAAGTAGTGTGCCCAGAGCAGGACCATGCTCTTTAGGATTGCCATGGGGATGCTACCAAATATATAAGATATAAGATAGATATAAGATAGATATAAGTTTAAATATAAGATAGATATAAGTTTATTTATTTTGTGATTGTGAGAACTCAGAAAGTACTGCTGCTCCCAGGCTGGCCACATGCCAGTCTGAACTCTTCCTCCTGACTTCAGATCTAAGATTACTGATGTTGGGAAGAGCTCAGGTTGCCACACTGCCAACCCAGCAGGAACTATCTTTTTTGAATTTTCACAATCGCAAAACAAGAGCATGTGGGGCTCTAGAAGCCCTAGATTTCACTCTTCCTGACATTTACAAGATTGTGGGGACCAGCCCAGAGAATGTAACAGAGGATGCAAATGCTGCATTCCTCTCTACCATAAAAAGGCTTCTAAAACAAAGTGCTGATCAAGCAAATCAGCCAGTATTGCTAAATATTTATCCTTATTCAAACAACTTAACACACACAATAATGCATAATAATTTGGCTTTTTTTCCACATAGAAGAGAAACATTTGTTCAAGCCCCCAAGAGATCCACGATTCTGAGTTCTTAAAAGCTTTTAATCTGGATTTGTTGAATTGTGTTCAGATTTGAGGGTTTCATAATCTTCAAGCAGGAGGATTAATCAGTTAATACCTAGCATAAAATGCTCTCCAATAAAATATAAAAATATAACCACAGCAATACATGTAGAAGCTTAATCAAAATAGTGATTGAATAAGTCTGCAAGAAGCTGAGTTTTTCCACCACGCAGAATGATTTCCTGAATAAATATAATCTAAATACCAATGGCATTGGGAACAGTCAGGGTTAAGGCTAAAAAAACTATTTGTAGCAAAATACTTGAAAAGCAATTATTCAAAGGGTTCAGGCTGTCATTGCTCCTCAGCTAACAGATATATGGGAAGAAGTAGAATTACAAAAATGAAAGAGTTAAATGCTATGCTTAAAATGGCCCCAGAAAGTAATGTAGCACCCCAAAAATGAAACACCACTTGTCATACATAACAAAATTATGAGAATAATCACAGAGATTACTACAACAAAGTAGACCAATGGTATTCTTTCAGGTAAAGATAATTTAAAGAACAGCTTCCACCACCTGCACTTAGGTAAAAAGTTACTCTTTTTCTCACATCATATTTAATCTTAAATACTTGTGGAGTCAAATTAACTAATATATGTGACATCATGCAACATTCTATCCTGCCATGACTAATATTTCCCAATTCACTTTTTATTATCCACTTCAAGCCAAAACTATTTTCATATACAGGCTGAGTATCCCTTATCCGGACATCCGAAATCCGGAGTGCTCCCAAATCCGGACACCACATCATAACAAAAACAAAATGCCTCAGCTCACTCACTTGCAGATTCCCAATTTTGCTGCTTTTAAACATGCAGTCAAAACTTACTTATTTCAGAAGGCTGTTAGCGACAGGGGTTTTGTCTGTAATTCTCTCTAGTTGTGGCTCTGTTTTTATTGTGAAGCTTTCAAATGTTTTTGATGCTCTCGCTTTGGCACTAGAGGGAAAAGGGAAAGCCCCCCGCCCTCCACTCCCTGCTCAGTTTGGCACCTGCTCTGTTGGCATCTGTTTTGGTGCTCTGTTGCTGCCTGCTCTGTTTTGTAAAGATACAGTACAGGGTATAGCACAAGATATATCATTATGCAAATATTTCAAAATCCGGAAAAAATCCGAAATCCGGAACACTTCTGGTCCCAAGCAGTGCAGATAAGGGATACTCAACCTGTACTCCCAAACATGTATACATTATTTTCTCAGTTCTTTTGCTACTTCAGTTGCTGAAAATACACACTCTGGAAAGTAGCATAAATAAAAGTGTCCAGAGTTCATAGAGATTTCTAGGAGAGTTCACTAGGATATTTCTTCCTTGTCCAAAACTAGACAGGGGAAGGAGAAAAAGAGAGGAGAATTTGGAAGTTTTGTTACCTTTCCTTAATCTGCTGTCTCGTATGCAAGGAGTGCCTTCCATCCATGAGGACAGAAATATCCATCTGACATTCCCAGCAGAGGGCAAGGTGCAGCTACAGGCAGTGCAGCTACAAGCACAGCATCCAGGACTGTGAGCCCACAGCAGTCTAGGAGAGCACTGACATTCTTAGGCAGTCAAGCACAAGGGTTTAGCTCATAGCAAGCCTACTTTGGGAGGGATTCAAAAGTCTCAGAGGCTTCTATCTGGGGGTTCCTGTCAAGAATCTCTCTGGTTTTCTGCTCAGGGCATCTTAAAACTCTCAAACAGCTTGGGACCAGTTTATTTAAGAGAGCGCCTCCTCTGTCATGCACCCGCCCACCTTTTAAGATCTTCTGGAGAGTTCCGGTTGTGGTTGCCATCAGCTCATCTAGTGGCGACTCAGGCCTGGGCTTTCTCTGTAGCTGTCCCAGGGTTTTTGAATATGCTCCCTGCTGAACTAAGAGCACCTCCTTCTCTGTGTGTTTTCAGGAAGACCCTCAAGACTTTCCTGTTCTTGCAAGCTCTTAATTAGAATTTTAATAATTTTAATAATTAGTTTTATATTGTTTTATCATGTTTTATGTATTTTAACCTGTGGTTTTAATGTTGGGATTTGTACACTGCCTAGAGATTTACATATCAGGTGATATAAAAATATGATAAATAAATAAACAGTAAAAACACAATAATGATTTCATGGAAACCTGATATGTAGCGTTTTTGCAGCCACTCTGGCTGCTGAGTGGCAGGGCAGCACAACAAGGGTCCTATGCAGAGCGTATTCAAAGCTAGTGACTTAGCAAATGATTCTGGATCTCACAATTCATGGTTCCAACTAGGAACTATCTGTGTTATCCCAGCCTCTGGAGCTCTGCATTGCACCACGCAGCATGGATCATCTGGGAGTGGGTCTGTGCTCCCAGAAACATCCAAGTGCTCATCTGGGGGGAAGGTGAGTTGAATCAGCCTTTCCCGCACCCATCCCCCCACCCAATAACGTAAATGGCCCCTTTGTCTAACAGCTGAATGACAAGTAACTTGACCAGTGGAGTTTCCGCCAGCATTTATTTATTTATTTATTTATTTGATTTCTATACTGCCCTTCCAAAAATGGCTCAGGGCGGTTTATACAGAGAAATAATAAATAAATAAGATGGCTCCCTGTCCCCAAAGGGCTCACATTCTTAAAAAAAAACCACAAGATAGACACCAGCAACAGTCACTGGAGGTACTGTACTGGGGGTGGATAGGGCCAGTTACTCTCCCCCTGCTAAATGAAGAGAATCACCATGGTAAAAGGTGCCTCTTTGCCCAGTTAGCAGGAGATGAGAATTGCACCCATTGAATGTCTGCCTATCATGCAACTGTTAGAAGTCCTGGCCCTCTGGCCCAAATCTCCCACCAGAGAATGGAACTACTACAATATGTTGTATATCACTTATCTGTTTGCCTGGAATCAAACAGTTATTGATCAGCATTCTACATCACTGATGTGCCTTTGCCTGGAGGAATTGCTTACTGCTCGAAGTGGTAATGATGGCAACACCCTACTACTACTACGATGACGATGACAATGACCAAGATGAATATTTATCTACTGCTTTTAAATATAAGTTCCCAAAGAAATTTACATAGAGAAATAAAAATAAAAATAAAAATATAAAGATGACTCCCTGTCCCCAAAAGACTAACAATCTAAAAAGAAACATAAGATAAACACTAGCAACAGCCACTGGATTCAAGCATGGAGATGGACAGGGCCAGTCCAGACCCACACTTACCTTCCTTTATTCTGGTTTATGCCTGATTAACATCAGCATAACATCAGGTTCAAGGAGGTGTCCCATTGGGCATTTCTCGGCAGACAATTTATCTGAAGAGAAATAACCATGGAAACACAATTCGTTGAGGTCCTCCATGCTCCAATCCTCCATCAAATGCTGGGAATTAAGTGTTACAGAGATGCTGCCAAAAAGGCAGCCATACCAGCCCATCTGGGGCATCTCACAATGATTTTTGTTCCCTTACACATTATTTTAGCAGTTGGTGTATTTGCCAAATTTGTCAAATAATGTTATGGCCTGTTAAGACTCATGTCTGCCTCTTTATTATGCCTGGCAATGCTAAAGCATCATTTTCACTTTTCTTGTACTGAACACATTTACGTGAAGTATGGCGTATATAGACTGCTCAGTTCTTAAAAGTCAACAAATTTAAATAAAGCAAAAGACCTTTGGTTTACAGGGGTAGCTATGGGTGTGGCAGCTCCAACTGAACTCCAAAAAGCAAGGAAATTTGATAGCCCATGAAATTCACACCATGAGAGCATGAGACCTGATGTTCAGTCTGAGATATTGTGCTGGCCTACAAAATCATAACCATGGGAACATAATTTGACTAATTACTACTAGTAATTAATTACTAATTGTTCTGATTGTAGTTGTGTGCCGAGGAAACAGCATTCAGTGTATGTTCAGAGGCACATATTGCCAAATTCTTCTTAAACATTTCTATAATGGGGAACATGGTCTGCATAGATGTCAGAGATCATCTTCCTTGGAAGCCTTCAGGGTAGCCTTAAAGACCTGTCTTTTTAGCCTGGCTTTTAATTATATCTAGATTTAATTTTAATGAGTTTTATCTGGTTTTTAAAAGGTTTAAATTGTTTCATTGTGTTTTATGTGTTTTTGATTTTATTCTAAACCACCCTGAGCTGGTTGAGGAAGTGTGGTATATATATTTAAATAAATAAATAAATATCAGCACTTGATGTTGCCACCAGCCTATACAGTAGGAGATAGCAGCATAGAGGACCTCAAAAAATTGTGTTTCGATGGTTACGGATATGGCTCTTCAGAGAAATTATCTCTCTTCTCCGAGGTAGTTAGGCTTCCCAATCTGCAAATAAACACCAGTTTCTTACCAACTATCCCCTGTAAACTCTCCTGTCTCTCATTCTCTCAATCTTTAACTGTTCCTCTGTCACCTGCCCTCAGAACATTCCATTCCTTTCAAACCTCTTTGAGAATTCAAGCCACTTCTACAGTAAGGTAAAGGTAAAGTGTGCCGAGTTGGTGTCGACTTCTGGCGACCACAGAGCCCTGTCGTCGTCTTTGGTAGAATACAAGAGGGGTTTACCATTGCCATCTCCAGCACAGTATGAGATGACACCTTTCAGCATCTTCCTATATTGCTGCTGCCCGGTGAGGATTCGAACGGGCAACCTCTGGCTTGGCAGTCAGGCCATTTCCCCACTGTGTATGCTTTGGTTATTTTTTTCAGCTCTTTTAAAGGGCCAACAGCTAGTACCCTGAAGGAATTTAGCCTTTTATGATAGTTTCTGGCTCTTAACCTTATTCCAATTTCCCCAGGAGCATACATATTAAAACTACTTCTTAATATTGAGATGGTTCAGGAACTATGGATACAGAATGAAAAACCACAATTCAGAGCATCCCATGGACATTTGCACTAGTCTGGCCAAAGGAATGTGCAATTTATTTATTTCTATACACACATATAAACATACATAAAGAGAGATGTAGCATCATTACTTCAGAGATCAGCACTTTTGAAATGCCCCAGATAGATGGAGTTTTAGATAGGCAATGACATCCTCTGAAGAAAAGATACATTTATGTTTCAAAGAGCTGCTCATAGTGATTAAATCATACTTGACAACTTATCAAAAATATGCTGCTATACAATGTCATTTATTTCTCTGCACTGCACAGTTTTCTTCTCCCTTTCTCCCTCTAAAGGATTCACAGAAGATGGCATGGAACAAGAAATATATTGACCTAAAATATTGGCCAATCATTTGAGTGTTTCTACTGAATAAATCATGCGATTACAGGGGCATCTACTGTGTTCCCCCACCCCAAGCATATCGTTTTCAAAATACTGCTTGTAAAACAACAAAAACAAAAACAAATACGGCAGGAGTAGGTGCTCTGTCAGCCATTAAAGGTAAAGTGTACTGTCAAGTTGGTTTCAACCTCCAACTAAATCTGCAGAGTTAATGCAACTTTCCCTCAGAAAGAAGAGGCAGAACTGAAGAGAGAGCTAGGACAGCAGATCGAAGAACTTTGGGCCTCTACTCAATCCTTGTTTAAAGTAAATGTGAACAAATCATGCTTTGGTGGCCACACTATGTGCGGCTGATAACTGCACTATTACTACCAATATTTATATACTGCTTTTCAACAAACATTTGCAAAGCGGTTTACGAAGAAAGATAAAAAAATAATAAGATGATTCCCTGTCCAAAAAGGCTCACAATCTAAAAAGAAACATAAGGAAGACACCAACCACAGCCACTGAAGAGATGATGTGCTGGGGTTGGAGAGGGCCAGTTGCTCTGCCCCTGCTAAATATAAGAGAATCACCACTTTGAAAGGTGCCTCTTTGCTCAGTTAGCAAAAGCATGTAGTAAGCTTTGGAGCAATATCTTTATCCTTCTTTTTTCTACTCTGCACCTGGAGTCTCTGGCAGCTGAAACTGGATGTTTGTGAACTCTGAGGAAGAACTCTGCAAGCTACTGATGGGTGAATATGGTTCCAAGAAAATTTGTTTGGTATCCCTGGTTTTCTTTACACTGCAAAGATGATTTAGATGTGTAATTTTTCTTATGTCTCCAACTATAGATGAGGACTCTTCCAAATGTTAAAAGATTTCTTCATTTGAATGACTAATTGGCCTATCCTCCCTCCTTGAACCAAATAATCTAACTCATCTGCATGACTTAAAAGCAATTTATTTGATCTACTCTTCTGATTTTTCTCCTCTACTGGTTGGAATGAACATGTCACCTATTCTAAGAATTTGTCCTCTTTAATATTGTCAGATGTTATAATCCGCATAAAGGGAGCCAGCATGGTGTAGTGATTAGAGTGCTGGACTAGGACCGGGGAGATCCGAGTTCAAATCCCCATTCAGCCATGATACTAGCTGGGTGACTCTGGGCCAGTCACTTCTCTCTCAGCCTAACCTACTTCACAGGGTTGTTGTGAGGAGAAACTCAAGTATGTAGTACACCGCTCTGGGCTCCTTGTGGGAAGAACGGGATATAAATGCAAATAATAGTAATAACAACAACAACAACTGGATAAAACAAACCAGTCAATAACACCCGTCTGACTGTATAAACAAGAAATAATAATAATAATATTTTAATTAATCTATATGACTACATACACCCAATTTTTTGGTCTTTACTTATTAATGCTTCTTAATCTTCTGAAGTAACTTGTTAATACAATTGTAATGAAATAATTAAGTTACCTTGGAAAACAAATTGATTAGTTTATTATTTTCATAAATTATGCTGTATTCCAATGCATTCGGTCGTTTAATGTTGAACTGATTGAGGGCTTGGTGACTTGGTTTTCCTTTTTTCATCTGAGATCTAATAACCAATTAAGTTCCAAACTCTGATTCAAGGGAGGAGGAGGACTTACTATCCCTCTCACAACCTGAACTCCTCCGCTAGACGTGAACTTGCAGATGCAATATGGGCTGAATAGAATCTCTTCTTTGTCACCCGTATTGCCAGAGTATAGATCTTCAAATGTGATCTATGTTGTAATCTGTCAGATTCGAGTTGAGTCTTCCTCCACTTGCACTCCAGTTGTCTACTTCGCCACTTCAGCCCCTGTAGTTCTTCTGTATACCAAGGAGCCAATTGTGAAGTGGGTTGGAGAGGATGCTTAGGAGTGATCATGTCTACTGCCCTGGTGACTTTGCTGTTCCAATTCTCAACCAGAACATCAACAGGATCACCTGCAGAGCCAACACTAAAATCCCTCCAAGGCTTCTTGGAACCTTACTGGATCCAATAACCTTCTTAGGTAGACCATTCTAATGGGCCCCTTGCCACTGCAAAGGTGGGGTGTGACTGTGAGTCCAAACTTAATCCGATGGTGGTCCATCCATGACAATGGGGAAATCACAGGAGTCCCCACCCATGGAACACCACCCTGTTCAGAATGAAAGACCAGATCAAGCATGTTACCAGCAACATGTGTCAGTCTCGAGACCCCTTGGGATCGGTCCATAGTTCTCATAGCTGCTATGAACTCCTGAGCCGCCCCAGACAGATTGGTCCCATAGTGGACATTGAAGTCCGCCAGCACCACAAGCCTAACCAGGACAGCCAGAAGGGGCAACAGCTATTAGATTTCTGATTTCCCTTCCATAACGGCTCACTAACCTGCCAACATTACTTCTGCTTCCCACCACCATTGGAATAGCTACCCCATAGTCAGTGGACATGCCCCCTATCTCCCCATCCCCAAACAAAGCAAGACATATCTGAAGCCAATTTAAAACAAAAAACAAAAACAAAAACCTGGTCCTCACCCTTCTTGTCCCCCAAGGGATGACCTCCAAAGCTAGCTACCCCCATCAGTGGTGGGCCCACTGCCAGAGGCCAACAGTCCTTTATAAGCCCAGAAAGATGGCTAGTCTAGGCAGATGGTCCTTAGGAAGTGCTGACTCATTCCCCCTGGCCCCAATCCTGCACAGACTCACTCACAGGGCAGCAGCCACAGCCCCACAAGTTAGAGGGCACACAGGCTGGATGGCTGACAAAAGCAGATGACAGCAACACAGGTTCTGTGTTCTCACCACTAGGCAGCAGCCATCTCTGGGAAGCAGATGTTGAGGTGCCTTCCTCTCTGCAAGGCTTCTGCCAACTGAGGCACAGGGCAGCAGTCCTTCATAAGCCCAGAAAGATGGCTAGTCTGGGCAGATGATCCTCAGGAACTGCTGACTCACTCCCTCGGCCCCAATCCTGCACAGACTCATCCACAGGGCAGCAGCCACAGCCCCACAAGTTAGGGGGCACAAAGGCTGACAGTAGGAGATGGCAGCAACACAGGCTCTCATCACTGGGCAGCCGATGTTCCCTGCAAGGCTTCTGGCCTTCTACATTTAAAGAGCTCAGTAACAAATACTTCATCCTTAAGTATAATGTAATATGTCCTAAGTTATATTTCATGCTTAAAAAGAGATAAGTTAGAGATCAAGCGGACACTTTTACTGCAACTACTGTTTTTTCCACAAGCAGTTTCCTACGAGATCAGCACAATAGCACATCTGCCTATATTAAATATCTGAATCCTGGCAATGGAAAATACACTCTACAACAACCCACCCCCTAAAGCATGTTATATTGCAGAAGGTCATAAAAAATGGGATCTACATTTATTTTGTACTTCAAATTTTCTCTCTCTTTTTGACAATAATGAATAAGTTCAAATACATTTGATTATTTTTATGTCAGTAGAAATGAAGCCATTCAGGCACTTTTAAAGAGCTATGGGGAAAAAATGTTTTGTTGTAACATACATGAAGAAGGCAAGTATAAGCTCAGGTTCATTACTCTCAGGTTTTTATTTTATGTGAACTGGAGCCATGAATATTAATAAGCATTTTAAGCAGGAAAGTGGCACATTCAACAGTAGTTGCAATTTTGAATAAAATTCCATTAAATATAGTATTCAAAATAGTCTTGTATAAGCAAGCTTGAGTATCTTCCCTGAGGCTTATACCAACTGTCAGGTTATTAAGTCCAAGAAATTAAAGTATACAACAATGGAGAGAGGATTTTGGATATGAATTTGGAACTAGATGCTGTTAATGTAAAAGGACATCTCTTAAATGGCAGTGACAGAGAAAGCTCCAAAGTCACAACAAGGGTCACATCTAGTTTTGACAGGATTACTAAATTTCTTCCCCGTATCAAAACATGCAGGTTTTGATCAATGGTTTAATTTAATCTGTTCTTGAACAGTTGTAAATGAAAAGCTGTATGATAAGTTCTGAATTCCTGCCTCACCAATTTACTTCAATTCTTTGAAAAACAATAATGTAGTAGAATGTAGTGTGCAAAGATTTTCAAGAGAACTTTAGATAATGTTCTTTCCGAGGTGTTTCTGAAGAAAATTTGGTGGAAGGACAGGAGAACTTGGAGAGACAAAGATGACAGAACTGTATTCAGAGAAGTACCTTTTTACTCATCATGGGTTTCATCCTAAGGAGCACAAACAGAAGGGTTTCCCCATCCCTTGTTAGCACAGCAGTCCAGCACTGTCCTAAAATCTGTTCTTGAGTGTCAAGAGACACTTTTAACCAGTGGTTCTATGGTGAGCCAAGAACTGCAGGGGGAAGTACCTTCATTTTCTACAAGAGCCGCTTAGAATATAGCTGAACTGTTAAAGAAAGGGGGAAATTGTGAACTGGTCACTTGCAAATGTAACCCAGATGTTACGTGTAGTATCGATATGTGTTGCAGCTCGGTCATAGGTGTGATATAAAGGCTTCATAAACAGCAGATAAGAGCTAAACCTTTTTTTTTTTTGGTCCATACCATTTTAGATGTCAGGTGGGACTCAGATGACTGAGCTTATAGAGAAATGTTCTAACCTTTCTTCCTGACACCCTGACTAACAGAAAGAGCAAGGATGCATTAGTGCAGCGAGCGAGCAGCCTAACAGAAATTCCCACCTAACTGCACTAGTGAGCTGGGATGCCATAGTTTTGTTATGCCCTCCCTTCCCGCCATAAGTATTTCCTACTTCTGGACTGAACAGAAAGCCATAAAATAGAGACTACCCAAATTTAACAATAATAAAAAATGTATCTGCAAGAAATAACATGATATTGTGAAAAGAAAAAGCACATTATATTGTGCAATTTACAGTTCTGAGACATCTGTTATATTGAATTATGCATGACTACATCATGTCTTTAATGCAAAACTGTTTCATGAACACAAAAAACCCTTTGAGTACAGGTGGACCTCGCTATTCACAGTACCAGTATCCGTGGTTCCACATATCCACAGACTGAAAATATGCACCTGATCTTGGTATGTGTGAATACAGAAAGGGTTAATACACACATATCCATAGTTAACAGGTGGCCAGAAATGAAGTCCGAGGTCATTTGGGGCCACCATTTTCTTTAAAAGGGGCTCTTCAATGTTTAAAAATGTGATTTAAAAAAAAAGAAAATTTCTGAAACTGGGGGTTTGGGGGGCATTGCCGGACAGTTGGAGACTTGGGAAGCATGGTACAGCACTTTTTTTGCTTCAGTTCCTGCTGTTTTGTGGCCTTTTTTACCCTGCAGGTACATAACCTCCACAATCCTCATAGACACACTGCTTCGTTATCTGCAGTTTTGTTATCCATGGAAATAGAAGGGAACAGAACCCCGGCAGATAACGAGGTCCATCCGTATCTCCATATATAAACCCTTTCAACAGAGACTTCTAACAGATTAGCAGCTGAAAAATTCAAATTCAGCAAACCAGTAGATGCCTTCACTGTTTAAAGCAATTTAAGTTAAACTTATCCTTTCAATAGCTATTACCTATTAATTTAACATAAGCCTTGATTTTGTATTGATTAGACAATAAAGTCTGAAAGATACTGCTACTCTGCTTTATCTTGTGAACCAGTTGAGACATTTCCTTAAGCCAGAAGTAGTGTTTATTTCTAAGAGTCAGAATATATACAAATATTATCAACTATATAGCTAATTATCTAAGCCATACCCGTGGCTAATCCCGTGCGTGGCAGCTCTCGCAAGAGTTTGCAAGCAGAAGCACCTGACTGAGCAGTGGAGATTCCATATGCAGATAGGGAGAAGGAGCCTGCGAGAGCAGAAGCACCATGGTGATTGGGCAGTGGGGATTCCATATGCAGATAAGGAGGAGAAGCCTGTGATGGCTAAGGTCAGTTGGAATGCAACTGTTACTGGCCGGAAGATGATCTTGATTGTAGAGGAAAGGAATCTCTCTCTCTCTCTCTCTACATATAAATATATATAGAGAGAGAGAGAGAGAGAGAGAGTGCGAAGAGAAAGGTCATGAGGAAGAAAGAGCCCCCTCAGGAGAACGAGGCTGCCATTATGCAAATTAGATGAGGAAACAAGATGAACAAGATCTGTTAACTCAGGGAGGGAGGAAGAGAGAGAGGGTACATGAAGGGAGGGGGAAGAAAGAGTGGGGAAGAGTGAGTGGAGAAGAAAGAGAGAAAAAGAAGGGAGGGGAGGAGAGACAGAAGGAAGGGTGAGGAATGGGCCCGAGCCTGTCAGCAGCCTGAGGGGAATGAGCGGCCATGGCGACACTAGCAGCAAGGATGGGTCCAGTCAACCACTTCTGCTGTTTGGGGCTACTGAGGCCATTGTCGGAGGGAGGGAGGGAGGGAGGGAGGGAGGCAAGGGATGGGCCTGGGATTGTCAGCAGCCTGAGGGGAACAGCCATGGAGGCGGCAGCAGTGAGGAAGGGCCCAGTCAACCACTGCTGCTGCTCCTGTGGTGAGCAGCAGGAGTGGGGCTCAGGTGGGGAGGTCTCTGGAGATAGGAGGCTGCAGCTTGGCAAATAGGTGCCAGCAACACTGCAGCCGCAACCAAGAGAGGTGAGGGGGATGGAGTAAAGGGATGGCAGAGGAGGAGCAGAAGTGCACCTCAGGTGAGGGTGGGGAGATCTCTGAGGTGAGGGTGGCTGTGGCAAGGGGTGAGGGGAGCACTCAAGTATTAGCGCGCAGATGCTCTGTGCAGGTTAAGCTATTTATATTTATTTCCCCAACTCTCCTACTCTCACTTTGCTTCTTTAGCAAAATGTAGGAACAAAAGGGTAGCTTTTCAATAGAGCAAACTATAGAATAGAAACAATACAGATCTTTGAGGATCTATACTGGAATCAGTACTATTTACTACACTGTAGTTTATTGCTCACAAACAATAAACTTTATAAATGAATAATGGACATGTTTGTCAATGACACTGTTGGAGGAGAATGATGCATACAAGCATGGGGCTCATTCCCATAGCTCCAAATCCATGCTTTGACATTACATGTAAACCAACTCCATTTTATTCAAGATAGCAAACAACTATACTGACTTCTTTCACAGTATATATCAAACAGAATAAGGTGTTACTTATTGTTCCAGGTTCTACACTGGTAATTTCTGAAATAGCTCAGATCTCAACTATTTGCCAAAACACTGGATGGTTATTGTCAGCTGATAAGACCTGTCATGAAATTTAGTTTAAAAAAAGACTCCCAGCTATGTTGATGTTCATTTCTATCACAGCCTGAACACGTGGAACCGGGAAGACAACCATACAACAGTGCACAACCTAGTACCAGAACAGCATTCAATATCAGCATCAGTGTTGATTTTCAAGTCAAACTGGACACCTTTTTAAACTAGACACCATTTTAGAGCATCCTAGGGTTTTCCAAGACAACTGGAGCCAAGGCGGTCAAACCATATGCTGGTCAAATTTAAAAGTAAAAACATATATGAGGACTTCCCACTGTTCCAAGACCTAGTCTAGTTTTGGCAGCTGCTATACAATGTTCTCATGCAAGCACAATGGCGCCTGTTCATGTGCAAGTGTGTAGCCTTTAAAATTAGTGTGCATTTAAGTAGTACTAGATATGCAGAATATACTTTACAAAGTTAATTGCATTTTTGCAAGAACAAATATACCTGTAGGTTATGTAATTTGAGCTTCTATATTTTTTTAAATAGGCATTTTATTTCAATTTCAAACAATGTTCTAGAATACTTTACCCCAGAAGGGAGGCAAACTATTCTAATAAAAGCTGTAGTTTTAATTAAAACATGTAAGCAAAATTAATGTTGAGAGATTGAAAAGGACATCTAGTTAACACTTGTTAAATTATTTTCTTCTTACAGATAATAAAAGAACAGATGTTGGAACAGTAACACTGTCATAATGCGACATCCCTAGAATACTTTTGATATGTGAGAAGTTTTATGTGGCTGACAGGCAAAGACATGACACTTCAAAGCATAAGCAGAGATACAGTAACCAACTGCACATCCATAACAACAGGCTGTTAAAAAAAAAGAAATAAAGATCAGGGCGCATCCACCAAGTAACATAGTCATGTGAGGGCTCCAACAGTGAGGGCTGCATTCTCACAAAACCCAGTGGTTGGCAAAACTGCAGTTGGTGAGCCATAGAAATAAATGGGAATGAGGGGGTTAGGGGGACCACAGTCACAAAAGCACCTCCAAAATGGGGTGTGGGTGTGGGTTAAAAAGCACCAAAAACCCATTGTCCCATCCCAAGCAAGGCAGCAGAGGACCAACATTCCCCACCCACCCTTTTACTCACCACCCCATGAACCAGAAACTCAAAAGTTTTGCCCTTTGTCACCTTTTGCACCCCTCCAGTGACTTCCTCCATGACCATCAGTGGGCTCCGCTGGGTGCCTCTTTGCCTCCCCAACGCCTCTTTCTCTCAGGGCTACAAGAACCTTAAAACGGACCAGAAACATTCCCTCCTCCCCCATTCTGCCAGATACACAACCTAACTTTAACCCTTCCACTTCTCAATCAACTCAGCCCTTTCTTTGCAAAACTATCCTCCACCCACCCACCCCAGCCCCTCCTTTCCCATGAGAAAAAGATCAATTGCTATTTGAACTCCCTTTCTTTTATTTTCCCATACAATGAAAAGTGACTGCTGTATTTCTCTTTTTGGAGAGGGGGGGAAATGGTCAACTTTAGTAGTGCAAGACTGTAAAATCAGTTTGCAAAAGAAGCACTCCCCCAAACACACAAACTTGCCTTTTCTTCTTTAAAGTTCTTTCTCTCTTACTCTGCCTCTTTCTCTCCCTTTCCTCCACTTTTTCCATCTCTTTCTCTCCTCCCTCCTCTGCCTCTTTCTCTCCCTTTCATGCTTCTCACTACACAAATCACATGATAACTCATGCTTACTCAGGTTGCGGTAGGAGCAACCAGCTACAAAATCCCACTCATGCTTACTAAAAATTGCAGTTGCCAAAACCACACCAGATGGGGGATGACTGTATGGCACATTTGCTCTGGATTCTGGCCCTGTGGTGCGGCCAATCCAGAAGAGCACACTGTGATGGCTAGACATCATGTATTATCAACTATTTATAATTCAACATAGCAACAGCCTTCTGTACTTAATTCTTATGCCAGCAAATTGTCAGATGGGGCTGAAGTATCAATGACCATGTTTGCAATAAAAGTGGGAAGACAGCTGGTCTTGTGGTAGCAAGCAGGAATTGTCTGCATTGCTAAGCAGGGTCTGCCCTGGTTTGCATTTGAATGGGACATGTAGACATTGTAAGATATTCCCCTTAAAGGATGGGGCCACTCTGGGAAGAGCAACTGCATGCTTGCATGCAGAAGGTTCCAAGTTCCCTCCTTGGCATCTCCAAGATAGGGCTGCGAGAGACTCCTGTCTGTAATCTTGGAGAAGCTGCTGCCAATTTTTGCAGACAATACAGAGCTAGATGGACCAATGGTATAAGGCAGCTTCCTATGCTTTTAGAATATGTACAAAGCTAAGGGGCATTAGTTTGGTATGGAAGGCTAAGAAAAACAGAGCTACCACTCTGGTCACTCATGCAACTTAAAGAAAATAAATCAATAGCATGCCTCTTTGAAAACATACTTGTTAATTTTCATGGGAACACAAAATGCATATATATATATATATATATATATATATATATATATATATATGAATGATATTTCTAAGATAAAATTCTATTATTATTAATAAAAATGTAGTTTATAAACAGCAGCAAACACAAAGGCTGGGTTCGGACATACAGTATATCTGCAGTTAATCGAGGCTGAGGTTACAATTCCTAAATACAATTCACACCGTAAATGTTCAACAAACCATGGCCAGCTGAACTGGAGTTGCAGGATAGGGGAGCCCTCCCTGCCACTCAGCCTCACAGACCAATCCCAGCCTGCTTCACGGACAGATTGTGGGCAAAGCGTCACTGTGTTAGTGGCTCAGCCATGATTGGCCATGATCACCAAAGGTGCATTTCCTCAGCGCTCAGCTGTCTCCGGCTTTGCCACCTGGTCTCCTCGTGCCAATGGCAACTTCACCCCTTCTTCTCTGCACTCTCAGCTATGCTGTCTCAATAAACAAGCTGCACTAAAGTGGCTCACAGAGCTATTACTCTGCAGTGGAGGGGCACACATTCTTGGGGAGGGGTTGCAAGTTTCTGTTCATGGGTGGAGGACACAATTGCTTTTCAACAACCTCCACAGGGCATGATAGGGGAGAACACCCTGGCTTGCTTAACACTATTGGTTCTGCTTGCACCAGCTATGCCCCATCTCTGCCTGTGGTGTGCAAAATAGGAGAGTGGGCACTCCCATCCTCCACCACTCCACACACCACAATTGTGCTGCATGAGCATTCCAGGCTAACAGATGGTCCTCTACACCATGGAGGATGAGGCCACAGAGAGCGCCCAGCACAGGGGAAGTTTCTTCTTGGCCCTGCATGCCTTGGGGCCTACTGATGTGGCCATGGCCCATGTAGAGGCTACAAGGTTCCTTGGCTTTTCCATGAGATGCAAGGATCTGATTGTGTTTTGCATGGTAGCCTGCAAGCCAGATGGAAACAGCTGTGTGCCCTCACCAATGCCATCCAGGTCCTGGATGAGCAGAGCTCTGAGGGAAGAAGGAGGTGGAGGCTGCCCAGGTCCGACAGTACCTGAAGGTCGATGGAGCATACACATGAGTGGGAGGATGAGTGCTTCCGGGCAAGCTTCAGGATCTCCAGGACAACCTTGGAGGATCCAGATGAGCTTCAGAGTCTCCAGGGTGACATTTCTCTCGACTACCTGGTGAGAGAAATGGTACCCTATCTCACTTGCCAAGTGAGATATGCGATCTCTGTATGGAGGAAGGTCGCCATAGCCATTTATAAGCTAGCCGTGAACTCCACCTACTTAGAGTTTTTCAGCAACCTCTTCATGTTCGGCAGATCCACCATGTGCAAGATCATGAGGGATGTGGTGAACTGATTGTGGAGCTGTTCACGGACGACCGTGCACCCAAGAATGCCACAAAGAGGCACTTTAACCACTGGCACAGCAGCATCAGGATGGTGGTAGAGAGGGCATTGGGGAGGCTGAAGGCCCACTGACTTGCCCTCTGCATCAACATACTAGTCTGCATATCCAGAGAACAAGGAGGGAGGCTTAGGAGATGGTGATTCTGGCCCACAACAGGCTTCGGCGCAACCCCTGAGGATCACAGAAGGTATGAGGGTGTCAACTGTGGTGAGAATGATTTTTGCAAGACACATCTGGGAGGCAGGCAGGTTCGTGGTGTCGGAAGGGCTCAGTGACCTTTAAACCGCTGAGAAATGAATGGGGCTATTGCCCACACCAGCACCAGCAGGCTGAGTTGCTGATAGTAAGCACCTAGCCCCCAACTTGCCCATGGTTGCCCTGCCAGCTTATGGAATTGTTTTGTAATAAGGTTAAGCTGTTCATCTTCCAAGCTCTGTGTTTGTTTCCAATGGTGGTGCACAGGTTTCCAACTCACACCTGGCCACTGGTGTGGAGGGTGTTGAGGAAGAAATTCCGAGGAATTTCTCGGTGGGGGTCAGCAAAGTAAGGGTGATTGGAGCCTTCTTGAATGTGCCATGCTGGTTTCCAGAAAGGACTCTGGGGCTGGGTGTTGCTAGGAATACACCTACATGATCCCTGGTTGGGAGGAGGAGAGGTTGGAAGATGGAGGAGTGCTGCTAAATGGGGAGGGAAGGCACATAGGTCTCCCTAACATGTGTGACGTAGGGTGATGGGCACTTTCGAGGTGGTGGTTTGTGGTGCATGCCGGCCAGAAAGGACTCCCTGGCAGTGGTGACAATGACAGGGGGACAATGAAGGAAGGGACATGGGGAACCCCTTTCAGGTTGCACTTGGCAGCAGGGTGCATGTCTGTGAACTGCACCAGATCACCAGCCCTGGAAGGTAGGTAGGCAAGCAGCACCAGTAGTTGTAAGCAAGCCAGGGTGTTCTCCCCTGTCATGCCCTGTGGAGGTTGTTGAAAAGCAATTGTGTCCCCCGCCCATGAACTGTCCTGCATTGGGCTTGCAGACAATGGCAAGGCTTCTTCATGGCTCAGAATAAATACCCTCTCTATATTTACACAACCACCCCCTTCACTTTGTTCACAAGCAGCAACCAGCGAATTCACTCCATTGTGGCTTTTGCTTGTGAGGTGAGGGACGCTGTGATTGGATTTTGCATCCCCATGGTGAAAGCTTGTGTGCACTGCACATCTTCGCCGTTGCTAGATGGCAGTTTATGGGACACAGAACCAGTTAGGAGATAACACGGTGTCAGCACAGGAGGGGCAACGTGCAACTTCTCCCGGTCTTGTTCTCAAGAAGAGGGCCCTTGGTGGGAATGCTTTTTTACCCTCTGCCCATAACCTCATGTCTGGTCTGCACCAGTGTTCCCTCTAAGGCATGCACATGTGTGCACTCACACATTTTTGGTTGTCCACTCAATTAATTTTAAATCCCGCTCAGGCTGAATCAGGAAGACCCCATTCTGAATGCACGTGAGCACACACTGCCTTGATACTGCTGCCCAGAACAAAATTTATTCCACACACAGATGAAAAAAATTAGAGAGAACAGGTCTCTGTGCCTGGTGATGGCACACACCTGTCCATCAGGCAGCTCCTTTCCCATGACACGCCATCATTGCTAGCCGTGGGCAAGGAGACAGCACAGGTTGCTCTGTGAGGGGCATGGGTGTCTTGGTCACAAAACCAACTAGGCAGCTTCTGTGTGGTGCTGCCACCTGTTAGAGGGGAGTCTGCTGGGCTGTGTTACTGAAATCCTATGCTGCAGTGTGTGCTGGCCACCCCACTCCACACATTTCTGAACACACTGCCACCTGCTTGCATCAGGCAGTGAGAGCTGTGCATCTAATTTTGCCAGTGCCTCCCTACCATGCACCGCCCCCACCCAGAAACCCCCCAGGCATGCCCCAAGGAAACATCTTTCCCCTTGACAGCAGTTTTCAGCACAGAGAGGAGTGAAGGCTGTATCTCTTTAAAGTTGTCCATACGCATGGCTGTGGACAGAATGGGCAAGATAGGGGAGAATGTCATGGGCAGAGCGTGTTCTCCAAGAGCTGGAGAAGGCCACAGCATATGCAGATCTGGCACAACCTGAGAGTTCTAGGCCGCCACCTCTATGATAGGGGTTTGGAATAGGTGTGACACTGCAGTTACAGCTGAGTCTGCAACTGGATGTGATGCTTTGGCGGCAAAACCATAGTTGCTGAGGACGAAGCTCAGAGATAACTGATGGTCCCAATTGGAGTCTGGTGGGGCAAAATGGAGTTCTCGGCATGTAACTGTGGTTTCACATGTTCGGGCATACTAGAGTTACAACCTTGGCCAGCTACAACTGTGGTTATCCTGTACATCTGAACCACGCATGCGCACATCAGCGGCGGGCACATGCGCCCATGTTACTTCCGGTTTTGGAGAACAAGGGGGCAGGGGCGGCAGGGAGGAACGCTGCTGCCTCGAAGATTTTGCCAAAAACTGGAGCACCAGAGGGGAAGAAGTCGTGGGAGGGGTAAGTACAACCCCCCACCCTTAAAGCACCCCCTAGCGTTGGACCGCGCCTCCACGGTCCGTGCACATCGTGTGTGTGTGTGTGTGTGTGTGTGTGTGTATGAAGACATTCTGAATATAATCATCATATTATTCTCAAGAAATAATCATCATATTATTCTCAAGACACTCAATAATCAGATCAATAATTCCAAAATGACATAATGCCAAAAAAGGGAGAAAATCTTTCTCTGATTCAAATTTACTATGATTTAATTTCTTGAACTTTTAAGAGTAATCTACACAAAAGAACTTTGCCCAGTCAATGATGAGCAGAGCTCTGAGGGAAGAAAGAGGTGGAGGCTCCTTCTACTAGCAGGATATACAGAGCTCAAAATTATTAAATATTAGTTCACTTAACTAATATTTTAGTTAAGAGCCCCTGGTGGCGCAGTGGTTAAACTGCCGCCCTGTAACCAGAAGGTTACAAGTTCGATCCTGACCAGGGGCTCAAGGTTGACTCAGCCTTCCATCCTTCCGAGGTCGGTAAAATGAGTACCCAGAATGTTGGGGGCAATATGCTAAAATCATTGTAAACCGCTTAGAGAGCTCCGGCTATAGAGCGGTATATAAATGTAAGTGCTATTGCTATTAACTATAAATCTTAAGATTGTTTCAACAGACAGGTCACAGATGGTATATTTAACATGATCAAATTCATTATAGCATACATTTGAACACACTAGTATTTCATGAACTGAAGCAATACAAAATTACTATGTGAAGAGTAAAAACTAAGTAAAAAGAGTAAAAACTAAAAAAAAAAGTAAAGTGACTACCGTAGAGTCTTTTTCTAAAGTTTGATTTTTCAGATTTGATCTGATATTTTACTAATTGTACAATGTGTTTTTAAGCTGTTTTGTATTGTATTTTGTATTTTCTTTTCTTCTTTTTTGTCTGTTATGATTAAATGTGTTGTGTGCTTTTATTGTATGTTTTAATCCTCTGTTGTAAGCCGCCCAGAGAACAATTTTTATGGGGTAGCTACTGTAACAAATAAAGTTTATTATTAATTAATTATTACTATTAGAAAACACAACCTATTTTGTAATGTGCACTGTGTACACCTATGTAACTCTATATACTGTACATGCCACAATAAATCCATTTATTTTATATTACAATATAATGTGACTTATAATTCAAGATTATATAAAAATTGTGATAGGAGAAAGAAATTTGTTGCTTGGCAACAAATTGAACATGTTCTGAAGGCACTGGGGGCGGGGAAGAATGTTGCCATTTTTCAAAAAAGATAAACTGCATATATTATAAATTACCACAATGACATTCAACCCACAATAAGCTGAAAGTAAATAATATTCTTTCATTAAGAGCTATGCTATTTCTATTTGAATACTAGTTTTATCATTAATCAGGCACAAGTACAGACAAGCTTCTAATAAGAAAAAAAAGAATTTGTTTACATGACGATTGGGGCAAGTTTTGTTCAGTCCCTAGAATGGTTTTGCTTTGTCCTGATGGACAAAACACATGCATGAAAAACTGATTACGTGAATCAACATCCTTACGCACACATTGGTTGACATGCCCCACAACCTTACAAGGGTGGAGCAAGAGTTTTATCCTTGCAGATAAACTAACTGCACATGAGCCAAGTGCACCCCTTCTGTCACAAATGTTCAGCTCTGGTACACCAGAGAGAGAGAGAGAGAGAGAGAACACATGCACACACTCGTGTGCATGCTATGGGGGTTGGGGGAAAAGGTTAGAATTTTGTTTAAAATCACTCTCTTGCCGACTTCTTTTGTGGGTTGGGTGCTAGGTATTACTCATCATGCTCTAACACACAGCCCACTTTGATGTCCCTAGGAGCCACCCACAGGGAACAAAGGAGTGTTTCAAGTTTCCCCATTGTTCCCTATGGAATTTTTTGGCCATTTGTGTTTCATTTCAAGCTCAAAACAAAAGCAAAATCTGTTTCATGCACATCTTTAATCAGCTCCTTGATGCTCAACTGTAGTCAGAGAACAGGCCCTGGAAAGGAGTGGGGAGGGCTGCACCTCAAGGCTTGTGTGTCCTGAGTGAAGGAAGGGGAGGAAAAAAGAAAATATAAGGGCTTCTATAGACTACCATTCCTTAAAAGAGTTAGTGTTTCAAGAATTGGGGGGCTTTTGTTCTCTTGGAGGCGTAAATTATATACGATAAAAACTATGTATGGTAAAAAGACGCAATTCAGAAAGTTAAGGCCTACTATTTCAGTAAGATTGGCTTAAGGCCTACCACTTGCTAACACCATCCTAAAGGAAATTAAATCAAGTAGGAGAACTGCGAGGTTTATGGGAAATATCTGGGAAAATAATCTGTAGCTTTGGACATGGTTGTTAAAGCATTTAATTTTTAATGACCATGCTGTGTGTGTGTGTGTGTGCGCGCACGCACGCACACACACACACTTTAGAAATAGAAAAAATGAAATACAGATTTAAAGTGAACACAAATTATCTGCTTCTTCTTGTGTCATTCACTGCTGAATAATCATGAGGTGGGATCACACTGCCACTATTACTGACTTCACTAATTTCACCTAATTGTTTCTTTTTCTGCAGTGGGGAGTGTGACTTTTAGTTGAAGGTATTATAAAGGTTTTGGTGTTCAACATCATGAAGTTCTACCCTGTGGTTTGAGCTCACATGATTATATTATTTGGTGAGTAATTTATAGAACTTCAGTCAAAACAGAACTTTGGAAATTCACAATTTGGATCCTGATCACTCTGTTGGGCTGAGTTGAGTGTTGCCAAGTGTGCAGACTTAAAATATTCCTTAACCATGTGTTGTCAAAAAAGGAAGAGATCTGTGCTACTAAAGTGGGGTGATATTATGTGGGTATGAAGATCAATGATATGCCATGCCCAGCTCTTGAGGCCTATAATGTTATAATGAAATAGCTGATATCTCCACCTGAGATGCCAGGTTGAGGCCTGGATCCAAGAGCACTCTCAAGCTGTGTACACTTCCCCAGAAGGAACAGGTACGCAGCTTGTAAGTGCTCTTGGATACAGGCCTCACCCTGGTATCTCAGGAGGCGGCTATGACCAGGAGCACTTTCTATCAGCTTCGGCTGATTTGACAGCTGCATCCATTCCTTGAAGAGAACAATCTCAAAACAGTGGTGCAGCAGCTGGTAACCTCCAGGCTCGACTACTGCAATGCCCTCTACATGGGGCTGCCTTTGTACATAGTTTGGAAACTTCAGTTAGTTCAAAATGCGGCAGCCAGATTGGTCTCTGGGGTGGAGAGACTATATTATGCCGGTCTTAAAACAGTTGCACTGGCTACCGATATGTTTCTGGGTGGAATACATAGTGCTGGTTATTACATTTAAAGCTCTGAACAGCTTGGGTCCGGGGCCGGGCTACCTTAGAGAGTTCCTTCTCCGGTATGATCCCCTTTGGTCGTTGAGGTCATCTGGAGAGGTCCGTCTCCAGTGACCACTGGTACGTCTGGTGGCGACTCAGAACTGGGCCTTTTCTGTAGCGGCTCCTCATCTATGGAATGCACTCCCGGCAGATATCTGCAGTTTAGGCTCGCTGTTCACCTTTAAGAGTGCCCTTTTTTGTTTGGCCTGGCCTTCCAAGGTTTGTAAAGTGGTTTTTTTTTAAGTATTCTAATTGGTTTTAAATGGTTTTAATTGTTTTTGAATTGTTTTTAGCACTGAGTTTTGAATTGTGTTTTGAATTGTGTGTTTTCATTTCTTTTTAAAGTTGTTATACACTGCCCAGAGCCTTTATTTATTAATAAATAATAAATAAATAAATTAGTCTGGAGAGGCATGGGTAGTAACTTCTGTCAAACAAGGCTTAAAATATTAAAGTACCGTCCAAAGAATACTGATCAAAATCAGCAGTTTTTCAATAAAAAGGAAAATATATCCTCCAATTGCAGGGAGAGCTTCTATGGTGTTGAAAATTCCGACCAAAGAATCTTTCCTTATGTCACTGTACTGTTAATATAATTAAGATGGGAGAGTTAATTCAGCATTCTAACTTTATATGCCCTGAATATCCTCTTGGTGATAAAATCTAAATTGTCTGCCCTATCTGCCCGAAGGTTTGCAGGCATCAGCTAGGGGACACCACCCATTCAGATCTGGTGAAGAAAATGGCTAAGATGCAGCAGTTAAAAAACTGACCCTTAAACTCAAGAAAATAAGTGTTGGCTACTAGGGCTGTTCACCAGGCTCTGCAATCCCAATGAATCTGTAGCACCCCCTGGCACTGCTTCCCTCAGCAACCTCTGATGCAGTTCATTACATCCCTAGTACTGGGAGGGCCTCTTCTGCAGGAAGAAGAGCCCATGGGGCTGAGAATTCACACAGGGTCATTGGGAAAGCACATGGGGACATCTGGGAAGTGCACCTCCTCCCAGCACTATTTCTATGGCTGCGGTGGAGTGGTGTATGAAGACAAATGCAAGGAGGTGGCAATGAGTTGTGGAATTGAACTCAAGCTAGGGTGAATGCTTATGAGGAAGCACAAGCTGGTGGCAAGGTAACAGAAGTCCTTACAAGCTATATGAGGCAGTGGTGGCAGGGTGGCAAATGAACTTGTGAAGACACGTATGGCAGCAGTGAAGTAGAAACTGTTCTTACCAGAGAATTAAAGGCAGAGGCAAAATGACCAGGGCCTTGTGGAGGCATGTTAGTTAGTAGCAGACTGCCTGTGAACACAGAGGTTTTGCAACAGAGGTATACTTTCTAAAAATGGGAAGACTCCACTTAACCAGCATGGGCAAGCTCTTCCCCATAGTGTCTAATCAGATTTCCCTTTTTAAAATGCCTAGAAATTCAGTAATCCAGAAACTTTTGGTTTAAGATGAGAGTTAAGTTGCTTTTCATTTTTACTTGTACTATAAAAAGAATGGAAATTGCAAGTTAAGGTTCCCATCTTAACTTCCACACCATATAAGCTGTACAGTCTTTGTACAGTCTGGTATATGATGATGGCCTTAGAAATGAGGCTCCATTCACGCACACTGCCAAGGCCTTTTGGTTGGACATAGGGCTGGGGATAGATGCATCTAGGCAGACAATTAGCAGGTGCAGCTTCCCTAATCACTTCCTAGAGATGCCCCTGATGAATTCTGCCTGATGAATCTTTACAAGACACAGTCCTACCCCAAAAGCCCACCTATTTACCTGCAGTCCTAAAATAATCTGCAATAGATTCAATAGGCCGTTTCAGTCTTGGAAATTTGTCCTGGCTGACACCAGGCAAAGTCCTAACAAGGTGTGGGTGCATGGAACCCCATTGCTATTTTTTTTTTAACAGTATCAAAAGCAGTTGTTTAATTTCTGTCCTGGCTTTATGCTGGCATTTTCAAGGTAGTCTAGAGCAACACCATTTAAAAAAATAGCAAATAACAGGAATGACACAAACAAGCCAGTCATTTGTTGATAAAGTAAAGAGGCAGAGCAACAGAGCGTAAGATCAGAATTATAAATATCTGAATCCTGAGCCAAGCCTGTAACTGACAGTGATTCTGCAGAGGTCCACGGAGATGAAAACAGTGGACCAGCAGACATTAAAAGCATGTTTGCAAAAGAGAGATGGAGAAGGAACCCAGTGGGAGAAGGATGCCAGAGGGAGGAGAGCATTCTCAGAGCTTGCCACCAGCACAGAGAAGGGTCGTCTCTTGTACCTGATCCTCTGAGCTTGTGTGGGGCTTCCAAGGCCACTCTCCACCCCCCCCAGAACTTTTTCCTTTTATTAGTAATAGAAATAGAACTGGTTACATCTCTGAGATTGACCCCGTTTCTAAATCTAGCATGATATATGAGCTTCTATGGTGTGAAAATTAAGGTGGAGACCTTAACTTGGAATTTCCATTCTTTTTAGAGCATGAGTGAAAATGTAAAGCATCTTAACTCTCATCTTAAACTGAAGAGCTTTGGATGACTGAATACTGAAATTAACTTGTCCTATTAATTTTAATGGGAGTACTACTCAGTGTTAATTGTCTGAAGCCTGTCAGTCAGGCTGAGGGGAGGGGTACACTGAGCTTCAGCATATAGCCAGAAGAGGAAGAGAGCCTTCACCCTATTTCCTCCCTTTCTGCAGATACATTGCTGAGGATGCATTTGCTTCAAGCCAACAATCTTCAGATGGGGGAAAAAATAGCATGGCAGAAGAATTGGGAGACAGGAGGGCTCTGAGTATCCGCTAGGAGCCCTTCAAGTATCCACAGTGATACTAGTACCCCCTGTTGGCAACACCTGCTCTAGAGCACAGCAAACACATACATGATTTATTTGCTCTATGTGTGCTTTTAAAGTCAGGATTGTCAGCCATGGTTTCTGGACCACAGGCTAGGTTTCTGGACCACAGTACATGAGCCGGTTTGGCACCTCCTCCAGGAAGCTCCTTACCGGCTCATCCCTGCCCCATAGGCAGCTGCATGAATGGCTCATGCACATCCCTACCTTTGGTACAATGATGGATACTGCAGTGTCCTGAACTTTCTAAGAACACAGGAGCTGACCTACATGGTACATCTTTGCCATTATCAACAAATTACCAGTTGCATACAAGATAAACAGATGCTAGAGATTTTAAAACAAAACAAAACAGGAGAGCCTTCATTCTACCCTAGATCCTTTAGTTGGGAGCCAACAGGCTTAAACCATTTTTTTAAAAGTAGAGAGAAATATACAATACTAGTTAATCTGGAACAGAGCATCTGCACCCCTAGTTCTCCCTGTCTCTCCTCCCCAATTTCATTTCCCTCCTCCCTTCAGCCCCAGTCCATTCTCTTCCTCCCCTTCAGCTCCAGTTCATTCTCCTCCTCCCAGTCTGCTTTCCCTCGCCGGCCAGCCACTTTCCCTCCCCACCTACCGGTGGCATTTTTCCTCGCTGGCTGGCCTGACCAGCACTTTCCCTCCCTGCCAGCAGTGTTTTCCCTCACTGGCCGGCCTGGCCAGCACTCTCCCTCGCCACCTGCCAGTGGTGCTGTCCTTGCCAGCTGGCTCTTTCTCTCATTGGCTGGCCTGACCAGCGCTTTCCCTCCCTACCTGCCGGCAGCTCTTTCTCTCATTGGCTGGCCTAGCCAGCACTTTCCCTCGCCAGCCGGCCTGGCTGGCACTTTCCCTCCCCACCAGCTGGCTGGCTGCTGCCACCATTTTCTCCCCCATCACCGTCGCTATCCAGGCAGCTGTTTGCAAACTCTCACGAGAACTGCCATACATGGGATTAGCGACGGATATGCCTTGGAGATATATATATATATATATAATATACATTTAATATGCCTATTATTAAGCTTTCAATTTGGACTTTTTAAAAAATAAAAATAAAAATAAAAGACTTGAACAAAAGTGCTTCTAGAAACCAAGGCTTGTTTGTTTTTTACTTTTCTTAATTGTGATTGCTGTTTTTCAGGGAAACAACGCATTCCCCAAGATTCTGCATAACTAAATAGTCGATAAATCACAGGTTTGTGGTTCAAAAATCATGTTCCATATAATTACTAGATTGGAAATCTATGTTGCTTCCATTAAATTCTCTAAATTCTTCATGCAACTCCAGCAAGCAAGATTCAAGTTAAAACATAATTAACTCATAAAGTTAAGGAATAATATGCATTTTATTTCTATATGACAAAAATGGCAATAATTAAAGTCAGAAAATGGCATAAATGATGTTGTATAGTACTTGTAATTAAATGTCTTAATGTGGTTATAGTTAAATCATCATAAAGCAATGTCCCACATGTTCTAGATTTGAGGTAAGAGAAGTAGAAATCTTTCATACAGACTTAATTACTATTCTAAGTAGAGGGATATCACATTTAATTGTGTTGCACAGAGGGATTGTATTGAAGAACAATCGATGATCTATTCTGATGAACTTTTCCAGAAGTATAATTTTGCTTCACATTTGAAAAAACATCATATGCAGCCTTCTGTGTTCTTTGTGGAGAGTTCTATATAGCCTCTTTTCAAAAATGAGTAAGGAAACATATATGAGCATATGAAGCTGCCTTATACTGGCTGACTCAGTGTTGCACAGCACAATAAGAGAAGTTGTACAAACTTCTTAAGTTTGTGGATCCATGCAAAGTTGGACAGCCACTAGTGGAAGACCTCTTCCAAGACACATACAAGGTTGCGCATCCTGTTGGCAATGTGTCAATGTCCTGCTAGAACGAGAACTAGTCTGGAATAGATACACCTTTCTTTTCACATCATCGCACAAGCACTACACAAGTCTTAATGTCACATCTGAGAGTCCATTGGTCCAGCTAGGTCAGTATTGCTTACACTGACTGGAATCACTTTCAAGGGTTTCAGGCAAGGAACTTTTGCAGTTCTACCCAGATTAAAGCTTAGACTTGTGCAAAGCAGATATAGTACCAAAGCAGATATACTACCACAGCCCCTCCTGAGGAAGTTCTGAGAATCCAAATAAACTGATCTTTTATATTTGCTTTATACAAAGCAGTGTTAATATAAATCCAAATCCAGAACATAATTCTACTAGGTTTCATGCTTGCAGGGTCCAGCCATACATAGCATGAACAAAGGGACAACAGCTCAGTATGGTGCTATCAACTCTGTTTCCGTGTCCACTTGCCTGCTAATCCTCAAGGCTGCACAAAAAGTAAGCCAGGATGTTGGCCATTATCTCATAAACACTAATCTGACTGAACACGTAGAAAGCAAACAATGCATACTCCTTGAGGTAAGGCATGCTCTGTGACGTACTACCCTTTGAGCAATCCAAGCACCAAAGTGATTCAAATGTAGCTCTCATAAAGCCCACAAATCTGCTTTGCTTTTTGAGCTCTTATAAGGCTTTGGCCACCAATGTCACACCTAAGCATTTACAAACAAAAAACAGCAAGATCTCAAAACAACTAGCTGCAGACATTCAGATCATACAAAGTTGTTGTTGGGACCCGATGAGTGTGGGGCAGGAGAGTGAGGGGACACTTACACCGAGACCCAAGCCGCCAGTTTCTTCATTCGCCAATTGGGGTGCAGAGGCAAGGGAGTGCCCTGGGAATGTGAGGGGGTACTCTGGCAGTTTCTGGATGTGCCCCAAGGGTCAGGGACATTTGTCTTCCCTTTTGCCACAGTGGCCACTGGGCATGCATGTAGAAACATCAAGGAGGCCAATCATGAGAGTCTTTCCTGTGTAATCAGCATCCCCCTCATGTGGAAAGATCAATGCATTCTACAACCTCTGAATATGCAATTGCACCACTCCAAGTGTTCCCACATTGCTGGATGCACATCTGAAGGGGCAGGAAAAAATACACATCCTAAAGGAATAGGCTATGAATTATAGTTGTGATTATTTTTATTTAAAAGTTCAGTTGTAACTTTTAATTAAGAGCCTTAAATTTTGTTCTTGTAGGAAACAACCATCTCAACAATGCCTTTGGAGCATTGAGAATTAGAAAAACCACCTCCACCACCACTCATAAGCACACTTCATATAAAACAAACCTGGTGTAGTGTCAGATTTGTGACACATAGCTGGTTTGGATAATAGAGACAATCAGATAGCAGACATGCAGAGAGAACATTCATTGGAATGCCCTCTGCAGATGTGCTAATGCCCTCCTGATGCTTCATTTTATCACATGGGAAGCTGATTGGCCCCTATATATGTGTTCCAAATATTTGTTTAAACAAGGATGTCACTACAGGTGCACTATTGGCACATCCCATTCCTGGTTGCATGTGCTGGGAATGGTATCATCGAACCAGTCCACAAGTATTTGAATTTAGCATAAATCCAAAAGATTTAAACTTAGATCTTTTCTAGTACTAATATTTCAGTGCTGTACAAATGACCTGTCAGGATGAGAATAAAATTATTTAGAGTAAGTCAGATCAAATATAAAAACCATTGGAGAATAGCCCAGTTCATGTTTGTGTTACTGCAAAACAACACGAGAGCCACGTATTTAAGAAGTTAAAAATCTAGAGTTTTGAAAGATACTTCAAATACCCTCACCACCTGCAAAGTTTGTGATTTAGTAAAATAAAACAAAAGTAATAGAATAAAATCAGTGATAAAATATTGTCATACCGATACGTTCACATTTCAAAGTTCTCTTGCATCGCGCAATTGTCTAAATACAGCAGTCTGTTTCAAACATGGGATCTAAGTGCATGTATGCACAGAAATAGTTTGAATGAAAAATCTTTCCCATTAACTCCAATGGATATCTAGACACACAAGCATAGATATCCAGACACACAGCCAGACACACAAGATTTCTTCGTGCACTTGGATCAGATTCATTTGGATCAGATTCATTTATAAAAACTATAGACACTGCCTATAAATGCTAATATTTCAGAATACAATCTTGCAGATTCTGTAGGAAGGCCCAAATACTACTGCAGAAGTTGTTTTGAATATCTATCTTCTTGAAACCAAACAACCATTAACAAATGGTTCTTAGACTGTGAGCTAAGACTGTAATGGTTCTTAGGCTGTAAGCTTTGGGGACAGAGAACCAATCATATTCTTCTTCTTTTTCTATTTAAATTGCTTTGAAAACTTGTATCAAAAAGCAGTATATTTATTATTAGTAGTAGTAGTAGTAGTAGTAGCAGCAGCAGCAGTAACAGCAGCTCTTCTTCAATTTAAATCAGTTTTAGTTTGTCCTATTCTCTCTGGCCACAGAAAACAATTGCTTTCCAACTTCCATTTAGCTGTTTATAAATATTTGGAATTAGTATTTTCTTAGCCTCTCCCCCCTCTCCAACCTAAGCCTATCTAATCATTTCTCAATCTCACTACAGGTTCTCTAAATCTTAATTTGTAATCATTTTTTAAAAAATGTGTTGCTTTAGATTGTTGTCTATAAGACTGAAGTTCTATCTTTGAATGTATATAATTTCTTGCTGAAATATGAAGATCAAGTGTAAAGAACTTGATATTAAATGTAAGGAACTCAAAAAATTATAAACCAAATAACAATATTTCTCTTAATTTCTATGCAGAAACACATTTTCTTCTAGAAATATGATTTATGAATTAGAACAAAAAGAAAATATGAACTCTAGGGCTTCTGTAATCTATTGTTACTAAACTCAATTCTTTTAATTTGTTTTGCAGAAAATTAACCACACTATTAATGATACTTTAACACCAGAACACTATTTTACTCAAGTCATCATCTAACAGTCACTTCATGGATTGCATTATATCAGAACAGTTTTAATTTGATTTCTAGCCAAGGTTTACGCAACCATGAAGTAAGATGGAATATAATAAAAACACTGAAAGAATCTCTATAATGGACTGGCCACCTGCCTGAAAGAGCAGTTATCCCCCGCTCCCCCCTCTCTGTGATTTACATTAAAACTTGCATTAGCATTTGGAGGAAGGGACTCTTGCATCAGATATGCTTTACAGGGTTTGTTTTTTAAAAAATACAACAGGAATTTGTTGCATTTCTGGAGAAACAATTTATCTTTTAAGGGAATGCAATACTCAAATATGTTGATTTGTGTAATTCAGGAATACATATGCTACATCTCATTATTGGTGCTGGGTGATATCAATATGCTGATGACACCCCAAATGTATCTCCCCATGTCATCATTATCAGGAAAAGGCATTATCTCCCTGAATGCCTGCCTCCAGGAGGTAATGAGCTGGATGGAGAATAATAAATTGAAGCTGAATGCAAGCAAGACGAAGGTGCTCGTTGTGGGAGATCGCAATTGGAAGGACGGGATAGAATCTCCTGTTCTGGATGAGGTTACACTCCCCCAGAAAGAACAGATACGTAGTTTGAGAGTGCGCTTGAATCCTGATCTCACCCTGGTGTCTCAGCTTGAGGCTATGGTCGGGAGTGCTTTTCACCAGCTTTGGCTGATATGACAGCTCCGCCCATTCCTTGAAAAGAATGTTCTCAAAACAGAGGTGCATCAGCTGTTAATCTCCAGCAATGTGCTCTATGAAGGGCTGCCTTTGTTCATAATTCGGAAATGTCATTTAGTCCAAAATGTGGCAGACAGATTGGTCTCTAGGGTAATTCGGGAGAGACCACATCATGCCTTTTCTTAAATGATTTCACTGGCTGCCTGTATGTTTCCAGGCAAAACATAAAGTGCTAATTATCACCTTTAAAGCCCTGAATGGCTTAGGTCCAGGTCCCGCGTTACCTGAGAGAACACCTTCCCTTCAAGATCCCCACCACTCATTAAGATCATGAGGAGAGTTCCATCTTCAGGTGCCACCAGTTCTAGGGTTGTGCACAAAATCAGGTTGCCCAGTTTGATTTGAGTCCAGACCAGACTCGAACCAGACCAGGCATGTTTGGTTTTGGCAACCCCCCCCCAAAAAAAACCCTCCTGGTTCAGTTCTGTCCGTGGGGTTCTATCTATCTATCTATCTATCTATCTATCTATCTATCTATAGATATAAATTTACTCACCCCTTCTGGGGGGCCTCTGTGAGGCTACAGGGGGTATCCGGAGTTTCCCCTCCACAGGCCTCGTTTAATGCCTAAATTGCCTGGTTCGAGTGATTTTTGGACTGTTCCGGTCCTCACGCCCATGATGGCAGACATTTTGGAAGCTGCCACGCATGCCTAATGGGTCTCTGCATGGCCAGGTCACACAGAGGCCCATTGGGCATGCGAAGCAGCCTCCAAAATGGCCACTGCCATGGGGGTGAGGCCCAGAATGGGCCAAAGACCATCCAAACTGGACAATTTGGGCACTAATGGAGGCCAGCAGGGGAGGGGGAACTTCCAGAGATGCCCCCATGGCCTTGGAGCAACCCCCCAGAAGAGGGTAAGTAAGTTTTTTTGTTTTTTTAAAAATAGAATCCATTGAACTGGTCCTTGCAGGTGGGGGGAGGGGTGTCGGTCCGATATTGGACTGAACCAGTTCAATGTCGAACAGGTTCAGAAACGAACATGTTCACACAACCCTAACCAGTTCATCTGGTGGCAACCTGGAATCACACCTTCTCAATTGCCATCCTAGGTTGTAGAATGTGCTCCTTGTGAGTATACCATCTTCGGAGGCTTTCAAGAAAGCCATAAACAGGTTTTAAGTAACTTTTAAATTACTTAAATTGTTTTAAGTTTTGTGTATGTCTTTAACTTGTTTTATGTTATTGTTAACTGCCAAGAGACGAAAGTTTGGGGTGGTATACAAATTAGATAGATAGATAGATAGATAGATAGATAGATAGATAGATAGATAGATAGAATACCCATCTTTTCACCCTGGCTTTTAATAATATTTACTTGGTTTCAAAAGGTTTTATGTTAATATTTTAACTGCTTTTGTTTTATGTTAGATTTTAATGGTTTGAGTTTTGGATGTGAACTGCCTTTTGCGCTTCTGAGATGGGTGGTGTATAAATGAAATAAATAAACAAATGATGAATAAATAAATGAATGAATAAATAAATAAATCATTGCTACAAAACCTAACTCTTTCTTTGCTTTTTAAAAGGGTTTCTCCTCCACTCCCTCAAACAAACGGACATACTAAGGGTAGCCAAAAATGTGGATTTCATGGTTATTTCTATAGATTTATCTACTCCATGTCCTGAACACATATAAAATTACATACTCTACAACATTTGAGAGAAAAAGTAGATGCATTTGTTTTGTTTTCTGAGCAAAAAATATATAATGGCACCAGGGCTCCTTTGCCTTGATTGCCATGGCTGCTCAGCACATATATGAGCCAGTGCCAAATCATGTGGAAGTATTTAGAAGCACAAATGTTCCCGGTTATGCCTAAATGAATTGGATTTATTTATATAAAGGGGATTCATAATGTGGGAAACAGCCTTCACTTCCCTTGATTAATGCTTTTTGAAGATCTTCCAGATCTTCTTAAAATATCTTCTTTAAGTGTCTTCTTAAAAGCAGCTGTGCTGCTTTATGAGGGGGGTTCAGAGCTGCGGTGCCACTGTGAGCATGTAACAATGCTCACAATGCTGTGGAACAGAGCTCTTATGCTACTACTTGCACAACTGCATATTGTAACACTAGTTACATTGGGAATAATGCAAGAAGTATTGCAACAAGCGATTGCACTGGGGTAAGTAGTAGCACAAGAACTCTCTTGTGCACCACCACAGATGTGTTTGCTAGATGCTTGCAGCAGCACAAACAGATGCTTGGAGCAGCACAAACTGCCTTGTAAAGCTGCACAGCATGTAAGCCACTAAGTATAATTCATAATTAATTACCAAAAACCAGTGTATATTTTCAGTAAAACAATAAAACATACTAGAAAAAATAATGTTGTTTTCTCTTTGGGCTTGCACACAGAGAAGCTTGAATATACCATAAGTAAGGGACTCTTTTGTTCAGACACTATGCAGTGATTTTAACTTGAGTTGTCCAACAATGGTTGAAGTATCATCAAAATAATACTTTTGTTTGCACACTGGACTTTAAAATGCGATTCAACTCCCATGTTCAGTTAACCCCTCAGTTGCTCAGTTAAACTCTGCTATCTGAGCAAAGAGGCACCTTTTAAAGTGGCGATTCTCTTATATTTAGCAGGGGGAGAGCAACTGGCCCTTTCCAACCGCAGCACAGCATCCCTCCAGTGGCTGTTTCTGGTGTCAACCTTATGTTTCGTTTTAGATTGTAAGCCCTGTGGAGACAGGGGACCATATTATTATGCATTGTTTATTTTCCTATGTAAACCGCTCTGAGAACTTTGGTTGAAGAGTGGTATCTAAATATCTGCCGCCATGCTATATTTTCAATCACACATGCTATTTAGAGGTACAACAGTAATTCTTGTACAGACCCCACTTCTCTGCTGTGTGTTGTTAGGTTTCTAGTGCTCTATTGATGGACTTTCTAGTGATAACCTTGCCCCACACTTTTCTTTTACAGCAGTGCTGCACAACTTTGGCCCTCCTGCTGTGGTGGAGTACAACTCCCATCATCCCCAGTCACAGTGATGATGATCACAGTGGTATATTTATATACCACTCTTCAACCAAAGTTCTCAGAGCAGTTTACATAGAAAAATAAACAATGCATAATAATATGGCCCCAGTAACAGTGATGATGGGAGTTGTAGTTCAACATCTGCAGGAGGGCCAAAGTTGTGCAGCCCTGCTTTAAAGCTGTTAGTGCTAATGCTGGGTCAGTGGTGGTGTAATATCCTGTCTTCAGGTAACAGAAAGTGGAGTAGCTTTCCTACTGCAATCTCTTAAAAGCCACTGACCCTTTGCACACCACACCACCCAGACTAACACACCATAAAGGGGTGGAAGGAAAACATGCAGCATTTTCTCAGTGTCTTTGTTACTAATTTCTGGTCAAATGTTACATTTGCAAATAGAATTGACTAAGATCATTACAAATCCTAATGCAGCTTTCTTCCTATTGATCTGAAAAGGAATAGTGCCAAGACAAAAAAACAAACAAAAAAGACCTCTGTATCATCACGATCCCTTATAGCTTCAGCATGAATCTAGAATATTATCAGATTTATTTTTCCTCATGTTACAAAGCGTAGTAAAATAAAATCATTGCTTCCCAATAAAGGCTTGCACTATTCCATTGTTCTGCTGAACTAATTAAGGTAGTGTCATCCTGGCGTTGCATCAAACTCACGTGAAGCAATAATAATGCTAGCCTTCCAAGGCCTGCTGAGATTTAGTGATTACTTCCCAAGACATTGTTTGACACTGAAATTCGCTTTAAAACATTATTCTGGGGGATGTGTTAATTCAGCCAAATAGCACCAGGAAACCATTCCTTCCTAGTTTAAGCCATTTTCTCAACATTCTATCATCTCTGGTGTACGGAAAGTCTGTAAGTGGGATTCTAACAGACCCAGCACATCCTCAGAATTAACATCCTTGTCAAGATAGCAAAATGTTCCAAAGGTCAATTTATGATTATTCTTCCCTTAGCCTTGAACACCCTTTCTGCAATGAAAAGTGCAGCATCCAGGGCAAAGATAATATATATTACCACAAAGATAAGCTTCTAGCCACTTGTCGAATTTAAAATTTCATGCAGCCTCCCCCTTATCTCTCTTGGAAGGACAGCACTTATATTACATACACAGACACACACAGACACACACGTATACCTTGTGCAGCTCTCTGTCTATTATATGTCCTCCTCATGCAGAAGAGGGTAAAGATATCTGACTTAAACTGCTGCTTTGTGGAGTATATTCACTGGAACCGTGTTATAAATTCATATTTGCTGCTTAACCTTAAGTCAGTGGCTGACATTCCCCACAGTGCTACAACAGAATAGGTCCTGCAGCTAAGCAACAGTTGCAGAGCAAGCAATTCTTTAAGTTTCCTCCTAAAAGAGGCTACGTAACCCTCATGGATATATTTCTGCAAGTGAACAGTCCTTTAGGGTGGAGGAGAGATAAGCTAAAATAGCTTCTCTCCAACGCCTGCTATTTCTGGGCTGCAGAAGAAGGAAGCAGTGAGGCTAGTTGCTAAACTTTTTCAGTCTTCTCAGGGCCTCTTCTATGGTGCAGCACTGTGGGGATTGTCAGCCAGTGTCCCCAAGCCATAGAATTATTCATACAAGTTAAAAGAGTACTTTGAGCCCTAGAAGTCAAAAGAATCTGGCAGTAATAATGAAAACAACAGACTTTGAATATTCCAAAGTTCATCCTGTCCAATTCCCTAGCCAAAGCAAGTCTAGGTGTCCAGCAATGTCCCACAAAACAATGTAAAAAGCTAGACTAAAATATGCCATAAGCAGAGAGCAGGTGAACTACAAGAAGCTGATTAATAGCAAAGAAGAAATAGCAAAGAATGGTCTATTTTTGACCATATTCAATTATTCCTCAAGAGTGCCTTCACTAAATATTGAGTACGCAAGCCAAATGCACAAATCAATTCAAAAGTATGACTGTGACTAACTTGTATGACAACACTGCAATTTCTATTACAAAATCAGCAGCGTAGCAAGGTTGAAGTGGGCCCAGAGAGCAAGATTTTAAAATGCCCCCACCCCCCACTGATGCTCAGCTCATGAAGTAAAGAAATCTTAAATGAGCCTGAATAGCGGTAACAAAAAGCATAGTAAAATCTATCTACCTACCGACCTAACTATATAACATATGTGCCACAACAGAACATCAACCTAAATTATTTTTAACAAGTGGATGATGTAAGTCATTTAATGGTACTAAATTGTAAATTGTGGACAATGCAAGTCATTTAATGGTACTAGAGAAAGACATGCTGTTCTGGTAGCTCCAGGTCTTAACACTTACATCAGTTTCGGAGGATGAATACAACTGAAGGAAGCCCAGGCAGGTGCGTGGCTAGGGGAGTCAGTCATGTGACTTGCCTCTGGGGGGCCCCCAAGGCAGTGGGCCCCCAGACAACTGTCTCCCCTTGCCCTATTATAGTTACACCCCTGTACAAAATATTTAAAAGTAAACACAACAAATGTCTCTAAAACCAGGTTTTTGCATGATAAAGCAAATACATCCAATAGTAGACCTTTAAACCTTGTTGAGAATTTCTGCTCCTAACATGGCATGCATGTAGCCAAAAGTAGCACACATGCAGCAGATGCAACACCACTTCTAAAGCATGGATGCTTGTGTACTGGGTGGGGGTGATCCCCCCCACCCCCGGAAGTGCCCTGTGTAATGCACAAATTTGCCCTGAGAGTTGCATAGATGGAGAATATTTTGCACGTTACGAAAAGTTACACGTTACGCTACTTTTTGCTTTGTAAACTGCCTTGAGAAATATTTTGCTAGAAAGTGGTATATTTTTATTTATGTGTATGTGTGTATATATGTATATTTACACACACACACACAATCGTGGGGAAACATAAGAATATCCCTTCTGGATCATGCCCAAGGCCCATCTAGTCCAGCATCCTCTTTCACACTGTGCCCCACCAGATGCCTCTGGGAAGCCCACAGGCAAGACCTGAGAGCATGCCCTTTGTCCTGCTTTTGCTGCACTGCAACTGGTATTTAGAGGTATCTTGCCTCAGATGCTGGAGGTGGCCTAGAGCCCTCAGACTAGTAGCCACTGATAGACCTGTCCTCCATGAACTTATCTAAACCTTTCTTAAAGCCATGTAGACTTCTGGCTGTCACCACATCTTGTAGCAGAGAATTCTATAAGTTAATTATGCATTGTGTGAAAAAGTACTTCCTTTTGCCAGTCCTAAATTTCTTGGCAGTTTCATGGGATGACGCCTGGTTCTAGAGTTATGAGAAAGAGAGAAAATTTTCTCTCTATCAACTTTCTTCACACTATGCATGATTGTATAGATCTCTATCATGTCTGCCCTCAGTCATCTTTTTTTCTAAACTAAAAAGACCCAGGTGTTGTAGCCTTGCCTCATAAGGATGGTACTCTAGGCCCCTGATCATCTTGGTTGCCCTCTTAAGCATCTTCTCCAGTTCTATAATGTTTTTTCTGTGCTATGGTGACTTTAAATGTGGCCGCACTATAGTTTTGAATAAGAGCATTATAATATTAGCAGTTTTATTTTCAAACCCCTTCCTAATGATCCCTAGCATGACACTTTCAATGAGCTGTCCACCAGTGTTCCCTCGAAGGCATGTGCACGCTCAGTTAATTTTAGATCCCGCTCAAGTTGAATCAGGAAAGCTCCATTCTGAATGCATGTGTGCACACACTGCCTTGATACTGCCACCCAGAACAAAAATTCATCCCGCACACAGATGAAAAAAATTAGAGAGAACACTGCTGTCCACGACCCCAAGATCCTTCTCCTGGTCAGTAACAGCTCAAACCCCATCAGCATATATGTGAAGTTGAGGTTTTTGCTCCAATATGCATCATTTTACACTTGCTTACACTGAACCACATCTACCAATTTCTCACCCAGTTTGGAGATATCCTTTTGGAGCTCCTCACAATCTGTTTTTGATTTCACTACCCTAAATAGTTTGCTGTCATCTGCAAATTTATTTATTTATTTATTTAACTAACTAACTAACATATTTTTATGCTGCCCCAAACTTACATCTCTGGGCGGTTTACAACAAAATAAAAACAGAAAGTAAAACATTAGTTAAAACAAAAACAAAAAATTTAAAACATTACAGCAATTTTAAAAATTTTAAACAATATTTTAAAACAGCATTAAAACCATTACAATAATATTAATTAAAAGCCTGGGTGAACAGATGCATATTCAAAGACTTTTAAAAAGCTGTCAGAGATGGGGAGGCTCTTATTTCACTAGAGAGCACATTTCAAAGCCTCAGGGCAGCAACAGAGAAGACGAGCCGGTGGCAAATGCAGACAGACCTCTCCAGATGATCTCAGTGGGTGGTGGGGTTCATGACAAAGAATACATTCTCTTAAATAGCTGTTTAGGGCTTTATAGGTTATAACCAACACCTTGTATTTTGCCCAGAAATGTATCGGCAGCCAGTGTAATCCTTCAGTACAGGAGTTATAGGGTCTCTCCGAGATGACCCAGAGACCAACCTGGCTGCTGCATTCTGGACCAACTGTAGTTTCTGGACTACATACAAGGGCAGCCCCTCATAGAGTGCATTTCAGTAATCCACTTCTGGCCACTTCACTGCTTACCCCAACATCTAGATCATGTATGAACAAATTAAAAAGCACTTCTCCCAGTTCAGATCCCTGAGGGACCACACATCTTACTTCCCTCCATTTAGAGAACTGTCCATTTATTCCTACCCTCTGTTTCCTGTCCTTCAACCAGTTACCAATTCACACATGAACCCCTTATCCTCCCCTTATCCCATGACTGCTACGTTTTCTGAGAAGTCTTTGATGAGGAACTTTGACAAAAGCATTTTGAAAGTCCAAATATACTATGTCAACAACATCACCTTTATCCACATGAATGATGACAAACTCATAGAACTCCAAATGGCTGGTGAGGCAAGATTTACCTTTGAAGAAGCCATGATGGTTATCTTTAAGCAGGGCCTGTTCTATATGTTGAATACTTTTATCCTTGAGAATGCTTTCCATCAATTTGCCCAGAACATACATTAAGCTAACCAGCCTGTAATTTCCTGGATTCTCCCTAGATTCCTTTTTGAAAATCAGTATTACATTGGCTACTTTCCAGGATTACTTGACAAACCCCTGTAAATCCTTTGTATCCTTTCAATGGGGATGTCACTTAAAAACATTGTTTTCACCAAAAAGTGACTACAAGTCACCTGGTGTTCTTAGGTGAAATCAAGCGTTGAAATGTATTTGGTCGTGCCCCCCCAAAACAGGGAGCAGCTATGTTGTCTCTGCTGTGACATCATCACTGCTGTCTTTGTTTGAGGCCTGGTCATTCTAAGTATGGAGAGTGAAGTTTCCTGCAGTAATTTGACCAAAAACAACCATGATTTTGAAAATTCCAGGAGGTACAAGTGGTGCATAGTACCAATGTGCAAGAGCACAACAAAAAACAAAATGGAAAATGTTTTTATGAATGTACCTAAAGAGAAGGAGTGATGGAAAGCTTGGGGAAATGCAGTGAGAAGGGAAAATGTGTTCAGTGAGAAACCCCTGTTGTTTGCAGGTCAGAAACATTCCAGTGTTAGCACAAATAAATTATAAAATGTTTATTACACTCCAATATCGTATTGTTATGCATATATTTATTTGTATTGTTATGCATATATTTATTTGTTTTTTCTGCCTCTTTTTTCAAAAAAAGAAGCAACTCTGTGGAGAAGTGGTGGGTCAACCATTTCATAGAAGTGGAGATGGTGGGAGTGAAGGCAACAAGGTTAGTATTAGAGCTGGTTCTGTAACAGCTTGGTTCTTGGCCCTTACAAGCAACTTAGTAGCCCCTTCTTCTTGTGAGGTACAGGACTGGAGGACTGTAAAAGCTAAATAGGATGCCTAGCATTTCTGAGGTAAAATAACAGTTCTGAGCTCACTGTCATATAGAAGAAGCAACACTATTACAGTTAAGCAGATGAGGCCTACCTGCTATAGGGGAACAGGCCCAATCTACCTCAGAGACCTGAGTGAAATCTTTCAAGTGTAATAATGGTTGTCCTTGATTTTCAAGAGATTTCACCTTCTCTGGGGGAGAGGGGCAGATTTCACCAGCCCTGACAGAAATTATTCTCAACTGTTTCTAGGGTCAAAGACAAAAAGAATAGAAGACAGGCACCTCTCTCTGGGAGGAGAACTGGTCTTAACACAACACAACACAACACAACACAACACAACACAATGGAGCCTTTCCTAATGGAGCGCTGGCAGGGAAAATGCAGAGGGCGGGGTAAGTGCACCCTCCCTTAAAGTCCCCCCCCACCTCCGAGCCTCTGAACCGCCCAGTGTTCAAACCTGTTCGGAGGCCTGTAAATGGGCCTCTGAACAAGTTCGTGCACATCCATAGATAGGGCCGCTCTGGGAAGAGCGTCTGCATGCTTGCATGCAGAAGGTTCCAAGTTCCCTCCCTAACATCTCCAAGATAGGGCTGAGATAGGCTCCTTTCTGTAACCTTGGAGAAGCCAATGCCAGTTTGTGTACAAAATACTGAGCTAGATGGATCAATGGTCTGACAGTATAGGGCAGCTTCTTATATTAATCCCACCCTCTTCTTTCTCGCTCACACACACACACCTTTTATTTGCACAGTTGCTCCCCATCCCTCCCCACTCCACACAGCTCAGTCATTCCTCCCACACATATCAGAAGGCTACAGGGAGGTTGAGCGGTGTTGTCATCATAATCACCTCAGCCAATGGGAGAGAGAGATAGCATATGAGTTCGCTTCCACCTGTGTGTTAAACTGTTCAAGGCCACAATTGCCATAAAGAGACACTACTGGAGTGTGCTAACTTGTGCACCACTGCAACCCTTAAAACCATTTGCTCAAAAATAAAGTCTCCTTCAGTTTAATTGGGAGTGCTCCCTAATAAATGAGCTTAGGAGAATAACCTCAGGTTGCAATCCTATGCAACCTGAAAGTAAGCTTCAAATCACTGAACACTGTGAATGACACAGAGGACTTACTTCCAAGTAAAACATGTGCTGATAGGATTGTTAGAAAGTTGGAGTTCATTCCTCTCCCCCCCACCAATAGCAATAGCAATAGCACTTACATTTATATACTGCTCTATAGCCGAAGCTCTCTAAGCGGTTTACAATGATTTTAGCATATTGCCCCCAACATTCTGGGTACTCATTTTACCGACCTCAGAAGGATGGAAGGCTGAGTCAACCTTGAGCCAAAACAGCAATGGAAAAGTCCAGGATATTGTTTCTGTGGGGGTTGCGATTCCAGCATCCCATATACATTTGAAGCCTATTTTGGCCCTAGGCCATAGTCTAAAGACATAGTATACATACAGAATTCAAGCTTATGGAAGCCAGAGAAGTCTAGGCTGGGCAGTGTCTGGATGGGAAGCTGCCTCAGAACCTAAGCACTATTCAGGTATTACTGCATTCCTTATCCCCTGTTCTCACCGTTTTCAGAGCAATGCCTGAAAGAGCCTATACACATACAAATGATATACATATGTCTGCAATCAAGGATGCTGCCTATTCAGGTATCCCTGGTTGCACAAACAGAGCCTTTGTGTATTCTGTGTACATGTGCACAGGCACTTGTGGACATTACTCCAATCGACTGTAGCAGCAGCAGGAATATTCAGTGGGTCCATTCCCTACATGTTGGTTCAGGCTAAACATCTGAATGTTAATCTCTTGAGTTGAATGGAACTTGGGAGAAAGACAATAAATAAACACATTTGTAATCTACCTTTCTACACACTTGCCCAGGTCCAATAAGGCACCAGCTGGAGCTAAAAGCTCAATAAAGGAGTTGCTGAACCAGCAAAGGCTGGCTTCAAATGAGCAGGTTATGAAGAAGCCAGAACCACTGCCAGTCAAGAAGTTTGCCTCTGGTGCTGGAGTACAGCCCTTTTTCCAGGCCAATTTTGGGGGATTCTAGGGACAGGACAGAAGCCCTGTTAGGGGTCATCAGGTCCCAAGATCTCCAAAGCTCCTCCAAGGGGGTGAAGTAGGAGGAACAAAAAGCTCTGTCTGCCCAGGGTCTGTTGGATACAGGGGACTTTCATCATGGATGGGGCATGCTCCTTCTTCTCTTCTGAGGGTCAAAGTCCAGGTATGTACTGACACCACTTGAGTACACAACCCCAAATCATAATACAATATGACAAAATATGCATATAGCAATCAAACAAAAACAGAGGGCTCAGATCAAAGAAAGTTCTATTAATTCCTATGGAAGGGTTGAACCCAAGCTTAGCTATCTCCCATTAAAATAAGATATTAGATTAAAAAGCAGTATTGAATATGTGTTCGTTTTATTTATATATAGGTATTCTCTGTGTGTACAAGCTTTAGGGGCATATATTGCAACTGAAAGAAATTGAATGCATAGGAAAGATGAATGGAAATAATTTATTCCCTCTCTATAAAGAATTGCCAGCTTTTTTATTTCTAGCTGAGCTCTCATCATTTAGGAGCTCAACAACAAACAACAACAACAACAACACAGCAGGTGAAACTTTCCCAAGCCCATCACTGAAGAAACAAATGCTCTAATTGTGGACAATGCAGTGCGGGGGGTGGTGCTATGTAGTGTGTTGACACAGGAGGGGCGGGGCATGTATTTGGCACTGTAACTGTATACACAAACAGGGCTTACAGCTAGAGGATATCAAGACAATGCAGGTATGTTTGGGAGTGCACACTGGATTTTCTGAAATAGATGAGCCAGTGAATTGTAACAATTTTAGAATAAAACAAGTGTGGAAGCCAGGGGCATAACTATAATAGGTCAAGGGGAGACAGTTGTCTGGGGGCCTGCTGCCTTGGGGGGCCCCCAGAGGCAAGTCACATGACTGACTCCCCCAGCTGCTCACCCGCCTGGGCTTCCTTCAGTTGTATTCATCCTCCGAAACTGATGTGAATGTTAAGACCTGGCACTACCAGAACAGCATGTCTTTCTCTAGTACCATTAAATGACTTGCATCGTCCACAATTTACAAAAAGCTTAGGATGATGTTCTGTTGTGGCACATAGGTTGTGTGTGTGTGTGTGTGTGTGTGTGTGTGTGTGTGTGTGTATGCTTTTTGTTACCACTATTCAGCCTCATTTAAGATTTTTTTTACTTCATGAGCTGAGTTTCATGGGGGGGGGGCGCATTTTAAAATCTTGTCTCTGGGCACACTCCTACTTGCTACACCCCTAGTGGAAGCATAGAGAGTCTCATTGATTGTAATGGGTGTTGGATTAGTCCTGTTCAGCAAGATTTTCATAGCAGTTTACCATCCTGGGCTAAATTGTATTCCAGCCATATTGGAAGCCAGCACAAAATACATACAAGATGAAGTTTTCTGGGGGGAGGAAATGCCCAGGGAAGCTTAATTATTGCTTCCTTTGATACTTCAGCCCTAATTTTGTTTATTTAGTTCATTGTATGAATTCATATTCACATTCCAGCCTGGCTGCTCACAGAGACTGGCACCTAGAGCACCCATTTCTTGAGGGAATCCCCCAAATGCATCACGCATGTCGTGCAGTACATTTTGGGATTCACCTATGCCAGGACAAGGAGTCCCAGCCTTAGGTCAAAATCTGCCCTGCTCTCCACTGCACAGAGCAGGGCAGATCATGTGGGAGCACACTCCACACTCTGCACTCTCTCTGAGCAATGAAAAATCATCGGGGTGGGGGGTGGATGGGAAGGCAAGTTTTGGGAAGCCTTCTTCACACCCGCCCAGTAGGTTGTGTGAATATCCCAAGTATGGTGTGCTTAATGCTGACGTGCTTTTGTCTTTTAAAATAGCAGCTGGATCGAGGTTCTCCTCCCACACAGATGAGAAATGTAGTGTGGAAAGAGGGGGCTTTAATCCAATCACCCTCATTGCACAGAAAAATACCAACTGCAGATACTCCTGATCTGGATCAGGACCATGGTGGAAGCTCCCATGGAAGAAGGGTTAAAGTTCCCTTATGCCACAATCCAAATCAATAGAAGACTCAATCCAACAGCTATTTCGTTTAAAAGAAATAAGCACATCAGCATTAAACATGTGCTTAACATAACACAAAGCTTGACCCTTGTCAAGCTTCTGTGGGTGTTCATATACTGTAAGTGTTCAAATACATTATGAATTTCTGTGGGTGCTCATATACATTACCTAATTCAGAGCTATCTTTTGGCAGTTTTGGCAGTCAAAAGCCACCCATCAAAATCAGGACCTGTTATCTTAGCTGGCACTCCAGAATAGGCAACTCATTTATTTTATTTTACATTACATTTCTATCCCTGGAGCCCAGAGCATTTCTATCCAAGGAGCCCAGAGCAGTGTACAAGGTTGTGCTTATTCTCACAACAACCCTGTGAGGTAGGTTAGGCAGAGATACGTGACTGGCCCAGAGTCACCCAGTGAGTTTTAAGGCTGAATGGGGCTTTGAACTTAGATCCTAGCCCAACACTCTAACCACTACACCACATGGGCTCTTTTATCATTTTATCAACAGGTTTTAATGCCCTTCAGACAGGAGGAAAAGAGGCAAAAGAATCTAACATGAATCCATCTATTAGAAATATGTGCCCTCTCCCCAAGAAGAAAATGAACACAGATAGAGGAATTCAAATCTAACCAGAAATCAGAAAGGGGCAACTATTCAAACTTACTGAATATTCTGGTCCACAATGAGTAACAGATACTTACACCACACCAAGTAAAGTATCACATTTCCTTGCTTTTAACTCTTTCCTCTTTCCAGAATATTGCTGATGTGTGTGTCTCAAGGAAATTCAATCTACAGTTTTATATCCAATCTCAGTAGCTTGTATTCTGGGTGAAAGTCTGGTTAACCCTTAATACAGAGGCTCATTTCATGGCTTCTAGCTTTGCTCTCAAGCTGGCCAGTACCTTCGCTGTCCACTTCCTTTTTAAGAATGTCTTAATGAGCTCCCTAGCTTAGAGCAAAACCAGGCAGACATAATGTCATATATCCAGCAGATAGTCAGGAGAGCCTATATGAAGCCAAGAGGCTTCAGTGACAGTTATTGCCTCTGTCATCCCCTAACAAAGAACATCTCTGAGGAAATGCCTCAATAATGTCAGAAGTTATACAAATCCTGTTTCAGTACTTATTTTCCCTCATTCATACACTTCCCCCCACCTGGTCATGATTTTCTGTTTGAAACCAAGAAACCTTGCATCTGCAAACAGTGTGATTTTCCCATTGGCTCTGGCTTTCTCCACACATGGAACCGAAGCTTAAGTCACTGTATAGACTCTCCTGTTCATATGCTGGGTACAATGCTAGTCTTTTCCTGCATGGCCTTTCTAACCACGCTGTTAAACCATGCATTCCACCCAATATTTTCTCCTCTATATCCATCAGTATCCTTACTGCCTCCACCCAGTAGACACTTTTGTATATTTCCTTTCCTTTCCCTGCACCAGTCTGTTATGCCTCCCTGAATTTCAGGCTGTTCAAGCCGACTGTTTTCAAGGCGTCCTTCTGCTGGACACAAAGTTTACACAGTCCCGTGACTTTGACACAGACACACTCCAACCTGTTAAGGATTCGAAGTGAAGCAGGAAGGAGAGCAGCTGAGGCTTGGAAGAGATGCTTAAAGGAAAGTGTTGCCTTCTCAGCTTGGAGAAATGGAAACACTCCACAATGCAAAAATGAAAATGTGTGGGTTTTAGAGATGGGCTCTTATAGGTGTGGAGGGTGGTTAACTGATATCAGTGTTTCTTTCAGTCCATGTGTATGCGTGAAGCCACGATTCTCATCAGCACTCGTGATCGTGAGCTCCAAGCCAGGGAGTGGGAAGTGACCATTATTCCAGATTAATCAATCTAGATTTTGTTTAAAAGGAAAACCATGATAATGTGTATACATACCAAAGCAACAATCCTATACATATTTACTTGAGAGAGTAAGCCCCACTGGAATCCATGGGGTTGGCTCCCGAAGAAAGGAAAACAGGTTCGGGCTACACATGACTACTAGGAGCGCGATGCCCACACACTGCCTGCAGAGGTAAAGGCAGACACGCATGGAAGGCAAACAAAAGTCTAAAGCAGCAGCAGCAGCAGTTGCCGCCTCCTCCACCTCCTGCCTCCCAGCTGAGAGCAAGCCCTGCGCCGCCCCCTGGCTGACCCCCTCGCGCGCGTACAGGCACGCGATGGGGTTGCTCCTCGCGACTACTGCTTGACCAAGCGGACCCCCTCTCCCAACCCGCCCAGAGATGACAGACAAACGGCGAGAGGCGAAAGGGGAGGGGGACACAAAGCGCGGCGCTGGCTCACTCACCCCCAGCTTCCTGCTGCGGATTTTCACATAGCCTTGTTTGACTATATCATTAAAGTTCGAGGCCATGGCCAAGGCCAGCGGGCTGCGACGTCCCCGCTCCGTGCCCGGGATCCTCACCCTCGTCTCCCTTTGCTGTTTCTTCTTCTTCCTCCTCCTCCTCCTCCTCCTCCTCCTCTTGCTGAGCGCCTGCTGCGGCCGCCGGCTCCCGAGGAGCCTCTGGCATCCAGGCGGCGGCGGCAGCTGAGCAAGTCCTTCGGCGCGTGCCGGGCACACAGTGGCCCAACGCAGCCCGCCCACTCCTCCTCCCGCAGGGCGCCACGCTCAACCCAAGAAGCTCCGGCAGCAGCAAGGAGCGAGCGAGCGGGTCTTCATCCACCTCAGTGGCGAGCAAAGGGCAGAGGCTACCGGCGCGCCGTTGCCTGGAACAGAAAGGGAGAAGAAGGAGCTGCTTGCCGCTCTTCCGCCAGATCCCCGCCACCTCCTGCTTCGTCGCCGCGGCCGGCACCCAGAGGCTCTGGAGCTGCTCGCGCCGCACTATCCTCCTACAGCGCGAGGGGAAAGGAGCAGAGGGGGAGGGGTTCCCGCTCACTGCCTCCCTCTTTCTTCCTCGCCTCCTCACACCTCGTCTCCCCAGACAAGGCTGGTTGGGGGTGGGGAAGTTGCCCGCCCCTGCTGCTCTCATTCCCATGCTCTCTCTCCCCCAGAGTAGTCATTTTTGATGGCAAGTCTAGGCTCCTGGAGGAAGGGGGATGAGGGATTTCTGGGCATTTCTCCAGCAGCTCTGGCTTGAAAAGCAGGAGGGATTTTCTGCTTTTCCTGTCTTGTGCATGAGAGACAAAGCATATCAGTTCCCTTCCACCTGTGTATGAAACTGTTCAGTACCCCAGTTGCCATAAAGAGAGAGACGCTACTGGCGTGTGCTAACTTGTGCACCACTGCAACCCTAAAACCGTTTGTTCAAAAATAAAGTCTCCCTCAGTTTAATGGGGAGTGCTCCCTAGTAAACGAGCTTAGGAGAGCAGCCTCAGGCTGCAAGACTATGCAACCTGAAAGTAAGCTTCAAATCACTGAACACTGTGAATGACACAGAGGACTTACTGCCAAGTAAAACATGTGCTGATAGGATTGTTAGAAAGTGGGAGTTCATTCCCCCTTCCCAAAACTGCAGTGGAAAAGACCAGGTTATTGTTTCTCTGGGGGATGCGATTCAAGCGTGCCATATACATTTGTAGCCAATTTTGGCCCTAGGCCATAGTCTGAAGACATAGTATACACATAGAATTCAAGCTTATGGAAGCCAGAGAAGTCTAGGCTGGGCAGTGTCTGGATGGGAAGCTACCTCAGAACCTAAGTACTATTCAGGTATTAAATGTAAAGTGTGCCATCAAGTCAATTTCAACTCCTGGTGACCACCAAGCCCTGTGGTTTTCTTTGGTAGAATACAGGGGCGGTTTGCCTCCTCCCACACAGTATGAGATTATGCCTTTCAGCATCTTGCTATATCACTGCTGCCCGATATAGTACCAGCAGGGATCTGAACCAGCAACCTTCTGCTTGTTAGTCAAGCATTTCCCAAGTATTACTGCACTCATCCCCTGTTCTCACCGAGTTCAGAGCAATGCATGAAAGAGCCTATACATGTACAAATGATATACATATGTCTGCAATCAAGGATGCTGCCTATTCAAGTATCCCTGGTTGCACAAACAGAGCCTTTGTGTCTTCTGTGTACATGTGCACAGGCACTTGTGGACATTACTCCAATCAACTGTAGCAGCAGCAGGAATATTCAGTGGGTCCATTCCCCACATGTTGATTCAGGCTAACATCTGAATGTTAATCTCTTGAGTTGCTTGGAACTTGGGAGAAAGACAATAAATAAACACATTTGTAATCTACCTTTCTACACACTTGCCCAGGTCCAGTAAGGCACCAGCTGGAGCTAAAAGCACAATAAAGGAGTTGCTGAACCAGCAAAGGCTGGCTTCAAATGGGCGGGTTACGCAGAAGCCAGGGGCGTAACAAGGCTGGAGTGGGCCCAGAGACAAAATTTTAAAATGGGCTGATACTGATACACACACACACACACTTCACAATATATAGCCATGTGACTTGCCTCTGGGGGCCCCCTCAAGGCGTGGGGGCCCCCAGGCAGCTGCCTCCCCTTGCCTAATAGTAGTTACGCCCCTGGCAGAAGCCAGAACCACTGCCAGTCAAGAAGTTTGCCTCTGGTGCTGGAGTACAGCCCTTTTTCCAGGCCAATTCTCAGGAATTCTAGGGATAGGATAGAAGCTTTGTTAGGGGTCACCATGTCCCAAGATCTCCAAAGCTCCTCCAAGGGGGTGAAGTAGGAGGAACAAAAAGCTCTGTCTGCCCAGGGTCTGTTGGATACAAGGACTTTCATCATGGATGGGGCATGCTCCTTCTTCTCTTCTGAGGGGGTCTTCTCCAGGACAAAGTCCAAGTATGTCCTGACACCACTTGAGTACACAACCCCAAATCATAAAACAATATGACAAAATTTGCATATAGCAATCAAACAAAAACAGAGGGCTCAGATCAAAGAAAGTTCTTTTAATATCTATGGAAGGGTTGAACCCAAGCTTAGCAATCTCCCATTAAAATCAAATATTAGATTAAAAAGCAGTATTGAATATGTGTTGGTTTTATTTTTATATAGTTATTCTCTGTGTGTACAAGCTTTAGGGGCATATATTGCAACTGAAAGAAACTGAATGCATAGGAAAGATGAATGGAAATATTTTATTCCCTTTCTATAAAGAATTGCCAGCTTTTTTTTATTTCTGATTGAGCTCTCATCCTTTAGGAGCTCAACAACAACAAAAACAACAACAACACAGCAGGTGAAACTTTCCCAAGCCCATCACTGAAGAAACAAATGCTCTAACTGTGGACAGTGCAGGGCGGGGGGTGGCGCTATGTAGTGTGTTGACACAGGAGGGGCGGGGCATGTATTTGGCACTGTAACTGTATACACAAACAGGGCTTACAGCTAGAGGATATCAAGACAATGCAGGTATGTTTGGGAGTGTACACTGGATTTTCTGAAATATCTGAGCCAGTGAATTGTGACAATTTTAGAATAAAACAACAAATGTGGAAGCATAGAGAGTCTTCTTGATTGTAATGGGTGTTGGACTAGGCCTGTTCAGCAAGATATTCATAGCAGTTTACCATCTTGGGCTAAACTGTATTTCAACCATTTTGAAAGCCAGCACAAAATGCATGCAAGATGAAGTTTTCTGGGGGTGAAATGCCCATAGAAGCTGAATTCTTGCTTTCTTTTATACTTCAGCCCTAATTTATGTTTATTTAGTTCATTGTATGAATTCATATTCACTAACTGCTAGCTGAGCAAGGAGGCACCTTTTAAAAGTGATTCTCTTTATTTAGCAGGGTGTGGGGGCTATCCATCCCCAGCACAGCATACCTTCAGTGGCTGTTGCTGGTGTCTATCTTGTGTTTCTTTTTTAGACTGGGGATGGGAGCCATTTTATTTATGTATTTATATCTATGTAAACTGCTTTGGGAACATTTTTGAAAAGTGGTATATAAATATTCATCGTATTCATATTCAAACACCTCAAAGGCACTCCATCAATTAAATAAAAACAACAAAAATGTATGAATACCCAGGAGGCTGAGACAGAAAACTCTACATGGCTTCGTTCTCATATCTACTATATCCTGCCCAATCATAAGCATGTCTTGAATATAATGGTGCTGAAGGCAGATCAAGAGAGAATTATTTGTGCAGTAATGTGAGATTATTTTAAAGAAGTGAAGGGGGAAAATAGAAGAGGAAAAGTACTGCTTACTTTGCATTATCTATTTGCACTTGTCTCATGACATCATGTCCCATTACAGGTGGCCTTCCTTATCCAGGGGGTTCTGTTCTTGGCTACAACCATGGATAATGGAACCAGGGATAACAAGACCTTGAAGCTATGGGAATTGGGGTGGGGGTGGGGGTGTAATCCTGGAGGTGAAAAAAGGCTAAAAATGGCTAGCATCAGAAGAAATAAGAGAAATCAAGTGCTGTACCATGCTCTGCAGGTTTCCAGCTGTCCAGCAATGTCCCTCCAAACCTCAAATTTTGGTGATTTTCTGTGAAAAATCAAAGGATTTTCTTTTTCGCAAAAGGGCCACAGAATGGCTCCTTTCAGCAAAATGGTAGCTGGAAATGTCCTACGAGGTCATTTCTGGCCACCTAGGAACCACAGATATTATTTTTATTATTTTATTATTTCAATTTCTATACTGCCCTTCCAAAACTGGCTCAGGGTGGTTTACAGAGAGAAACAACAAACAAATAAGATGGAACCCTGTCCCCAAAGGGCTCACAATCTAAAAAGAAAGTTAAGATATGCACCAGCAACAGTCACTGGAGGTACTGGGCTGGGGGTATACAGGGCCAGTTACTCTCTCCCTGCTAAATAAAGAGAATCACCACATTAAAGGGTGCCTCTTTGCCGCGTTCCTACTATTTTTTGAAGTGCATATACCGAGGTCGCTTCTCCATTGTCCAACTGTGGATATGTGGGCCAGCAGGTAATGAGGCACCTGTATGTCCCCTTAAAACAATCTTGGAAGTACACTAGATCCACAGGCTAGCCTTGCATTTACCAGTTTAATTAAAACAATATGCAAAGGATATAAGTTTTGCAACTAAATCTAGCAAACTAGGAATTAAGTGTGGACTTCCAGATTTATTAGGGTTGAGAGAGAAAAAGAGAGAGGAAGGGAGGGTGGGAAGGAAGGAGGAAGGGAGAAAGAGATGGCTCTATCTTTTAAAAAGTACCCAAGAAGACTGATTGTAGCTTGCTACTTGTTTTTTGAGCTGCTGTTGTTGTTGCTGCTGCTGCTGTTGCTGTTGCTGCTTCTGCTGCTTAATATGGATTTCATACACCTCTGCCATGATACACCTTTGTTGTACTTCCATACTTGTAGTATCCTGGATTATATGGATCTTTCACTGTATTGGATACACAGAATTCTGCAAGTAGTTGTTCCTTTGGCACCACCTATCATTCCAACAGATAATTTTTTGTTATGGTTTTTCACTCATATAGATTAAAATGTACTTTTTCTAATGCAATACATTTCTAGTTAATCCTCTGTGTATCAGTTCACAGAAGGAGAGAGTGGACACACATATATACTTTCCTGAGGACATCATGTCTGATTTCCTTTGAACAGCCAACAGATCAACTATCTTTTGAAATTTTTCAGTATGGAAGAATTCTTAGGTGTTATACACAAGTATTTTTGGGCCAAACCTGTCTGACACATTGTGAAAGGCCACAGACAAAAAGAGGCTGCTTTGATAGACTGTATAAATAACAAAGCAAGAAGGACCAAAAGAATATGGTGAAGCAAGATCAACTCTACAGTTCTTTTCATAGGTTTATTCATTAATATTCTGTATAGTATAAGAATTGACACCAATCAATCAGTCAGTCAATCAGTCAGTCAATCAATGAGATTATGTTCAGAGTGTTTCTGTTAATTTTTTGAATGCACTGCTAGTTTTCTGTGCTTTCTTGCCAAATAATTTGGAATTTGGTTTGACAGGGATTAAATAACTGCTCTAGAAATTTAGGACCAACAAAAGTAAGTATTTTTTTCACACAGCCTATGGAATTCTCTGACTTGAGATGTGGTGATGGCCACTAGCTTGGATGGCTTTAAAAATGGCTTAGACAAATTCATGGAGGACAGGTCTACCAATGGCTTCTAGTCTGCTAACTACAGGCCATCTCCAGCCTCAGAGGTTTGATGTTGATGTATTCCTCCAAGTTCTTCTGTATTCTTATAAATGCTATTATGGTCAAGAAACGCGTTCTACAAAAATATTCTTTTGCATTCCAAATGCAGTTTCAGAATTATTTTACAGCTGGTAGAAATGTGTAAACTGGTCTTTATGACTGCTAAATATATTACCTCTTGCCTGTCATCCCCCATGGTGTTTTTTTTTTTAATTGCTAATGGTTTTCAATTAACAGCCTTCCAACTCTACCCCTTCCAACTCTAGGAAGCTGCTTTATACTGAGTCAGACCATTGGTCCACCTAGCTCAGTATTTTCTACACTGACTGGCAATTACTTCTCCAAGGTTGCAGGCAGGAATCCCTCTCAGGCTCTGCCCTATCTTGGAGATGCCAGGAGGGAACTTGGAACCTTCTGAATGCAAGTATGAAGGTGCTCTCCCCAGAACAGCCCCATCCCCTTAGGGGAATATTTTACAGTGCTCAAACATGTCTCCCATTCAAATGCAAACCAGGGCAGACCCTGTTTAACAAAGGGGACAATTCATGCTTGCTACCACAAGACCAGCTTTCCTTCCCAATGCCATATTTTAATTGATCATTGGTCAGTGTGGTGAGAGAAGAGAATGCTGCTGATATCCAGGATATAATTCAAGCATTTTTTTAAAAAAAGCTCTTATTACTGTTTTCCTCTCTTTCATTCTAAAATGTATAGCTGAACATATGTGAGAACTTTTACTCCTTAGAAAAGGTGTGGGAGAGATTGCATACCTCTTCTTCGGACATTAATCTTATTGCTGAGGCAACTAACTGGTGGTCCATCAGAAGAAAAGGAGAAAGCACTGTGAAAACAATGCTGCATAAGAACAAGTTCTAACACATAAGAAGTGAAATTTCAGCTGCATCTTACAGTACTTATGAACAGAGCACTCCTACAGAAATGCATCACAGTGTGTGTGGTAATGCTAACCTGGAAAGGGTTCCTAGGCAATAGGAAGTGCTGTGTGAATGATTTAGGGATCTCAAGAGAGCTCTGATTTCTAGAATCAGAATCCTAGCTCAGCACTTCTAATAGCTGTTAAACAGATCTGTGGGTCATACAGCTGAGGATAAAGTCTCTGCATTCAAAGGTGGAGGCCTGTGCACACTGTGGGATGTGTTGGGAAGCATCATTGAATGTTTCCTCATGTAAAATATGCCATGCACATTCAGAACTAGCATGCTAGAAAGATGGCTAGGCTAGAACTTAATTCATAACATGCTCATTTTGTACAGTATATGTAAATAGGTTTTAACAAAAACTAGTGGGAACCATTTGGTGTTGTGTCCACACAGACCATCTTCCATTCATGCTACCTAATGCTTGCAGAAGAGGAGAGCTGAGATCTTCATTGATTCCCTCTTCCCTTACAGCTCCTTCAGTGCCCCCGAAATCTGCTCCTGAGAGTTGAGGGACACTCACTTTTCAGAGGAGCAAGTGAGGAAAGGGGAAATAAGTGAAAATGTTCTTATGCGATTGCTAGGTAGCAAAGTAGAAGGTGGAACTGACAGCCCAAGGTGAAATCTACACCCAACCCTGGGTAACTTTACCTGCAATCTGTGACAATGCAGCAACATATACATCATATGTAAGTAAAGTGTGCTGTCAAGTCGGTGTTGACTCCTGGCAATCAAAGAGCTCCGCGGTTGTCTTTGGTAAAATACAGGAGGGGTTTACCATTGCCATCTCCTGCACAGTATGAGATGATAAGGCGCTTCACACAACCTGTGTGAAGTGCTAGATGGTGTTTGGCAGGGAGAGCAGGCTTAGCCTGATCTCCCTGAAGATGATCAGTCCTGCAGCCCTGGGCGGTTGGATTGGCCGCCCACACGACTACCAGCTCTGTCGTGAAGCAGGTGGGGGCTGCAGGGATCAGGGGCCATCTGGACCCCAGAATTCCCAGGTTGCCCCGCACAAGCATAGGGGGGCATTCTGGGGGGACCCCCAACATCAGGAGGCTGCTTGTAGCCTCCCAGTTGGGGGTCTACTCATGTGTCACCATGCACAATGGTGACACACAATCTAACAAACAAGGTTAATGGAGCACTTGCTCCATTAACCTCATTTAAGGGGAGGGGGAATTAGGCGAGCTATCCACCTTGGAACCAACCTTAGCCTGCTTTCTAGTGATCATGGGAATAGGCTTGATGCCTTTCAGAATCGTATATTGCTGCTGCCTGATATATATGTTTCCCATAGTCTGGGAAACATACCAGCAGGGATTTGAACCAGCAACCTCTGGCTTGCTAGTCAAGTCATTTCCCTGCTGCGCCATTAGGTGGCTGACCCATATATCCATATGAACAGTTTCAATGCAAAAGTAGTGCTTGTATGGGCAAGATCAAAATGTTTTCTGGGGAAAAGTCCTTAATCATCTACTTCACTTTCATCCAAAAGCTGCCTAATCAGCAGTTGCTTAAGTGTCTTGTTTGTAAGCTTAATGATTCGTAAGTGTTCCCATCAACTGGGGATCTTATGGTCAATGTGATGATATCCTGGTGCCCTGACCCCATCATGTAACTGATCAAATTTGGTGGCATAATGATGCCAAAAAGTCAATTCAGAGAGAGAGCGCAATGTTTTTTGTCCTCAAGCTAAATGTACAACCCATGTGTGAATCACACACTGAAGCACTACATATTATCGGTGTGTAGAGACAGAAGGGGTTTGGCGGAGAGAACAGGTTAAGCCTGCTCTGTCATAGAGCTGGTAGGGGTGGCAGGGGCTGCCCAGCCTGTGGAAGTCCCAGGATGCCCTGAGTGAGTGCATGGGGCATTCTGAGGAGACCATTGATGCCGGGAGGCTTGTTGTAGTCTCCTGGTTGGGGGTCTCCTCATGAGTTGCTGTGGTGTGGAGCCATGCCGCAGAGACTCACAATAAAAAGAATGGGGTTAGTGCAGTGCTCGCTCCGCTAACCTCGTTTAAGGGGAGGGCAGCTGTTGCGTTCTCACATAGGGTGTTCTGGGACTTCTGGGGGCCAGGAGGGGCCCCCTTTCTGGGGGCTGCCCCTACTCCATATAATGGAACTGGTAATTGTGTGGGTGGCCAATCTGGCCGCCCAGGGCTTGCCTCCCGATCATCTGCAGGGAGAGTGGGCTTGACCCGCTCTCCCCTCAGAACCCTATTATTTATTGATTGATTGTTAATTTTATATACCGCCTTTCATTAAAGCAATCCCAAGGTGGTTTAAAGCAAAAATCTAAACACAAGATGGTAAAAAAGACACAATTAAAATATTAAGTGAAAAATATTAAACAAATCTGATTAAAACTTTAAAACAAAAGCATAAAAGCAATACAGAATATAAAGAGCAGCAGCAGAGAATCAAATACAGGTGAAACTCGGAAAATTAGAATATCGTACAAAAGTCCATTAATTTCAGTAATGCAAATTAAAAGGTGAAACTGATATATGAGACAGACGCATTACATGCAAAGCGAGATAAGTCAAGCCTTAATTTGTTATAATTGTGATGATCATGGCGTGCAGCTCACGAAAACCCCAAATCCACAATCTCAGAAAATTAGAATATTACATGGAACCAAGAAGACAAGGATTGTAGAATAGAACAATATCGGACCTCTGAAAAGTATAAGCATGCATATGTATTCAGTACTTGGTTTGGGCCCCTTTTGCAGCAATTACTGCCTCAATGCGGCGTGGCATGGATGCTATCAGCCTGTGGCACTGATGAGGTATTATGGAAGACCAGGATGCTTCATTAGCGGCCTTCAGCAATTCTGCATTGTTTGGTCTCATGTCTCTCATCCTTCTCTTGGCAATGCCCCATAGATTCTCTATGGGGTCAGGTCAGGCGAGTTTGCTGGCCAATCAAGCACAGTACACTGTATACTTTTCAGAGGTCCGATATTGTTCTATTGGACCTGGAAACAAACTGGTAGCCGGTGCAGCTCTTTCAAAATGGATGTTATGTGCTCCCACCGGGCAGCTCCAGATAAAACCCTAGCTGCCACGTTTTGCACTAGCTGCAGTTTCCGGATATTCATCAAGGGCAGCCCCACGAAGAGCGCATTACAGTAATCCAGCCGTGACGTGACTAAGGCATGGGTAACTGTGGCCAGATCTGCCTTCTCGAGAATGGGTCGCAGCTGGCGCACTAGCTGAAGCCGTGCAAAGGTACCCCTGGCCACCGCCTCCACCTGAGCTTCCAAAAGCAGAGCCAGGTCCAGTAATATCCCCAAGCTGCGTACTTGCTCCTTCAAGGAGAGTGCAACCCCATCCAGAACCAGTAAAATCTCCTCATCCCAATTGGCTCTCCTACTGACCAACATTACCTCCATCTTGTCCAGATTCAATTTCATTTTTTTAGCCCACATCCAACCTGGCCTCCATCCCGATTCAGGACATCTATCACCTCCCTAGGATCAGGTGACAAGGAGAGATAGAGCTGAGAATCGTCCGCATATTGCTGACAACTCAGTCCAAGTCCCCGGATGACCTCTCCCAGCAGTTTCATGTAGATGTTAAACAGCATGGGGGACAAGACCAAATGCTGCGGGACACCACAGGCCAATGGCCACGGAGCCAAGCAGTAGTCCCCCAGCACCACCTTCTGCACCCTCCCCCCAAGAAAGGACCGGAACCACTGCAATGCAGTACCTCCAATTCCCATACTCGAGAGGCGGCCCAGAAAGAAACCATGGTTGATGGTATCAAATGCTGCCAAGAGGTCCAGCAGAACCAACAGGGATGCCCTCCCCCTGTCTAGTTCCCGGCATAGGTCATCCACTAGAGCGACCAAGGCAGTCTTAGTCCCATATCTGGGGCAGAAGCCAGATTGAAAAGGGTCCAGATAATCTGTATCATCCAAGACCCTCTGCAGCTGGGACGCCACCACACGCTCTATCACCTTGCCCAAAAAGGGCAGTTTAGAGACCGGTCTATAGTTGTCTGGGTTGGAGGAATCAAGGGAGGGCTTTTTTAATAATGGTCTTATCATCGCCTCCTTGAGGCACGATGGCATTGTGCGTAGAGCCTCAGTGGATTGGTATGTGTGAAGCAGCCATCTCATAGCAAATAATGCTGATCAATCTTCAATTCAATTCAAATGAAGCTGTTCATATATTCAGCTGTGATTCATTGAGTAATTAGAGTCTGAGTAATCTAATGTGAATGTGTTAATCAGTGGCAAAAGTGTCACTTGGTTGCTCAAAACACAATTTATCATTTTTAGGGAGTTCTTTACTCATTTTTAAGAAGTTTGTTGCTAGAAATATAAAGCTTTGTATTGCTGATCCCCTCCTCCAAGCTTGCGAGAGTCGGAGGGGAGCAGAGTTGTGCCTGACCATTTTCAGGGAGGTGGGACACAGGAATGGCCACCATCCCACCCGGCGTATGCCTGGAAGAAGAAGTGGCAGGTTCCTGCCATGGCAGCTGTAAATCTGATACTTGCAAGACCTGAGACTGATTCTACATCGGTCCAGGCTTCTGGGTCTGGTTCTCTGTGCAGTGAAAATTACCCTCATGATGTCCCCGCCTTTGGGCAATCACCTGCTTATGAAGAAAAATTGGAGAAATTAATATGTTGACATATTCTCTCTGCTATTCAGGGAGCCAGGGGGAACCTGCTTGGGCCAAGGATCAGCAAAGGGGTAAAAAGGGGCCAAGTGGTTGTTGGAAGTTAAAGGACTTTTGCACTGTCTCTTGTCTCAGACAGTGGGGGACAGACTAGTGAGTAAGAGGGCTAGAGGTTCAAGACATTGGTTATCCCTTCTCTACTGCTCTGACACTATCCCTTTGGATATGTAGATTGCTAATCTCAGGGACTAACTTCCTTCCAGCCACTTCCTCCTTTCTCTCTCTCTCTTCCCTACCTGTCCTTCTACCTTGCAACATGGCAAGCTCCTCTCCCTGCACCATGTGTGCAGAGAAGATGCAGAATCCATCTGCATCCAGCTAGATAGATAGATTAGAGATCCTAACTCCTCACTTTCCTATCTAGAATGTTCCTTAATAAATGCCTTGTATATTGATTTACTTTACTCTCAGCATACACGCATGCCTAAGTAAATTCTACTGTGTTGTGCCTGTGTGCACTCTGCTAAAATGAAAAAGGGATTCTCTTACCACCGAGAATTTTCAACAGTGGTAATGCCCCTCTGTCTGGTAAAGGGGTCTAGTCTGATTAAAATGCAGCCCCTCTTGCACTTGCTGCTTCATTACCTAGCTCAACATGACATACCTTACTTGAGGGAGGGTTTTATGTTTGATTATCACATTCCTTACTAAGGCCCTAGAGTGCCATATATGGCTCAGAATCTTAAATCAGTTTTGGGGTTGGAACACGGTGTGTATGCTAAGATTCAGAAGGAGCTGGATGCGGACGCATTGTTGGCCCTTTCGCTGAGCCTCCTGTACTCCATCTCTCTGTGTTGCCTTGGTATAGTGCCCAAGAAGTCCCTGGGTGAATAGCACCTCGTCAACAACCTGCCCTTCTCCAAAGGGGGCTCACCATCTTTGTGATCTAAACACCCTTTGATGTGCAATTGTGATGGTACAGTCCCAGGGGCTGGGATGCTGCTGGGTAAGTGCAATATAAAATCAGCTTTTAGACTCCTTCCTGTTCATCCCAATGATTTAGATCTTTTGGGTTTTCTTATGATAGATTCTATTTTATGGACTGTGTATTGCCCATGGGCTGCTCTTTGTCATGTGCTATGTTTGTGCATTTCAGTTCATTCCTCAAATGGACACTGAAGGATAGGGCTGGCACTGACATATCATTGACAAGTTATTTTTTTGGATGACTTCCTCTTTGCTGGCCCAGGTGCCTCATCTCCCTGTGAGTTGCTTATGGGTATCTTTCAGAATTTGATGACCAAACTGGGTGTTCTGTTGGCAGATGAAAAAAACCAAAGGCCCTTCCACATCACTTTCTTTTCTTGGGATTGAAATTGATACAGTGAACCAATGTTGTCATCTTCCCACAGGAAAAGATCAATTATCTCACTAGCTGTTTGAAAGGTCCATAAGGTCACACAAGTAAATTCAGTATTTATTTATTTTATTTATTGTTATTATTTATTTATTTGATTTCTATACCGCCCTTCCAAAAAATGGCTTAGAGCAGTTTACACAGAGAAATGATAAATAAATAAGATGTATGCCTGTCCCCAAAGGGCTCACAATCTAAAAAGAAACATAAGATAGACAGACACCAGCAACAGTTACTGGAGGTACTGTGCTGGGGGTGGATAGGGCCAGTTACTCTCCCCCTGCTAAATAAAGAGAATCACCACATTAAAAGTTGCCTCTTTGTCAATTCAGCAGGGGTCTCAATCACTTACGCATTATGAAAAATTAATTTTGTGTTATCAGGATCAGCCAAAAGGGATTGTTTCTAAAATTTATACTCTGTTGTTACAATTAGAAATAGGTGACCCTCCAAGAACTTTGAAGGATATTTGGGAAGTGGATTTGGGAAGTCCTATAGAAGAGAGTAAATGGCAATCATTATGGAAGTCTGGGGGATTCCTGTCAGCTTCCATACAAGAATTACAATGGAAGATTTTACATTGGTGGCATTTAACTCCAGTAAAATTAGCATATATCTGTCATAGCTATTCTGCTCAGTGTTGGAGGGGGTGTAAGCAAAAGGGAACATTTTACCACATGTGGTGGTCCTGTGAAAAGGTGGCATGTTTTTGGCAGAAAATATTTGGAGAAATAAGAATTATAACAAAACAAAACATTGAGTGTTCTCTGGAATTGGGGTTATTACATATTTTTGTAGGAAATAATGCTAAGTTAAAAAATAAGGAACTTGTAATTTTTTTAATTCTCGCAGCGAAAACACAAATGGTTCAACAATGGAAATATTTGGATCAATTAACAATTGAGCAATGGTATAACAAGGTGTGGTCAATGCGCTTTTAGAAAAGATCACTGATAAGATCAGATTAATGCATGCTGTGAGAGTAGAATCACAGTTTCACCGTATCTGGGCAGATTATATTTATTATATTAACAGTACTAGATTTGATTTTGGATTTTCTTGTGACATTTGGAAAACAGGATTGTTAAATGTACTGTGTTATTATGTTACTATTCTATGTTATTATGTGAATAATGCATTTTTTTAAAAAAATGAAATGCAAGTCATTTTAAGATATCTTAATTTCACCTGCTGGGTTGTGGCTCCTTGTCGTGCCTTCCTGAAGAGAATGTATGATGCTGTTAAAGGGATTAAATCCCCTCATCACCACATTCGGATAACCCAAGACTTCAGAGCTGATGTGTGCATGTGCTTGGAGTTTTTAAGGGTCTTTAATGGTATCTCATTATGGAGATCACAGTTTCTTCGCAAGACCGACCTCCAAGTCTCTCTCTCTCTCTCTCTCTCTCTCTCTCTCTCTCTCTCTCTCTCTCTCTCTCTCCCACCCCCAACTTCCATCTCTGGGTGGTTTACAACATAATAACCTTAGAACAATTTAAAACTACAAATTAGTCTTTGGGGACTTTTAAAAAGTTGTCAGAGATGGGGAGGCTCTTATATCAACAGGAAGAACATTCAAGAGTCCCTGAGTAGCAACAGCAGGGGTGTAACTATAATAGGGCAAGGGGAGAAAGTTGTCTGGGGGCCCACTGCCTTGGGGGCCGCCCAGAGGCAAGTCACATGACTGACTTCCCCAGCCATGCACCCGCCCAGGCTTCCTTCAGTTGTATTCATCCTCAGAACCTACCAGAACAGCATGTCTTTCTCGAGTACCATTAAATGACTTGCATCGTCCACAATTTACAAAACCTTTAAAAAAACAATTTAGGATGATGTTCTATTATGGCACATCAGATATGCTTTTTGTTACCACTATTCAGCCTCATTTAAGATTTCTTTACTTCATGAGCTGAGCTTCAGTAGCCGGGGGCCCATTTTAAAATCTTGTCTCTGGGCCCACTCCAACCTTGCTATGCCCCTGAGCAACAGAGAAGGCCCGTCTTTGCATAGCCACCAGGTGAGCTGGTGGCAACTGCAAACAAACCTTTCCAGATGATCTTAATGGGTGGTGGAGCTCATGGCAAAGAAAACATTATTTTAAATACATTCTTTTAAGAGAGAAGAGCTGGTCTTGTGGTAGCAAGCATGACTAGTCCCCTTAGCTAAGCAGGGCCCACCCTGTTGCATATGAATGGGAGCCTAGAAGTGTGAGCAGTGTAAGATATTCCCCTCAGGGGATGGAGCCACTCTGGGAAGAGCAGAAGGTTTCAAGTTCCCTCCCTGGCTTCTCCAAGATAGGGCTGAGAGAGATTCCTGCCTGCAACCTTGGAAAAGCTGTTGCCAGTCTTTGAAGACAATACTGAGCTAGATGGACCAATGGTATGACTCAGTATATGGCAGCTTCCTATGTTCCTATATTCCTACGAGGCCTAAGCTGTTTAGGGCTTTATAGGTTATAACCAGCATCTTGTATTTTGCCTGGAAACTTATTGGTAGCCAATGTTGCTCTTTTAGTATAGGAATGATATGGTCTCTCCAAGATGACCCAGAGACCAACCTGGCTGCCACATTCTGGTCCAAGTGCAGTTTCTGGACTATGTGCAAAGGCAGCCCCACATAGAGCGCATTGCTGTAGTCAAGTCTGGAGGTTATCAGCCTATGTACTATTGTTCTGAGGTTGTTTATTTCAAGAAATGGATGCAGCTGGAGTGTCAGCTGAAGCTGATAGAAAGCACCTCTGGCCACCACCACAACCTGGGACACCAGGGAGAGGTTTGGATCCTGAAGTACCCACAGACTGTGTACCTGTTCCTTCTGGGGAAGTGTGACCCCATCCAGAATTGGCAGATCAAAATCATCTCCCAAGTTCCAACCCCACACAATAAATACATCCATCTTATTTGTATTTCATCCCAGTTTGATATCCCTCATCTAGCCCATCACCTCCTCCAGGCAGGCATTTAGGGAGGTTATGCCTTCTCCTGATGATGTTGACATGGAGAAATAGATTTGGGTGCCATCAGCATACTGATAACACCCTGCACCAATCTCCTGATGAGCTCTCCCAGCGGTTTCATATAGATGTTAAAAAGCTTTGGAGTCCTGATGGACACCATACAAAAGTTTAGATTTTGAAGTTCAGATTTTGAAGTCTCGAGAAGACACCATCTAGAATCTGCCTGACAGTGGAACCACTACAAAGCAGTGCCTCCCATCCCTAACCCTCTCAGATGCTCTGGAAGGATACTATGGTCAATAATATCACAAGCTGCTGGGAGATCCAAAAAGGACTGAGAGAGTCACACTCCCTCTGTCAATTCCTAATTGGAGATCATCCATCAGGCTGACAAAGGCAGTCTCAACCCCATAGCCTGCCCGAAAACCAATTTGAAATGGGTCTAGATAATTAGTTTCCTCCAAGACTATCTGGAGCTGGGAGGCCACCAACCTCTGAATTACCTTGCCCAGCCATAGAAAGTTGGAAAGTAAAGTTGTTTAACTCTGAGGGATTCAATGAAGGCTTCTTCAGAAGAGGTCTAATGACTGCCTCCTTAAGACAGAAAGGCATCCTGCCCTCCCTCAGAGAAGCATTTATCTACCAGGACCTCCACACCAACCCCCCGCCATACAGTATAAGCCATGTCAGACAAGGGCCAAGATAACAGGTGGTAGGCCACACCATTCCAAGCAGCTTGGCCACATCCTCAGGCATCACAGACTTAAACCCATATAAGAGGAGTTGCTGGGCACCTCTGCATCAGACATTGCAGTAATTGTGGGATCTGAGTTTATGTTGGTCCAAATACGAGAGATTTTATCCACAAAGAACTTATTAAAAATGGCACAGTGGGTCACTGATGGTCCGAAATTCTGATTCAAGGGAGGAGGGGCATGTACTAGCCCTCTCACAACCCTGAACAACTCCACTGGACACAAGCTTGGGGATGCAATATGGGCAGGAAAAAAATCGTTTTTTTGCCACTCAGATTGCCTGAGCATAGATCTTCAAATGCGCGCTATGTTGTAATCTGTTAGATTCAAGTCAAGTCTTTTCCCACTTGCACTCCAGTCATCTACCTTGCTTCTTCAACCCCTGTACTTCTTACATATACCAAGGGGCCAATTTTGAAATGAGTCAGAGAGAACACTTAGGAGTGATCATGTCTACTGCCTTGGTGAGTTTGGTGCTCCAGTTCTCCACCAGAGCATCAACAGGATCACTGGCAGAGCCAACACTAAATCCTTCCAAGGCTTCTTGGAATTTATTTATTTATTTAATCATATTTATATACCACTTGATATATACATCTCTAGGCAATGTACACAATCCAAATTACAATATATATTTTTTAAAAAACACTCTCACAAAATAAAAACAATTAAAAACTATTCACAGAATGAAACAATTAAAATAATTTCACAGGATAAAAACAATTAAACTGTTTAAACTTAATTTTAATTTAAAATCTGAGAAGACAGCTCTTTTAAAAAGAAATAGAGATGGAGAAGCTCTCCAATGAACCTGTCATGCTCTCACCCATGGATAGCTATGAGGAGTGGGTGGCTGACAACCCTCCAGCGAATGAAGAGGCACCGAAAGGGAGAGCTCAGTTGTTGGGCCGCAGGAGGTAGCTGAGATGGGCCAGGGTGAAGGTTCAGGACAAGAAGGCCCGTCGGGAGCAGAGGAGACAGCAGGTGGAAGACCAAACCCTGAGCTTGAGGATGATCAACCATTAACCCGCCAAGAGTGGAGATGTGCAAAATGTTGACAGCAGGTGCCGGCACTCAGAAGAAGTCAGCACCTCCTCAGCAGGCAAGATAAGTACTGAATCTCTAACAGCTGGCCAGGGGTCATGAGCAATTAAGCCAAAGACTATCAATCAGCCAGCAGGCAATGAGCAAGCCGCTGGAAGTAACGTGTTGGTTGAGATTGCTACATACCAAGCCTTCTGTTATGTGGAATTCCCAGCTTCATGGTCGAACTCTTGAGTCCCAGGCTTCCCCTGCTTGTAACCTGATTCCTGAGCTGGGTACTGGCAGCTTCAACTGGGATGGGCTGCTGGAGAAGACTCATCGCCACCTCGATAGCTTCCTCAGTGATGCCTTGGACCCTTTGCTCAGGATGTTTGGGATCTGGTGAGCGACCTGGGTTGCGGGGGACTCGGTGGACTTGGTACTTGGTGGTGATTTGTTCTTTTGTGCTTCTTTACAGACACGGAGCGACTCCTGAGTTACCAGCTTCTCCAATAGAGACCTGGGATCAGACTGTGGACAGACAAGCTCATGACAGGACCATCCTAATGGGCCCCTCTCACCTGCAGAGAGGTGGCCCCGGGAGGGCCTCTCCTCACCCCGGCAGAAGGACGTGGTTATGCGTCCAACCATAACCAGATGGTGGTCCATGCATGACAATGGGGAAAACACAGGAGTCCCCACCCACAGAACACCACCAAAGTAAAAGACCGGATCAAGCATGTGAGAAGAAATGTGTGTCAGTCCAGAGACCGCTTAGGCCCATAGTTGTCATGAACTCCTGAGCCACCCTGCAAAAATTGGACCTGAAGAGATCATTGAAGTCCCCCCACCCACTACATGCCTGGGGGACTCCAACGCCAAGCCCAAGCCCAAGCCCAAGTGCATCAGATTAGTTTGGGACTCTTTTGGGCAGCAGGGTGATCGATACACCAACAGAAGTCTCAGTCTATCCCTGGTCCCCAAACGTATGTACACACATTCAATATGGTCAGACACCAGGGATCCTGGTAAGGGAGATGTTGTTCTTATATAGTTGTCCCATGCCAACCGCGAGGGTTCTGTTCCTGGAAACCCTCACAGTTGGCGAATTTGTGGTTGACAAGGCATTGAAATGAATAGAAAATGGGGTAAGGGGAATTGCGAGTGCCCAAGTGCCTAAAATCCACTAAAAAGTTTAAAATTCCCCCAACCCCCAGAAGAGGTCCCCTGACTCCTGGAACAGATCCCCTGACCCCCGGAAATGACCCTATGACCCTGAAAATTATCCCCCAACCCCCCAAAAATCACCCCAAACCCAAAATCACCACAACCACCTCAAAATCACCCCCTGACTCCTGTAAATGACCCCTGACCCTCAGATTGACCCTTTAACCCCAGAAATCAGCCGGAAAAAATGGCCGATTTTTTAAAAAAATGGCACCAATCACAAATACTCAAGTCGTATATTAGAACCTCTGGTGTTAACTAACTTTTTCTCGTAATGAATCCCCATGAAGAAGCAATGTGACACCTGATAATCGAATGTGTTTATACTTTCGGATGTTACTTCTGCATAGGAATTCATTATGAGAAAAAGTTAGTTAACACCAGATAATTTAAAATATATAAAAATTATCAAAAGAAACACCCAAGTACCCCACTGCCTTGCAGCTTGGGTAGTAGTTGGCAACCCTACTGCCCTACTCCCATACCCATGCTGGAGTACCTAGGCACTACCCACAGGGAATAATGGGGCCACTTTGAGTTCCCATTATTCCCTATGGCAGAAAAATAAAACTAAAAAATCCCTTAAACAGAGTGGCAGAGAAGCTCAGAGGGACATGATGAAATGGCAATGACTAAGGGAAAATCGAATCTTGAATTGATTTGAATCAAATCTGGGGAGATTCAATTTGAATTCTATTTTCTGGGAGTACTTCTGGATCAACGTCTCTCCTTGGTTTCTCAGGCTGAGGCGGTGGCCAGGGGTGCTTTCTATCAGCTCCAGCTGATATGCCAGCTGTGCCCGTTTCTCGAGATCAGTGACCTCAAAACAGTGGTACATTTGTTGGTAACCTCCAGACTTGACTTCTGTAATGCATTCTACATGGGGCTGCCTTTGTATATAGTTGGGAAACTTCAGTTGGTTCAGAATGCGGCAGCCAGGTTGGTCTCTTGTTCATCTCAGAGAGACCACATTACTCCTTTTTTGATGGAGTTACACTGGCTGCCAATAGGTTTCCGGGCAAGATACAAAGTGCTAGTTATAACTTATAAAGCCCTAAATGGCTTAGGCCCTGTGTATTTAAGAGAGCGTCTTCTTCGCTATGAGCCCCACTGCCCATTGAGGTCACTTGAGGAGGTCCATCTTCAGTTGCCGCCAACTCGTTTGGTGGCGACACAGAGATGGGCCTTCTCGGCTGCTGCCCCAAGATTGTGGAATGCGCTCCCTGCTGAGATACGATCCTCCCCATCTCTGGCAATTTACAAAAAACACACCTGAAAACACATCTCTTCAACCAGGCTTTCTCAGCTTTTAAAAACTTGTTTTTAAATTGTTCTGATTATTTAATTGTTGTTTCATGATGTTTTTAATTGTTAATCATTGTTTTTATGCTTTATATATTTTTTAAAAATTATTAACTGATTTTAATGGTGTTTTAATGTAAACCACCCTGAGCCTTCTGGAAGGCCGGTATAAAAGTTTTAATAATAAATAAATAAATAAATAAATAATAAATATTTTGGCCAGGGATACCATGGCAGATTCATTTCAGGGTCGAATCAAGTTGAATTGATTTGTCCTCAAAACAGTTTGCACAACCCTAGAGAGCATATTGATAGAAGAAGGCTCCGTGAAAGCTTGAAAAATGAAAATAGATAATGTTCTTCAACTGATATGTAAATAGAACCAAATTTACCCAGAAAATAAACCACTAAAACTGTTCTGATTTTTGAGCTACTACAACTGCAGACCAAATAATTGTGTTGTTTATTGTAGAAAAAATAGTTTGCAAACCCAGTGTCCACACAAACACACACACACACAATATGATCTTTGCTTCTTTTACTTTGAATGTTTTTCATATTCTTTGAATCACGCCCCACCCCCAGTATTTCATTTGCTTAACCTCCCCCCCTGCAATATTTTGCAGTTGTTGATGCATTTAAAGAACATTATACATTTAAATGTGACATATGCGTCATCATACCCACCTTATAATCATGGCTCATTAGTGCTCAGACATACAACAGCAGGTGAAAATGTGTCTGAGCCTTACAAAGGTTAAAAAGCCCTGCAGTGCATTAGAGTTTCATCCATTTTGTCATGCAGCTGGAGGCCTGTTCTGCTCTCATCAGGGTGTGCACATGAATTTTATTTTGAGGTAGAACTGCTACAAAGTTGTGAGATGATTAGCTCATTTAATTTCCATAAAATTTACAGACAGTCGACCTAGATAGAGTAGCAAGCAGGCTGTGATATCTCTTTGAGAGATATGCATGTTTCAAAACATCTTGCAAAAGAACAACTTCCCAAGTCAAGCTTCATAACCTAAAGTTGGGAACATAATATAAAATTGTGAAAACATACACAAAAAAATTCCTTCAACTTTTGTATAATGTCTATATATTTCAACAAACGACCTATGTACATGCTTCTGTAATCATGTAGTCTGCAATAGTAACAAAAAATTACACCAGCCAGTAGACAAACATTTAACACTGGTGAACACACACTGGGGCTATTCCCACGACCTGCAAAAATTGGGCTAGGAGAGCCTAGCCCGATTTTTGTAGATCGTCAGAACCACTAGGCTCAGCTACGAGCCCGGTGGTTCTGGAGCAGGTAATCTGCTCAAGAACCCCTGCCCCAAAACCAGGTTTGCAGAGCGAGTGCTCGGCAAACCTGTTTTTTTGAATCATGAGTAGCCACGATGTGGCTTCGCGCCACGCCTACTCATGAGTAGACCCCCAGAGGGGAGGTGAAAAGCCGCATCCCAGCTCTGGGGGTCTCCCCAGTATGCCCTGCGCTCTCGTGCAGGGCATACTGGGGCTCCCAGGGGCCATGCAGCCTCCAAGCTCCACAGCCCCTGCTGGCTCCGTCTCGGAGCCAGAAATCATGTGGGCGGCCGATCCGGCCGCCCAGAGCTCCCTTCCCGCTCACCGCCCCAAACTGGGTCTCACGGATTGTGAGACCCGGTCCACTATTTGATTTGTCAGATTAATGAGCCCCATCCACCCCCAACACAGTACTTCCAGTTACTGTTGCTGGTGTGTTTCTTATGTTTCTTTTTAGATTGTGAGCCTTTTGGGGACAGGGAGGCATCTTATTTATTTATTTATCTATTTAGCTATGTAATCCTCTTTGGAAACTTTTGTTGAAAAGAGGTATATAAACATTTGTTATTGTCAATCACTGCAATAGAGATGTCATCAGATGCAATTAAATTGGAAGCATGAGAGAGCTTTTGGGTCCATTCACTTAGGACAATGGCTCCAGGCGGCCTCAACTTCAACATGCACATGACATGTCTGCAGCAGCCAATGCTAGACTGCTGAACACTCCATCATGGACATTCTGGAACTGTTTCTGCAGCTACCATACATTTCATATAACTTCAGAACAAGTGAAGAAGGTGGAAGCTGAAATGTCTTGCACATTATATTTCTGTTTATTAATCAACAATAAATATATACCATTTCTTTTGAGTAACATCATCCTTCTGGGATCCAGAAAATAGTTTTATGGAGTTCTGTTTGCAGCTTTAAAAATTCTCTCTCTCTCTCTCTCTCTCTCTCTCTCTCTCTCTCTCTCTCTCTCTCTGTCTTTCTGCATTGCTCCAGTCACAGTGATGTCCCATGGTTTAGCTAGCTATCTGAAATCATTTTGATAGCATAATTACTATTGTAAACAATTAGTTCTGGTAAGAACTAATCTGCCTACTTTCCTTTCACTATTCCTAAAACTGGACTAAATTTAGTCCAAATTTATTTATTTATTTATTCCTGAATTTGTATACCATCTTTCATTAAAACAATCTCAAGGGTGTTCACATCAAAAAATTAAAGACCTATAAAAATCACACAATTAAAATATTAAGCTAAAGATTAAAAAAAATAGATCTGGGTGTAACTACCATTAGGCAAGGGGAGGCGGCTGCCTGGGGGCCCCCATGCCTCGAGGGGCCCCCCAGAGGCAAGTCACATGTGAAGTGAGTGTGTGTGTATCAGTGAGGGGCCCATCTTAAAATTTTGTCTCTGGGCCCACTCCAGCCTCGTTACACCCCTGGATCTGACTAAAAGGATTTTGGTTAGGCAGTGCACAAGTTAGCCTACTAGTGCCTCAAACGTTCACACGTCCATCATCTTGAAATGGGGTGGATGCCATCAGTACAATACATTACATTAACACTATGTAAGGAAGCTCTGTAGGGATGCACCAGGAGCCAGCATGCAACTTCCCCACTCCTCATAATCATGTGCTGTTGTGCCAGAGGGTTAAGACTTCCAAGCACTGCTTTCAGTCTGGAAGCACTCTGCAAGACTGGAAACATGTAACGAACCCCCAGTGATGTTTCTGATCTTTCAGAGTACTTCTGAAGCATGCGCTGGACTCAGATTATTAGCCCTATGTTCCAGCAGCATACATAGGAGCACTGGGAGAATTGTGCATGGGTTCCAAGTACATCACCGGAGAGCCTCCTTACATGTGTTCTTTGTCAGTGAGGATGTTAGTCACTATTGATCTCATCAAGCTCCTGCTCATTTGAGCCTCCAGATGATCCATATTAAATCAGTTCGGGATCTGTTAAGATCTTCCCATTTCACTGTGACTTTTGTGGACACAGCATGTGCATAGCTACATAAAATTACAGCATATAGAGGTGTTCAATATAAAATGAACTGTTTAATCATTTAACACATCAGGGAGGCTCTTCACACGATTAGTGTGAAGAGATGTAAGAGGGTTTGTGGGGAGAATGGGCTTAGCCCACTTTCCCCACAGACGATTCAAAGGCAGCACTGGGTGGCCAGATCAGCTGCCCACATGACTGCCGGCTCCATCACGGAGCCGGCAGGGGCTGTGGGGATTGAGGGCCATGCAGACTCCAGAAGTGTGTGGAAGCATGGTAAGAGGCAAACCTGAGAAGTAATTCTGTGTAAGTAAGGTGGGAGCAAAAGCTATCCAGATTCTCTTCCCATCTTGCTTCCACATATTCACTTCCACCCAGGTTTTCCTCTTACCTTTCTTCCACACAGCTGAAAATTGGGAGCACACACAGTTGCCAAACCCGGGTAGAATGCCTTGAAGCTCTTCACATTATTTGTGTGAAGTTCTTCGGGTGGGTCTACAGGGAGAGCGGGTTAACTTACCCCTACTCACAGATGATTGCCCAGCCTTCCCTGGGTGGCCAGATTGGGAGGCTACTTGTGTGTTGGTGCTGTGTGAAGCCGCGCAGCAGTGACATGTGGTCAATTAGCCCAGTTTTCCAGTGTGTTTGTGCCCCAAACCAGGGTTAAGCAGTGGGATACTTTAAAGGACTCACCGCTATGCCGCCGCCAGGAGCCACGTGGCTCCTGGTGGTTATCATATCACATGCAGCGAAAACCATGCTGGGCTTCCTTAGCCTGGTTTTCTTTGCGCGTGTGAATAGCTTCCGTTTTTGATTGTGTGCATGGCCTCATTCAATGATAGCAGTCGACAAAGATACCACAGGTAAAGTGTTGGTTGTTTAAAAAAGGGGCAGGGGGGACAATTAAATTTTTGGAAAGGCAGCAACAAGATTAAAAACTAGATGGCATTTTTAAATATAACAAAAAGGGAAATTGTACAACAAGTTTTGAAATGGCATTGAGATGAAGTCCAATATATTGTTCTTAACATTTCCTTTTGCTATTCACTTAATAATAATAATAATAATAATAATAATAATAATAATAATAAATTTGATTTCTATACCGCCCTTCCAAAAATGGCTCAGGATGAGAGTCTTGCTATACAAAAATGAGAGTCTTGGTATACGATGCTATTGTAAAGCCTTCTGTTTCATCAGGCATAATTACAAGATTAGAGGGATAGTGTTACTGTTCATTTTTTAAATAAATGTAATAGTCTGGTTTTGATTAGGGACTGCCTTCAAGGTCAACACGTCCTTAATAATCTTACAGATTTCAGAGAAGAATGTGTGCACTCCATTATCTTTCAACACACAGCACTGAGACACAACAGGAGATGTTTTACTAGATCATTAACATATGCCTCCAGTGCATTGTTAAGTTCAGGCTCTGGTCCCAAGAAGTGCATTAATCTCTAAATAAATCAAGCTCTGGAGTCCAAAACATTACAATTCATTTAGTCTTCTTGGCACCTTTTCTTTGCTATTTCCTTACGTTTGTACTTTTAATGTGAAATAAACTTGTTTTCCACAAAGCAAAAGGAAGTAAAGAAATTACTAGATGTCATTTGCTTAAATTTTAATCTTCGGAAAACATTACAGAATTCATTATTTTCCACCCACCTCCTTGGTTGACTATAACCTTGCCCACCTGCTGTAAAAAGTAGTTCAGATATCAGAGCTATAGGCCCCATTGTGCCTTTTAAAAACTTATTTACCAGCAAGTGGTTTTATTTCAGGGATATCATTGAAATAAAAACAGCTGCTCCATCTCATAGCTAAGATTTTGTCAATGACCTTGAGGGTTCGTGGGTTTTGTTTTTGACCAACAGAGGCTCTGAAATACAAGAAACAAAGGTGACACCAGTCCTTGAACACAAATTACAGTCTGGCATCATTAGGTTCACTGAAATATTTGCCAGTGTAACCAGTTAAATGGCAGCCTTCTTTTTAATTTAACTATTCAAACCACTGAGATCTTTCATTATATAAGAAACAGAAACACAGAAAACACATTTTCCTAAATAGTTCTACAAGGAGAATAGTGTCTTGTGGTAGCAAGTATGACTTGTCCCCTTAGCTAAGCAGGGTCTGCAATAGTTGTATATGAATGGGAAACTTAATCTGTGAGCTGAGCAGTGAAAGATGTTCCCTTTAGAGGATGGAGCCGCTCTGGGAACAGCACCTGAGGTTCCAAGTTCCCTCTCTGGAATATCCAAGACAGGGCCGAGAGAGATTCCTGCCTGCACCCTTGGAGAAGCTGCTGCCAGTCTGTGTAGGCAATACTGAGCTAGATAGATCAATGGTCTGACTTGGTATATGGCAGCTTCCTATGTTCCTATCTATACTCAATTCCATGGTAATTTTTTTTGAAAAAAGTATGCTGTGAGGCGCTTCACACAATTGGTGTGAAGCGCCGTTTGAGGTAGTACAGGGAACCGTCCCTGGGTGGCCGAATCAACCGCCCACACAACTGCCGGCTCCTGTAAGGGTAACAGCAAGTCCTCAGACATATGACACAATTGGTCCCTGAAAAATGTGTCTTAAGTCAAAATGACTTTGTTTTGTTTAATATATTTTTATTTTTGGTATTTCCACAATACAAAAGAACAAAGATGTAAAAACAGAACATAATAATCAATTATATAAAATCATGTTAAACATTACAATATAATAATATAATAATAAATGATAATTTCTTAACTCAAAATTGATTTTCCCATAGGAAACAATGTTATACATGGGGGTTTGGTTCCTGAAGCAAGGCTGGATACCCTATTTGTCTCTGCTGCTGTCAGAAATGGTGTTGTGTGTGGACATGCAGACATGTAGGGAAGGTGATGGTGGAAAATCAGAAGTTACCAATTCCCTTCCCAGTCCCTTCTGGGCTCTTTCTCGGCTTTCCTTCTCACTAGAGACAGAGAATCATATAGCAAAGTCAGCTTGCTGCTAGCCAGAGCTGACTGACAGGTGGAACTGAGACCCTGCTCTGCATATGGACAGTGAGTGCACTCATGCAGGCTGAATTCTGAAAGCAAGCTGAAGTATCCAGAAAAAGAGTGAAAATTATTATTATTATTACATTTATATCCCGCTCTTCCTCCAAGGAGCCCAGAGCGGTGTACTACATACTTGAGTTTCTCCTCACAACAACCCTGTGAAGTAGGTTAGGCTGAGAGAGAAGTGACTGGCCCAGAGTCACCCAGCTAATATCATGGCTGAATGGGGATTTGAACTCGGGTCTCCCCAGTCCTAGTCCAGCACTGTAACCACTATACAACGCTGGCTCTCATTTGAAAATGCAATTGGATAAGTGCTGTGAGAGTGCTTCTTATTGCAGTCTGGAAACACCTCTGGATAGCTAAATGTAATCATGGAAGTTAGATGATCCAAGCCAGTTAGCATGAAATAAACTTTACATTTTTCTAACTTCTGCTTTTTGCCATTTGCAGAAATAATTCTTCTTCTTCTTCTTCTTCTTCTTCTTCTTCTTCTTCTTCTTCTTCTTCTTCTTCTTCTTCTTCTTCTTCTTCTTCTTCTTCTTCTTCTTCTTCTTCTTCAAACTCTGAATTCATTAGGGGAATTCAGTATGTAACTTTTAAAATTGCATATAGTGCATTATGGGTTTTCCTTGGATGTTCCATGGCATGCTAGGTTATTTTGTTATAAATAAAATAAAAGGGAAGGACAAAAAAAACTTAGTGTGGCTGATTGGAAGTTGTTCTGCAGTCATCTAGAGCAGGGTTTTTTAACCTTGGGCCCCCAGATGTTGTTGGACTACAACTCCCATCATCCCCAGACATGGCCTTTGTGGCTGAGGATGATAGGAGTTGTATTCTAACGACATCTGGAGGGCCAAGGTTAAGAAACCCTGCTCTAGAGAATGTCATGTCTGAGCACTTCAGTCTCCTTGCTCCTAATATGACATAATGATCTATTCTACCACACTGACTCTCATAGTTATGTTACTAGATTCTGCTTCCTAGAAATTATGACTTGAAATTATGACCTGCAGTGAGGAAGAGACAACTTCCAAAGCAGAGGCTGTTTATGGAGGCTTTTTAAAAATACGTTTGGACCCTTTGGGAGTTTTGTGAACAAGCTGAGTACAGAAAGCAGGTTAAAGAAAAAAATACATGCCTCCCTATATGCCACTATACCATGGCATTTCCTCTAGAGTAAAATGCTTCTGAGATAGATCAAGAATGCAGAAGAGTTGGCTAAACTATGTAAGGAATTGATGCTTTGATTACTGAATTAGGGATGGTGTCAACTTCAACAGGGCTATGCCAGAGTAAGTGGTTAGTGAATTGCTCACTTTCTTTGACAAATTGTTCCATAAAACAAGAGAAGAACTATTTATTATGTCCTGGCTGAGTCCTGAAAGTACCTTGCCATTGAAATCATAGGAACATAGGAAGCTGCCTTATACCAAGTCAAACAATTGGTCCATCTAGCTCAGTATTATCTACAGAGACTGGAAGCTGCTTCCCCAAGGTTGCAGGCAGGAGTTTCTCTCAGCTCTATCTTGGAGATGCCAGGGAGGGAACTTGGAACCTTCGGCATGCAGGCATGAAGGCGCTCTTCTCCCAAAGGGGAGTATCTTACAGTGTTCACACATGGAATCTCCCATTCAAATGCAAACCAGGGCAGACCCTGTTTAGCAAAGAGGACAATTCATGCTTGCTAGTTGCTAGCACAAGACCAACTCTCCTCCACTGTAAGTCATAGGACTTTCAATGATGTTCTACTACCATGCATTTCTGTAGCAGGCTCTGTTTTTCAGATACAAAGCTCTACAAAATATTTGTACATCATGAGAGGAAAAATATTTTATGTTACAAGGGTTTCTTTTTTGCTAGTTTTCATTGCTACTGGTTATTCACCTCTAAACAGTAATAATGAACTCTTATAGGTTTTTCTATCTACTGGGGGTGGGGAAAAACCCTCTTGTGATTAAACACATGCATTGCTTGGTTGATTCCTGACACTGCAATCTACAGGGACAAGAATACGACTTCAGTGAAAAACAGGTTAAAACTATTTCAATTGAACTTTACATATTCTATGCATGACCACTGTTTTCACACATTCTTGACCATGATTTTGGCCAATACATGTTTATTATTTATTTATTTAACATATTTTTATACCGCCCAAAACTTATGTCTCTGGGCTGTTTACAACAAGATTAAAACAAAAGTAAAACATTAGTTAAAAACAAAAACCAAGATAAAAACAAAAGTAAAGCATTAGTTAAAAACAAAAACAAGAAATTTAAAACACAACAATTTTAAATTTTAAATTGTTTTAAAAACCAACACAAAAACCAGACACAAAATCAAGCAATAATATATGAGTGTTGCCATGCAATTTGTGTGATTAAACATTTATATATTAATTAGTGACAAGTCACAGCAAGTTCTGCAACTAGCACAACAAAATCTGCAATGCAATCCTTATTCTCCAGTTATTTCTTGAGAAATAGTTATACTCCAGAATACAGACCCTCTTGTACAGGAAGAGTAGCACCGTATGTTGGTAGGACTTCACTAGTGTCAGGGAAGAAAGTGAGTGGAATTGAGGATATTTATTTATTTATTTATTTATTTATTTATTTTTACATTTATATCCCGCTCTTCCTCCAAGGAGCCCAGAGCAGTGTTCTACACACTTGAGTTTCTCCTCACAACAACCCTGTGAAGTAGGTTAGGCTGAGAGAGGAGTGACTGGCCCAGAGTCACCCAGCTAGTATCATGGCTGAATGGGGATTTGAACTCAGGTCTCCCCAGTCCTAGTCCAGTACTCTAACCACTACACCACGCTGGCTCTCTTTAGTTGGTGAGTTAGATTCCTATATTTGCTCAGGAGTCAGTCTCTGCTGATCATCACTACTAATGACAGTGTTACTTTATGTTTGCAGAAGAGATGGTTAGTTAAAGTACTCCCATTGAGATAAATGGAAGGGTTCGAGATGACCCATCCCTACTGTTGTGCACCAAGCCTGATTTTGTGCTCTGGAGCTAGCAGATGAAATTAGGCTGGCTTTATCAGTGTCACAAACTGACCAGTTCTTTTATACGGTGACCATGTATAGTCTGGGCACAAGATAGAAAGGAGATTAAAGCAATCCTAAATGATTCAATAGGCTTTACTGAGTACAAATGAATAACAACATCAATCTAACTGAGCAGAAAGCAGAACTATCTATCAGTATTACTAACAATATTTCAACCATAGCCAGCAACAACATTCACCCAGGGTTCCAAACTATCATATGTGGGTGTATCAAATCCTCCTAGAGCCTAATATAATTCAGATATAGGTGGAAAAGAGGAGGGGTAAGGAAGGTTAAGGACTGGCATGGGTTGGGGAGGTCAGGAATTAGTAGAGGGAAGAGGGGAAAGGAGAAGAAGGGGAAAGGATGGAGGGATCCAAGGCTTGTGAAGCAGCATATTACCAGGGTCAGAGGCTTGAGGGCAGTGGGGCTTTCAGCTGAAGGAGGGAGGCTGTAGCTGGAGACAGGAGCTTGGGAGCGATGGTCAAGCAGGCAGTTTGCTCAGACTGAGGCAGAGAGTGAGACCACCTATGGCTGGGCAAGTCTTGACTTCTCACTGCGCAGCAGAAGTCACAGACAGTTCTTGTCCATGGGCAGAGTTCCTGCTTGTTGTCCCGCTGCTTAGCAGCAAACTCTGGGATGGCTCTTGAGCAAGTATGCTTGTTAGGCTAGCTCTCTGTTTGGCTTGCTCCATTTTTGTAGTTGCTTCTCCCTTTGATCTCCATAGAGTCTATTCAAAATGTCCTCATCCTTCCTGGGTCCCCCAAAGGGTGACAATTTGCTGTTACCTTCTGGATATTGTCTTTTAATTATTCAGGATATCACCTCAGTCAGTGGTGATCTGAATCCCATATTTTTTTAGCTGCTATTTAGGGGAGGGGACATTCTACTTTGCCCAAAGCAAATCTGCATCTCTGAGTTGCAAACGGGCATCTTCTCTTGTCCCCAGCTTTCTGGCACCTGGTCCTGGAAGGTGTTAAAAGGTGTTAATAAAATAAGAATTAAAATCTATAGGTGTTTTCTTTGTGTGCATTTACCTAGAGTGGAATTTCTATAGACAGCAATTGAGTATCTCTTTTGGGCATAGCAGAGCACTCATTGATAAGAATTAACATAGACCTTGCAGGAGGAAGTGAGAGCTCAGCTTCTCACTTCTTCCGGACATTATCTGATCGTGGGTTAGATTTTAGCATTTGGATCGCTCAGGCCTGGCCTTTGTGTTTCTGTGAGTACCCATTTTACAATACAATGCTGGATTGCCTCTTCCTTCACAGAGCAGTTAGCTGAGGCAGTCATGAGACCTGGGTGTCAGTTCACCTTGAGTTCAGGCATTAATTGATCTCTTAATAAAATGTTATCAGACACAGACCTGAATTCCATATAATTCTGGGTTGGTAACTCTGGGTCTAATGTTGGGGTAAGGGGGTCTCCAACACTACACGTCCTTCCTGCCTGTTTCCACATGCAAAACTGGCAAGAGGATGCTGACTAAGTAGTGCCACCATCCCCACCATTCACCAATATTTGGAGACTGCAAAATCACGTAGATTTGAATGATTTATATGGGGTGTAAAAAGAGAAGTGAATACGGGAACTTAGTAGAAATTAGTAGTGGTGATGACTTCTGCTACAATTTCCATCATGCCATTGTTATGAAGCCAAATCAGCCTGAGGACAGGAGCAGGAAACATGTCCTTACTCGGGCTCTTTCTAGATGTAAAATTGAACTTACATTGAAGAAAAACGGCACCACCAGAAGAAGTGAAGCTGACTGCCGCAAATACTCGGACATACAAACAGATGGTGAATGCAAAAGGCTGATAGCTCAGGTTTTTTAAACACTTTGGTGGCTAAAAGCTTTTGGCTGAGGGAGGCCCATAAAAACCTGTCTGAAACTGAATATGCTGCCTGCTCCATCTAGCCCAGTATTGCTTTGCTAGCCCGCAGAATCTCTTGAAGGTCTTAGAGCAGGGGTGATTCAGCCAGTGTGAACATCACAAACACTTTTTTAAAAATCACACACACACACACACACACACACACACACACCAGGAATGGAATCTAAAGCATGTGTACTGCTAGTGATCTATGGTTCTAGCTAGTTGGTAGAACTATAGAACACAAGCAGAGCCACTACATGCTTCACCACCAGCATGAACTCCAACTCATTTTACCACATTATCCTATGAGCAGTAGGGATATCCAGTGCTCTTCATTAGGAAGGGGACTGAAAATTAAAATGCTAATATTATATTGCTCTTATACAAATCTGTGGTTGACCACATTTGGAGTACTGCATACAGTTCTGGTCATCGTATCTTAAGATAGATATTGTAGAACTGGAAAAGGTGCAGAAGAGGGTAACTGAGATGAACAGGGGCCTGGAGCACCTTCCTTATGAGGCAAGACTACAGCATCTGGGACTTTTTTGTTTTGAAAAGAAGCAACTATGGGGTGACATGATAGAGATATAAAAAAATTATGCATGGAGTAGAGAAAGTGGAAAGAGAGAATTTTTTCTCCCTCTCTCACAGCACTAGAACCAGGGGTCAGCCCATGAAATCAAAGGTTGGGCAATTTAGGACCGACAAAAGGAAGTTCTTTTTCACACAGCATGTAATTAATCTATGGAATTCTCTGCCACGGGATGTGGTGATGGCCACTAGCTTGGGTGGCTTTAAAAGGCTCTTGGACAAATTCATGGAGGATGGGTCTATCAATGGCTACTAGTTGGTAGCTATAGGCCACCTCCAGCCTCAGAGGCAAGATGCCTCTAAATACCAGTTTCAGGTAAGCAACAGTAAGAGAGAGGGCATATCTTCACCTCTTGCCTGTGGGCTTCTCAGATTCATCCTGTGGGCCACTGCGTGAAACAGGATGTTGGACTAGATAGGCATTGGGCCTGATTCAGCAGGGATGTTCTTATGGTGTGAATGCTAGTATATGGGTACGATGGACCCCTTTCTGCTAGTAAGACAAGACCTCTTACATGGGAACAAGAGATATGCAAGATGCTTTGAGATTTTCTCTACGCCTTTCCATCACTGCAATCCTGCATCTTAGCTCTGGAGAAGTAAATATGTTCAGATCTTTTAATGGCAAGCATGGGCTTGCTGCCTAGCCATTGATCCATTTGCGAAGTGCAGGGTGTCAGCTGATGTTGTGCAATTGGTTCTATGCCCTGCTGCAGCTAAAATGGCCTCTGCTGATTAGGTGGTTGTCCCATTTGTATACACAAAATAAATTGGTATGAGTGCCACCTTTTTCACTGGGTTGTGGATCACTGCCTAAGTATGAAAAATGCTCACTCACAATTTGAAAGGTAGTATAATTTCATATTTACATTGCTTTAATATGATGACTCCCCATTTTTTATTCCTTTAGAAGGAATATTTATTATACCGCTAGATTATGGATGTGTGGTGGGAAACCCATTTAAACCATTCCATTGAAAATAATGGTTGATGTTGTAAAATATTTATTCATTTACTGTTCTAATTTAAGTACAGTACATTAAGAAATACTGCATATGAGTCAGACCACTAAGGCTAGGCTGTTAACACATTTCATCTTCAATGGCAACCTTCACTGAACCTTTAAATCATACTTGTAATATAGAATTCAGTTTAAAATGTATTACAGTGCATAAAGGTCTCTGCATACTTAATAAGCTGCTTTATGGAGATGGGGGTTGTCTGATATTTCCCCAGTTATATTAGTGCAAAAATTAAGCTTTTCCCATACTACAAGAGTAACAAATAATCTTACAGGTGAAGAAATGCAACTTGACACAATTAGATCAGAAATCAGAAATAACATTGATTAATCACACATTAATCTGGTAATTAACAGCAATTTTTGGTGTCACTTAAATGTCTTGATGCATATTTAGTCCTATAACAATTCTTTTGAAAGAACTGTTTGCCAGTATGGACAGTTTTGGTGTGATTCATTTATCAATGGTAGGGTATTTAGCATAATGTTTCATATATTTATGTGAATATGTGTTGTTCATTTACAACACAATTTATGTTTAATACATCAGTTAAAATGACATGTACAATGTAAAGTCCATAAGCTAATTTCTAGTTGCATCTCCCATGTTTTGGTGGTCTTTTATCTCAGGGGTTTCCAAGCTGATCAAAGGTGGGTACAGAAGAATTCTGATATCAGTATGGCCATTTTGATATTGTTTACCGCTTGGATAATGAACGCACATAAGTAAGGGATCACATGTGCTTCTGGTACATGTCTGAAAGTGACTTTTTCTGTGCTTTGATCCTCAGATTCAAAAGCACATGCTGAAGTAGCACAATTTTTCCCAGCCTGATAATAAGTTTCAAAAACTCATAATATTTTTTTAAAATGCACATATGGCCAATTTTGCTTTTAATGTACCTATCCTGTATCTGCGGCTGTCAATATTTAGCCTGTAGCTTTAGCATACTAATCAGCGCCTTTCACGCTCACACGTTCTTCATGCACTTGTGAATCTCCACACACTTCAGATACATGAATCATTCATGATTTCTGCTTTAGTTATTTTACATTTATATTACAATTGTACCCATAAAAACAGCTTGGTATTGTGCAACAAACAAGAATAAAAAAATAAAATTTACGTGGAAATTCAGCCCCAAAGTACAGTTAGGTCTGCTCTGTGGGATATCCAGGCTGTACCTTGTATGAGGGATGTGCATAAAACTGGTTCACCCAGTTTGGTTTGAATTCGAACTGGGTTTGAACTGGGGTAGTGGTGGTTCGGTTTTCGTTTTGCTCGAACCGCCCACTTGTTTGATTCAAATTTGAACCAGTTTTGAACCGGTTTGAACCAGTTAGAACTGGTTCAAACCTCAAAAAGTAGGTAGGGTGGTAGGCACCCTTGGGTGCCAACTACCACCCAAACCTCAAAGCAATTGGACATTCCTATGATTTTATATGAATTTTTAAAATATTTTCCATTTTTGCCCATAACTCCCTATGTGGTGTACTTAGGGGCAAAAAGCTGGGTGGGTGGTAGGCACCCATGGGTGTCCCCCACCCACTACTTACCAAGGCAATTGGTTGCCCCTAGTATTAATGGTGAATTTTTGGGGAAAAAATCCCATTGGATATAATGAGGATTTGGGGCAGAACCGAACCCCGCCTCTGTGGGGTGGCAGCACCCCCAAAGTTGGTCTGGGGCCATGGCAAAAATGGCCTCAGTCCCTCCCAGGCATCCCCAGATTGATAGGAGTGATGGTTTTTTTGTTTTGTTAATTCTTTTGGATTTTCTAAGGCATTAAATAATATCTCATAGGATTGATGAATGTGTGTCACTGGGTGAAAGGTTAAGCCAGCAATCCCTATGAGACATATTTATTTAATGCCTTAGAAAATCCTAAAAAAAACCCACCACTCCTACTTCAACTACTAGTAGTTCTCTTGTCCAGTGTCTTCATCTCTGCCAGTGCATGCCTTTTGCCTTGCTTGGGGAAAGAAATGGCTCTGGTCCACCACATCTTTGCACTAGGACACAGAGAGGCCCAAGGCAGGTGGTGGCACCAGTGTGAGTGCATGCGTGTTTGTGTTTGTTTGGCCAGGTGTTCTCTCTCTGTGTGTGTGCTGCTAACTAGGAGAGGGGAAGGGAGGGGGAGGGGGAGGGGAGGGAAGGGAAGGGAGGGGGAGGTGAGGTGAGGTGAGGTGAGGGGGAGGTGAGGGGAGGTGAGGGGGATGTTCCAGAGGGGATTGAAGGGGGAGGAGGTCCGGCTCAGAGCAGGTCGTATGCCACATATATGCACACATGTGATGTGTGTGCTTCGGTGGGAGACCAGTTCTCATCAGCTTGCCAGACCAGGGGCAGGTTGATGTGGAAGGGAGGATGGAAGGGTGATGAAGAGGAGGGAGGGAGGGATGAGGGGAGGGATGAGAGGAGGGATGAGGGGAGAGATAAAGGGAGGGATGAGGGGGGAGGTAGGGTTGGAGGAGGGAGGGGAAAAAACATGCAGACACAGACAGACAGACAGCATACTATAGCAAGCATCCACACACAGAGACAGTACTAACATCCATCCACACAGACACAACAGAAACAGCCTAAACACAAACACACACACACACAACACACACACCTTTCTCTCTAGACAAGCACAAGCACAGACACACAGACCAAATTCCCTCCCCTCCCCCCAAAGAACCCAGACAATCAAATCAATCAATATGTTGTGTTAAGTAAAGTTCTATTATTATGATTTGGGTTTTTTCCCCATCAGTCAACATCAACAGTAACCATAATCAACATGAGAATTCATTTAGCAAGCATTAAAAAGATATTAAACACATTTTTAATGAAAACCAACCCCACACATGATTTCTTTGATAACATATTTTTAAAAATCAATACTTTTTGGAGTCATCATTTCATTTGTTTACATATATGATTTTCAATATATTTGGAGGGTTGATTATTAACAGAAATTTTTTGGAAATTATTATTTACATATTTAAATATTTACAGAATGTGTATCTGCCGCTGGTGCTAGTCTGGTGGTATTATTGTGGGGCTATGCTACTTGTAGGTGTGTGTGCCATGCCCACGCTAGGCCCCCGAATGCTGACTGGTGGAGATAAGGGCTTGTTGTGGTGAACATCGGATTTCTTACATGGGTGTGGGCGGTGGGGGGTGTATAAATGTTTGGCTGGTTGCAGCACCAGTAGTAGGCATGCTGCGACTTGGCTGGCATGGCTAGGCATCTGTCACGTCAGCTCAGCTAGAGGTGGAAGGGGGACGGTAGGGATGAGAGCAGAGGATGAGCCAGGCAGGTGACCAACCATGGGGCAACCACGGAAAGCACTCACTCAGCTCAAGTTCCAGCTCAGGGTAGCCCAGAAGGGGGAGGTTGACCTTAAGGAAGACCAACTGCTCCACCAGACCAGCGTCCAGCCAGGAGCGAGAGGGTGTCACCACATCCCTGGCACATGAAAACAGCCACTCACTCTGGACACTGGTTGGGGGGCAGGAGAGGAGGCGCACAGCAACCACCGCCAGGTCCGGCCAGACTTGGTGGCGGGTCGCCCAGAACTGTGCATGGTCCATTGAGCTGTCTTCCTCCACAGGCTCCTCCAAGTACTGGGCAACGGATTGCTCAGCACTGGAGGGCCTGGCAGGTCGAGCCTCCCACACACCAGGCAAGGTGCCAAAGCACACCTGCTGAAATCACTGGGCGGATTTCATGGTGGGAGCAAGTGCCTGCTGCATTGGCGCTGCCTGGGATGCCATGCTGCTGGACTGGGAAGAGGAGGGGGAAGGGGAAGCTGATGCCGCCACACTGCCGCTGGATGCGGGTCGCTCAGGGGGAGATGCACCCGCAGCACTGCCACCCTCCTGGTCTCTCCTGGTCCTAGCAACCTCCTCCTCCCTAACTTTCTGGACCAGGAGGCCCCTCCACCTGGGCAAGTCGCTGGCACTCACGACATTGCCCTTGATGGCCAGGTTGCAGAGACAAGCGAGGACATATTCGTCTCTACTTCCCAACTCTCCAACAAGCCGCTTGGCCACCCCAGACTTCAGCCTTCCAGCCAGAGCATGACCCTCTGGTGTGGTCAGAGAAGCCTGGAGTTTGCCCATCAGCTTCTCCAGACCCAGAGTGTGGGCAACGCCTGGCTCAAGGGAGTGGTGTCGCCACACAAGCCTTTCGTGGCAAGCTGGAAGGGCTTGAGTGCTGCCACCGCCTTGGACATCTGCTTCCACTCTGCATTCGAGAGGTCGTAGTCAGCTAAGGACCCATCCCTCACCAGGGTGCCAAGGGCTCTCTCCTGCTCCAGCAGGCGCTGGAACAGGAGCAAGGTGGAGTTCCACCGTGTCTCTACATCCGTAGGGATGAGATGGCAAGGAAGCCCGAGTTCATCTTGCTTCTCGCCTGGACTTCTTGCTGCGGTGGAAATGGCTGGCCAGCTTGCGAGCCTTGGCAGCAGCAACACCTTGAAGGGAGGGGGCCTGGGCCTGGGACGCCTTCAGCTCCTTAAGGCCAAGGGCATCCCTGACAGCCAGATGGAGCGTGTGTGCCATACACCCTATGTTCACACAGCCCATGACTGTATTGAAAGTGGCGGTAATGTTGGATACAGTGACAATGAATCCCCGGGAGAGGTGTGGACACCCACCAATCCACTCCTCTATCTGGCAGTCGAGTACGGCTGCCACCTCCTCCATGGTGTGCCTCGTGTCCATCGTCTCCACATGCAGAATGGCCCACCTGTGCTGTAGTACAGCAGGAGACATACTGGATTCAGAGGCAGCACCCATGGAGGTCCCCTCACTCTCTGGGCCCCACCAGTGGGCAGTGAGGGCCAGGAAAGCAGCGTGCATCCCACTGACACTGGTCCAGAGGTCAGTCGTGAAATGCACGCTGGTGCCAGCTGGAGCCGCATGCAGCCCAGCTGACACAAGCTCCCTGTACCAGAGGTACAGGGAGGGGACCACGTTCCAGCTGAACGTGGTCCTTGAGGGGATGATGTAGTCGGGCGCAAGGTACTGGAGTATCCGGCGGAAGCCGGAGTTCTCAACCACCTGAAACAGCTGGTCATTGGTGGAAATCATCTCCCCTATGAGGTGGGTGAGGTGATGAGGGTCCACACGAACAGTCCGCTTGCTGCCCAACACCTGTGTCCAGCCCTGGACTGGCAGTGTAGCCAGCTTTTTGGCTGGCACAGGCACACTGCCCTTGTCCACCCTAGTGGCAGGAGCACCAGGAGCACTAGCGCTGTCATTGGAGCAAAGGAGAACTGGGTGGTGACGGTCTATGTGTCGCCACATGGGCATCATACCCAGGTGCCTTGGATCCTTGCCCTGACTGACCTGCTCCCTGCAGTGGACACAGCGGGCATGGTTTGGGGAATTTTCAGGGATCTCAAAATACCACCAGACACCACTGCCCTTGGCCTCCCATGCCCTGGGCGCTGTCTTAGGCCTCTTGCTTCTGGGTGGCTGCAATCCTGGGGGGGGGTGCCCGCCGCTGCCTGTCCACTGCTGCCACCCAACCCCCTTCCACCCTGCGTGGAAGATGAAGGGCCAGGTTCCACTGGCAGAGGAGAGGCAGGCCTCTCCACTACCTAAGCAGACCCTTCCTCATCATCTGAGCCAGAGTGGTGGGACCCAACACCGCTGGATGCCACCACGACTGCCCGGGCTTCATGAGGGGAGGCCCCACTAAGCAGCAAAAGGATAGGGGGATGGGCCCCAAGAGGGAGGGAGAACCTGGCTGCATCTCTGCCAGCCATAACATCCTCCCTGCCCTCTGCCTGCTCCCCCACACCAGCAGTCTCCTCCACCACCACTGGTGGTGCCCCAGCCACACCTGGCACTGAGGGACCCGCCACAGCTCTAGTGCTTCTGCCTCTGCCTCGGCCGGCACCAGCAGCAGGCTGGGGAAAATCTAGCCTGCGGACCAAGCCCTCAGCTGGGGCAAAGAATTCTGCAATGGGGAGGACTGGGCTATCCTCAGGCTCGTCCCCGAATCCTCTACTTCTCTGCCCCACAGCCGCAGGCACAGCCTGCCCCCGGCCTCTCCCAATTCTGCCTGCCAACCTTATGCGAGGCCTGGCCTGAACAGGTGCTCGCATTGCTCAGACATAGTAAAGGTCGAAGACTGTATGAGAAAGGCTGGAAAGGGGGGGGGAACTGTATGGAAGGTGGGAAGGGGCAAAAAAGGCCAATTAATTTTGAGGTGGGAGGAAATTTTTTTTGGAAAAAAGCCAATTGGGGGGGAGGGAAGACTTTCAGTGGGGTGGGGGGCAGGCCAATTGAGGTGAGGGAGGGAAACTTTTGGTTGAGTTGGAAAAAGCCAATCAGGGGAGGGGTTGTTAAAATTTAAGTAAAGGGGGGGGAACCCTGGGTGGATGGCACAGGCAGTTAGGTTGAGTAGTTCCAGGGGGGGCAATTTTTTTTTAATTATGGGGAAGATAGGATTGGGGAGGGGTATTAGGACACAGCATCTACCGGGAAGGGACAGAGTCAAAGCTTGGGGAACCTGAAAATCAAACAGAACCCTTCTTTAGTGAAAAGTGTGGATTAAGATTTTTTTTGGGGGGGGGGCAACAATTTAATTACTAAGGTACCTAGCCTATTTTAAAAGAACCCTTTAACAAAACCCACCCATTCCACCCAAAGCAAGCAAGCAATACATACAATAGCAATCATACAATAACAATAGCCGGTGGGGGGGGACCTGCGGGGGAAAAAAAGAAACAACCTGCAAAATAAGCAGCAATTTCTTCAACAACACAACAGTACATCTCAAAATATCCCTCCCCACACCCAAATGCATTGCAAAATACAGGTGTCTCTATTTAAAACCACCAGCTAGGGAGGGGACAACAAAAGGTACACATATGCGCACACATACACTCACCCCTCTTCTTCCGGTCCTTTTCCTGCCACACACTGCTGCTGGTCAGACGCTCAAACCAGCCCCCCCCCCGGGCTGGTGCACAGACAGTGCGGCACAGGCAGCCAGGGAGGTCAAGGATGCTTGAGAGGGGCAGAATGAGGAGCCACTATTTGTGACTCACCCACCCCCAAGCAGCGACAAATAAAATGAAATACTTTAAAAAAATAAAAATGAAAACCGATGGCAGGTGAGATGCTGTGGCTGCAGCTGTGGGAAGGGAACGAATGAAAGAAGGAAAGGAGACAGGAAGAGAGAGACTAGAGCAGCAGACAGAGTCAGAGAAGGAGGAGGAGAGAGCAGGAGAGAGAGAGAGAGAGAGAGAGAGAGAGAGAGAGAGAGAGAGAGAGTGCAGCACAAAGGGGGGGGGTGAGCGGGGGTAATGTAGCAGGGAGGGGGGTATTCAAGGGGACAGCAGCAGGCCCAAGAGGGCACAGAGAGAGGGGTGTGTGTGTGTGTGTAGCAGGGAGGGGTTCTGGGAGGAAGGGGGCAGCAGGCCCAAGAAGGCAGAGAGAGGGTGTGTGAGTGGAGGTAATCTAGCAGGGAGGGGGATGGCAGGAGGAAGGGGGCAGCAGGAGTGGCATGCCGGGTGGGGGGGGGGGGCAGACCAGGACCCAAGGGGCACAAAATCAATGAACCACAACAGAAAAAAAAGCTCTTCAATACTATTATGAATAAGAGAAATCCATCAAATCAGAGCACACAGAAATTAATATTTTTAAAACAACCAAAATTCTTCAAAACCAAGCCTAGGCAGGCACCAGGCACAGACTAGGAGGGAGGGGGGCAGTGGGGAGGGGAATCTGGATGGGAGGGGGGATGGCAGGAGGAAGGGGGCAGCAGGAGCAGGCCCAGAAGGGGCACACAAAAATCAATAATTCAATCCACACAGCAATCAATATATAACAGCAAGGGGCAGATGCCAGATGACGCAGGAGGAGGAGGCCAGGGGAGACCAGGCCAGGCTGCAGGGCCTAGGACCCAACCCAGGGACTGGCCTGGGATGGGATCCAGGCAGGAGATGGGAAGGCAGGGAGGGAGGCAGGAACAAGAACTTTTTTAAAAGCACACTAAACAAAGAACAAAATCAAAGCAGAAATAAATCAGCAAAGAAAAGAGATGAACAAGGAGAGAGGCAGGGTAAAATTAATGAAATCAATGCAGATGGATGGGGTGGGGGTGGGGGTGGGGGAAGGACCAAGGCCTAGGGCCCTGGCCAAATAATAAAGGAATGAAAGAATGAATGGATGAGAGGAAGACAATAGAACAATAATAATAGATGGGGAAAGAAACTGTCAAGTAACAGACACAGGGCAGAGAATGGACAAAAGAAAGAGCAGCAGGACAGACACAGTCAAGGACTCACACAGACACCAGCTAGTCAGCACAGCAAGGTCCAGATGATGATCCCATAACTGCAGCCAAAGAGAATTTTCCAGGCCAGAGGCTTGGCTTAAATAGGTTTGAAACTCCCTCCTTTGGGAGCCCCCACCTTTGCACTCCCCCCAACCGGCCAACAGGGTGCCAGCTCTCAAACAGTGGTACAGTCAACAGCCTACCAGAACACAAGACTCATTCTGGCCAATCAAATGATCAATAGCTCAGCCAATGCAAAGTCTGAAAAACAGGCTCACAAAATGGAGGCCAGGAGCAAAAGTGAAGCACAAAATGGAGGACACACACACAAAATGTCTTTTACAGACCCTAGGCACAGAATGGCACATCTGAACCGGTTCAAACCGGTTTGAACTGGTTTGGATCGAACCGGTCCGGATTCAGTTCGAACTCAGACCAGAAGGGCAAAACCAGAGCGCCCTCTGGTCCGAGTTCGAACCGTCGAACCGATCTGGTTCGCACATCCCTACCTTGTATAACTTTTTTTCTCATTTCCTAGTGCCATTTCAGAAGCGAATCCTGGTTTGCGATTGTATGTACACCCATTAGGAACAGCAACCCATCATGGCATCATGGCAAGTGTATTTGTAGACCCAAGAAGCCTTTGGATCATAGAAAGCATCTGTTCATGGTTCCAACATTTGTTTCTTCAGGCAAATGCTGTAAGCATGGACAGTGAGTGGATTGGACTTCTGAGTTCATCTCCAGTGCAAGTGTGGGGCTTCAGAGTATGTTCTTCGGATACTGTATAGACGTATAGCATCCGTGCCTTTTTATTGTCTGAAGAGGGCTTTTGTTGCAGTCACATACTTGTCACATCCACACGTTACATTTTAAGGTGTATACCTGACAACATGTAATGCATGAAGCAGCCTTTAGAGTATAATTTCGTTGTGTCACCTGCTCTTTCCTAGATTCTGGTACATTAATTTTCTTTTAAATCTTTTCAAATACATGGCTTTTAGAGACAGAAAAATTCCATCTTGAATGTAGAAAACTAAAGCTGAACAGAACTATTCAGTTTTGTACTGTAAGATTCACTTGCACCTTCCCTTACTGTTAGCTTTATACCAAAATGTTTGGTCTCTGCTATTGTCTGACCATGAACACTTTGTGGGTCGCCTGTCTAAATATCTGCTGTGTTGAAATTTCATAAGCTTGTGCAAGCGTGAAGGACATATTTTCCATGGATTCAGCAGGCTCCAAATTCCCTAGCTTTTGAGGTAATTCCGGGAAGAACTGGCCAAATAATGCATAGTAATGAGTATTTACCTATTTAGAAGTTTTCATGGTCTTTGGGAAAATATGTGTGGAATATTGAGTAACTGTGCACTTCTTTTGCTTTAGAAGGGCTGTTTCCAGATCCTGTCCAAATCCATCACCAATTTTATTTACTTATTAAAACAATTGTTGTGTTTGGATTAACTTTACATTCCTGACTAGATTTCCTTTGGCTCATTTTCAGCTTTAGCATTTTGTGAAAACAGTTGAGTGATATGTCCATATATATCACTCAAAAACTTAAGACTTGGAGTCTTAAAATGGGATGTAATTTTATTACTTTTTATTCCAATCTGCACTAAAACTTTCTGTCACATTTACATGCACATTAAGTGTATGTGTGTGTGTATGAGAGAGAGAGAGAGAGAGAGAGAGAGAGAGAGAGAGAGAGAGAGAGAGAGAGAGAGAGCGCAACAATATTGAAGTCAACATAAACTCCTTAGCTATTTTATGTTGATTTTGAGTCCTGATTAGGGGTGTGCACGGAACCGGCTGGCCCAGTTCGGTTTGAGTCCAGACTGGATTCAGACCTGACAGGCCAAGTCTGGTCTGGCCTCCATTGAAGCCCCACCCCCTGGTCCGGTCCAGACAAGTCCATGATTTTTTTTTAAAAAAAAATAAAATCAAAAATAAAATCAAAATAAGGGGCTTCCTGTAGGCTGGGGAGGGGTGTTCCCCACAAAGGTTCCCCCTCCTCCACCGGCCTCTTAATTCACCACCACGGCCCAGGAAAATGCTTGTATTTAGCCCATTCTGGCCTCAGTAAGTGTGCACGGTGGCCATTTTGGCCACCGCCGCGCATGTGTAAATGGCCCCTGGCATGACCCAGGGCCTCGCAGATTTCATTTGCACATGCTGCAGCCATTTCCCCCACAAAATATTTTTTAATGTGTCTGCCAGTATTAGATCTTTGCGTGTGTGGTATTGTATATGAATCTGCTCCATTTTCAAAGCAGCTGGATGCTTCTGTTCCCTGGGCTTCACTGCATTCAAAATATTCTGATGTTGAATCCGCTGCATGGCCTGCACTGCTTTACTCCCCAACAGTGGTCTGTAGTCCTCTTCTTTCACAAAAACAAATTCTAAGCAATTCTTTGGGTTGCAAACCATAATTCTGCACTTGACCACCGCTTTCAGGGTATTCTTGTTGTATATCATAAGTAATTGGCTACAGGGTTCAATCTCAGCCTGTTTATCCACCAGTGACAATCACAGCACATTGCAGGTGGCTCCACAATCCAGTTGAAAGTGAACTTGCTTTTTGTTTAACAGCATAATGGTAAACAGTATAGCAGCATATGTACTGATTTTCCCAGTATCCACCACAACATGCACATCAAGATTTGGTGATCCCAAGGTCAGGCTTAGGATATGCTCACAGCCTTCAGATTCATCACCATCCTGCAAACCCTTCACTCTTCGGCTCTGAGGTTGCTTAATATTTCTGCATTGACTTTGGGAGTGGTTTGGCTTGCCACAGCCTTTGCAGTGCTGCCAATATATGGGGCATTTTCCCTTTCTCTTTTCATGATCTCTCTCACAATATAGGCATTGTATCTTGGGCATCGTTTTAAGAGGCTACCTGTTCAGCCCTTGTCTGGTGTGTCTGCTAGTAGTTTTCATTTCTCTTTAGAAGCTTCTTCTGCCCTCCCCATCTCCAGGCAGCGATTCAGTGATAAATCTACTTCTCACAGTATTTGCTCATGGAGTTGCTGATCCTTTGTTCCACATATAATCAGAGGTGCATAATTTGGAAGCCTGGGCCTACAGCCTTTGGAGCGCCCCCCCCCCAACTTTTGAGTGGGCTCCCCACACACCATGACACACAGAGTAATTTTAACATGATCTAGAAGTATGGGTAAGCGGCGAGGTGGCAAAATTTGCAGATGATACCAAACTCTTTCGGGTAGTGAAATCCAAATCGGATTGTGAGAAGCTCCAAAAGGATCTCTCCAAACTGCGGGAGTGGGCAACAAAATGGCAAATGCAGTTCAATGTTGGCAAGTGTAAAGTGATGCACATTGGGATGAAAAACCCCAACCAAGTATACGTTGATGGGATCTGAGCTATCAGTGACTGACCAGGAGAGGGATCTTGGGATGGTACTGAACAACTCATTGAAAGTGTTGACTCAATGTGCAGCAGCTGTGAAAAAGGTCAATTCCATGCTAGGGATCATTAGGAAGGGGACTGAAAATAAAACCTCCAGTGACTGTTGCTGGTGTCTATCTTGTGTTTCTTTTTAGAATGTGAGCCTTTGGGTCAGGGATCTATCTTATTTATTTATTATTTCTCTGTATAAACCGCCCTGAACCATTTTTGGAAGGGCGGCATAGAAATTGAATTATTAATTATTATTATTAATAATAAATAATAATAAAACGGCAAATATTATAATGCCCTTTTACAAAAATATAGTGCCACCACACCTGGAGAACTCTGTACAATTCTGGTCACCACATCTAAAATATGACATTGTTGAACTGGAAAAGGTGCAGAAGAGGGCAACCAAGATGATCAGGGGTCTAGAACATCTTTCTTATGAGGTAAGGCTACAACACCTGGGGCTATTTAGTTTAGAAAAAAGATGATTGCGGGGAGACATAATAGAGGTCTATAAAATCATGCATGGTGTGGAGAAAGTGAATAGAGAGAAATTCTTCTCCCTCTCACATTACACTAGAACCAGGGGTCATCCCATGAAATTGATTGCCAGGAAATTTAGAACTAGCAAATGGGAGTACTTTTTCACACAATGCATAATCAACTTGTGGAATCCTCTGCCACAAGATGTGGTGACAGCCAACTAGCTGGAAGGTTTTAAGAGGGGTTTGGATAACTTCATGGAGGAGAGGTCTATCAATAGCTACTAGTCAGAGGGCTATAGGCCACCTCCAGCCTCAAAGGCAGGATGCATCTACCAGTTGCAGGGGAGCAACAGCAGGAGAGAGGACATGCCCTCATCTCCTGCCTGTAGGCGGCCAGCGGAATCTGGTTGTCCACTGTGTGAAACAGGATACTGGACGAGGTGGGCCTTGGGCCTGATCCAGCAGGGCTGTTCTTATGTTAACACATGGGTTCTTGAGGACACAAACAGCAACTGAACTCATAATAATGTAAGAATATAAAACAGGTATTTTTATGCACATATGCATTAGCAGAAACACTTCAACATACAACTTAACATATTCCCATCCCACATATTTGTCTCCATTTCCCCTCAATCTCTAAAGCAGAGATCATGCTCAACTGTCTGGCACAGTGGCAGGCCAGGGCCACCCAGGACAGACTAAGGAGGATTTGGAGACCACCAGCGGGTGTGGAGGTCTGGCCTTTGTCCTGGAAGTCTAGGGGTGAGAGTGCCTCTTCATACAATTCTATCTCGGATTAAAGAATATGTTAGTGCTCCAAAGTTACAGGTTGCAGCTAGTGTCCTTAATGCAGCAACATAAGCAACCAGTTCCTCTTCAGTACCCTGCTGCCTCATAACCAAACAATCAAGTTCCACTCTTTCATTCTGCATTGGAATGCAATATCTGTCTAGTGACTGTTTGAATGTAGAACCTGTGCTGAAACCAAGAGACTGTTAGAAGTGAGAATTTTAAAGCATTGCTCATAGCACCACAGTAACCTCTTCAGGTCACTAGAGGCATGAAGAGTTATGTTAATCGGTCTCTCTTGGTCAGTCAAGAGCCAGTTAAACTGTTCAGTTGTTGTTGAAGGCTAGTGCCTGTTTGGGTATGTTGTTCAATGGCTTTCTCTTAGTATGTGATGTTTAGTTTCTTAATAAATCTTTGTTTTTTGAACTCAACCTACAGTCTCCAGATAATCTCTTGGGCTAAACATCTTTAGCACCAGAGTGTTGTGTGAGGACTTTAATGTTTCTCCTCACACGCCTCAACAGAGACTTACAAATCTCTTTCCCTTTTTATCCTATAAGTTAGAATAGCAATTTTACCCTATGTATTTCTTCCTCTCCCTCCAAGGCTAGGTCCAGATACAGTTTAAACTCCTCTCTCCAGTGCTTCCACCATGTCTGGGCAAGATTAGCTACAGCAAAATCCAGTGGACATGGAGGTTTTAGGCCTCGCTCCATGCTGAAAAAGGCCTTGCTGTTATGTTTGTTTCTACTGCATTATCTTTGCTGGGTTATTTTTCTAAACTGTTGTCACCATGTTTCAAGTGGGGTTTGCTCTCATTAAAGGATCAAGCAGGAGTATATAACAAATTTATTTTATTAGAGAAGTCAGCTTCAACATCCATTTGAGTCCCTCCTGATCCTACTCCATGCTGTAATAACAAGCACTTCCTAGTAGAGGTTCCCTCTATCTGTATCTTCCCCTTGTATTGCTGTGTTATTGTCCCTGACTGCTGCCCTGTCTCTCCTACTTAGTTCCACACACATTGATACACTACATGTGTTTTAGAAGTCTTCTTCTGGGCTTGCTCGTTTTCTCTTCATGGAGGCCATGAGGGAATTTTACCTTTCACTCTTTTGGCTCCTTGAGTAGTCATATTTTTGGTCTCATTGGGACAGGCACCTTTTCCTCATTCCAATTAAGGTAAATGCTTATTGCTTAATATATTTTTGTCACACCTTTTTTCAGCTGGTAGCTGAAGCACAGATAATTTTAGTTCATGGAGCTCTGAGAATAAGGGATAAGGGATGGTCCATTTAACATCAGGTTGGATTAGAATATGAGCCATATTGAGAACAGTAGGGGAAGCTTTGATGTGTAGCTTGGCTCAAAGAATCCTTGGCAGACTTCAGTTGGAGCAGCTGAGCTTTGTCTTAGCTCCTTCTGCTTACTTACAGACATATTTTTGCCTGTAGATTTGCTCCTTCTGCTTACTTACAGACATATTTTTGCCTGGAGATAGCACTAGTGAACAATAGCTTGGGGAGATGATGAAGCCACATCCCAGCCATGATCAGCTTTAGAACAGGATCTAGCTACCTTTCAAAGGCATATTTTGGTTGTTTCTGCTGTTTTAATAAAGCTGTGGCCAGGCATTCCACCTATGTCAATTTTACCCATGCACCTTGTCTTCATTGTTATCAATGCAATTAGACCTAACTTGCACAGCAATTGCCGATCAGTGATCTGTGGCCTAGAAAGAAGCCACACTGGTGTTAAAACACTGTACATATATGGACTGGTGCATAGACCAAGAATTGTAGCAGAGTGTAACAGAGCGGAAACGGAGGCTTGTTAAGTTTATTGAACAAAATTACTAAGGTTTATTACCAAATTATATACAACAGTCCTACTCTGAGTGAAAGATCTTCCTTCCTTCCGAGGTCGGTATAATGAGTACCCAGAATGTTGGGGGCAATATGCTAAATCATTGTAAACCACTTAGAGAGCTTCGGCTATAGAGCGGTATATAAATGTAAGTGCTATTGCTATTGCTATTGCTAACAGAAAAATAACAGTCTCAAGCATCTAGTAAGAAATACAAACTGACCAGTCAGTCTATTGAACTGATGACTTGAACATTCTAAAATATATCCCAAGCCTATACAGAGATATACATACAATACATCAGTGGCAAGAACAAAGACAATGTATATACACATAAATCCCAACATTCTCCTTCTCATTGTCTTGTTCCTTAATTTATAAGCCCAATTGCCATCTGCAGATTTTGAAACTGTTCTTTGGTTACTTCACAAGTGTTCATGTCTTATTCTTATAAAATGAACCAATCTTTTCCTTAGCATCCTGTATCCATTTATGTGTATCTGAATCAGGTATTCTTTTTATTTTATGCCAATCTATAGATTTAGGTATGTTCTCCTCATTTGCCTCAAAAGATATTCTTTTAGGTGGAATCCCTTTATTAATCCTATTTAAATGTCTCACTTCCAATTGTGGTTCAATCAACCCTTCTTGATCAGATCTCTCTGCAACATCAGGATTGATGATTACTTCTTTATTTTGACATTGTATTTTCTGTTCAGCTTCTTCACCTGTTGGAAAAACTAAATCACAATTAGACATTGTACTGACATTAGATTCCCATTTCTCATCAACGTAAGCAACATTGCACACCTTGATAGTATCTGTGGCAGGGTTGAGTATTCTATCATTTTAACTGCACAATTCATATACCAGAAAAATTCCTTCCTCACTTCTACAGTCCAGTTTCCCCCTCTGCTCCATGGAGGTGTACACATATACTTTACTTCTGAATGCTTTGATGTGCTTCAACAGTTCAAAATGAGTTAAATATTTTGTTTTAGTAGGTAATCTATTTTGTAGATAATTTGTTATCTTAAGAACTTTCCCCCAATCCTTATTATCCAGTCCTGCATCAAGTAGTATTCTTCTGCACATTTCAAGTATAGTCATATCTTTCATCTCAGCTACTCCATTTTGTTCTGGAGTATAAGGAATAGTCCTTTTATGCTTAATTCCCTGTTCTTTTAAATACTGCTCAATCTCATTTCCACAATATTCACCACCATTTTCAGTACACAAAGGCTTAGGTTTCTTCCCAGATCTGTTAGTGACTCTGCTCACATACACTCTGAGTTTCATCAATACTTCACTTTTCTCCATTGTGTTTGTATGTATCTCTCTCTCTACATACACACACAGCAACAACCAACCATCTCTCTCTACATACACACACAAAAACAACCAACCATCAATAAAAGTCAGGAAATAAAAATTTCTCCCTGGTGTTTTCATTGGGAAGGGATCACAAACATCACTATAGATTAAGACCAAGATCTCACTAAACTGAATTTCCATGTTTGTATGTAAGTATGTTATTAGAATATGTATTTCTAATAACATTTGCTTTAACACACTCAATGCACCTGTTTTCAAACTTGCATGACTTTATTTTTATATCTCTTGCCAACTGCTTCTTTTCCAGTTTGAAGATGCTATCTTTACTTTAATGACCCATCCTACGATGCCATGGTTATGCAGCCCTTGTGTACACAGTACACTCTTTTCTACAATCAGCTTCATAAAGCGTGTCCTCTCTTAACATAGCTCTACATAATAACTCTCCTTCTATAAACACAAAACAATGATTTCTTCTAAAATAAAGTGCAGCCCCTTTTTCTAGCTGTTTTCACACTCAGTAAACTGTTCTGCAAAAATGGCACATAATAGGCATCTGGAATGCTTACTTCATTTGTTTCATCTGTTTCAACATTACATTTTAGAAGAACTGTCCCTTTTCCTTCTGCAGAAATTAACTGACCATTTACCAAGAATATTTCAACTTTATAGTTCATTATAATGTCTGAGAAATCCCATAGATTGTTAAAGAAATGTGAAGTTGCTCCACTGTCTACACATATCTTGATTTTACTCTGGTTTGCATTAATTCTGCAAATAAATTATCTTGTAGTACACAACTTCCTTTCCTTTCCTTTCCTTTTTACATGAAGAATTCTGTTTATTAAAATAAATCTGCCTTTCTGAGATTTATCTTTGTCTTTCTTCCTCTCCTGGAAATTGTTTTTCTGTTCTCTGTTAGAACATGTACTCTTTAAATGTGAAGTACTTCCTCATGCAAAACATTGCTTGCCTTTAGTAAGTTTATGAGCATAATTTTGGACTGTTTCTTCCCTTTATGTTTGTTCTCTCAGATCAAACTCAAACAAATGTTCTTTTCCAGTAAGAAATACAAACATTCTAAACTCTACCCCAAGCCTATACACAGATATACATACAATACATCAGTGGCAAGAACAAATGGCAATATATCGGTGGCAAGAATACATCAGTGGCAAGAAAAAAATACAATGCATATACACATAAATCCGAACAAGAATAACTTTTAAATATGGAACACAGAGTAAATGCTTCACAAGGCCTCAGGGTTGTTGTTTTTTGCTTGTTTGTTTTGTATAGCTTTCAGTAGATAACTGGCATTGCTCTATGCCCTTTGAATACTCTTTGTTATTAAATTGCTTTGCTGCCTGCTCTCGCTCTCTCTCTCTCTCTCTCTCTCTCTCTCTGTGTATCCTTCTTTTTTTAAAAAAACACGATTAAAAGGACTCCCTTCAATAAATTTAAAACAATATTCAACAAAACAAATCAAAACACCAGTTGATAAAACAAACCAGAAAAAATAGATGAAATAAATCACACATAATTGATGGAAAATAACTGTCTTCAGTACCAGCAAAGAGAGAGACAATTCAACCCCCTGTGTATATCAATTTCTACAACCTGAAGAGGAATAACTGCAGGCCGTGATGCTGAATTTGTATCCCAGGGTGCTTGTGTCATGTAAAGACACCTTATGTAGTGCTTAACCTAGAATGAGCTGATATTTTGCTGAGTTACATTTCAGATTTCTGTATGCAGGGGTTGCCATGTTTTCATAGCATTTCTGTGCCTTTAACAACCATTGGAAGGGTAAAATTAAACAGGTGCATTTCAGTTCCATGAAAAAAAGCTTTATCTAATTTTTTACCCATAAATGAGTTGTTAAAGGCATTGAACCACTGCCTTTTAAAGGTGACCATCCTACCAGTACCCTTAAGGATTATAGTGGAAGAAAAAGCAAAATGCATATAAGAAAAAAAATATCCGGCTAGTTTCTGCCTCTCTCTGAAGTCTTACAGACCAAAAGCTGTAAAACCTCATAGTGGATTTAGACTTTCCTCACCCTAAAACATACCTTGCAAAATTTCACAGACAAATAGGGAAGTCTATTCTCAAGTTCTCAAGCACCAAGGGCCACAGCTATTGCAGCTAGGCCAGCCCCTGGTTTCAGGGGCCGGTGGCAAATTGCCTTCTATGGATAGGGCTGGGAGAGTCATTCTGCTACCACCACAATAAAGCTATGGATACAAAAGTGGTCTCAGGGATCAGATGAGGGCCTGATGCTGGCTCTGACACCAAGTTGCCGAAAACTTCCTTAAAGGCAACTTCCTCAAAGGTGTCCTCTGGGCAGATCACACACCCAGAAGGTCCACTGCTGCCCAAGGCATTGTGGGGGCCAGGACATGTCATTGTGGGAGGCCCACTCTTGTGACAGTTTGGTTGGGAGCTGTCGGTGTCAACACACAAGCAGTTAGCCTGGGTTAAGGGTGCACTTGTGCTCTTAACCTTGGCTAACTGGCGATCTCCTTAGGCCAGTTTGCCCTTGAGGCACTGCCAGGAGCCATGGGGCTCCTGGCAGTTTTCATGGGCAGCCAAACCCAGGCTTATTTGCCCTAGGCTGGTCTATTGTGAGAACAGCCTCACTAAGTGGAAATATATAATTTTTCTAAATGTAAAGGAAGTTTGGCCAACAAGAACCATGTCACAATAAATTACAAATTCTACAACAGACACTGATAAATATTAGCAAAATCATTTATTTTTGGAATAGCACAGTCTGGCACTCTAATAGTATTGCAGTTGATACTGTTCCACTGTGGTAAATATTTCCAAGGGAGCTACTAACAAAATGTACTACTAACCTGATAATTAAATTCAGAGGTGTAACTAGGGAAAACGGCGCCCGGGGCAAGCACTGAAATTGCGCCCCCCCCCACCGCGCCTCCCCCGCCGCCGCCCCCCCCAGCATACATCTGACTGACACACATGTGTTTTTTCCTCACAACAACCCTGTGAAGTTGGCTTGAATCTCAAACAACAGAATTATGATGCAATGATGATACACACTACATTATACTTAGGTTTTTCCTCACAAGCAACAACCCTGTGGAGTTGGCCTGTATCTCAAACAACAGAATTATGATGCAATGATGAAACACACTACATTATACTTAGGTTTTTCCTCACAAGCAACAACCCTGTGGAGTTGGCTTGTATCTCAAACAACAGAATTATGATGCAATGATGATACACACGACATCAAGGTTGACTCAGCCTTCCATACTTCCGAGGTCGGTAAAATGAGTACCCAGAATGTTGGGGGCAATATGCTAATCATTGTAAACTGCTTAGAGAGCTTCGGCTATAGAGCGGTATATAAATGTAAGTGCTATTGCTATTGCTATTATACTTAGGTTTTTCCTCACAAGCAACAACCCTGTGGAGTTGGCTTGTATCTCGAACAACAGAATTATGATGCAATAATTGATGATACACACCACATTATACTTTGGTTTTTCCTCACAAGCAAGATAATATCTCCAAAGGTCCTGGCATATAACCCCCTCCCCCATTTTTCTTGCCAAACTTTGTGTCTTTAGCAGGATACCACAGGCACTTGTTAAAGCTAACACTGCAGGTTTTTCTGAGATGGAGCTTTTATAGGAGCACTTCAGCGTAAATTGAGATCACAAGGCAAGCTTTCACAGTGCAAAAACGAGCATGCCAGCAAGCAGAACTCATGGTAAAACTCTCTTGAAACACCTTGTAACAATGCACAGGCAGCTATGTTACACTGCTTGAGTCAACTCACACTGCTGTACCTCACAAACAGCAACAGGCTGTGGGAATTGACTCTCAGTTCCATATACATGCATGCATTTGAGATTGAGTGCCAAAGAATCTTTATGATTGTTTTTCTTTCTTTTGGGGCGGAGAGAGGAGCGTATAATGCAACCATTAATACCTGTTAGGCACCTGAGAACCATAGTTGGGCAGCTAAATAAAAGCCTGATTCTTTAATATGTTTTCCCCCCCACATGTGGCTTCTGTAGTTTTTGCAACTCATTCAATTTCTCATCCTGACACTTGGTCTGCTGCTTCCACCCGCCCGCCGCCAAATCCTTTCTTCCGTGCGGGTGTCCGTGTGTGTCCTCGTCATCCTGCCTGCGCCTGCTGCAGTGCAGCCCCAGCCCCAGCAACCTCCGTGACGGCGACCGCACCACCACGTGCAGGCAAACAGAGGAGGACGGACGCACCGCACACATGCGCAGCGCGACTCGGCACACCGGCCGAGTCGCGCATGCGTGCGTCACTGACTAGAGACCCTCTGGCTGGCAAGCCACTAGAGGGCCTCATTCTGGCTGTTCCAGACTAAGCAAGCGACGGAGCGAGTGAGCCTCAGCCAAGGGCAGGCGCAGTGAGCAGCATGAAAGGCACCCGCCGCCAAGCCAGGCCACTGACTGGCCACAAGCAAAGCAATGGGGGTGGGGCGCAGGCGGGCAGGCACAGTGAGCAGCATGAAAGGTGCCCGCCGCGGCACCCGCCGCCGCCAAGCCAGGCCACTGATTGGCTGCCAGCAAAGCAAGGGGGTGCGGGCAGCGTGGAAGGGACCACTCGTGGGGGAGGGGGCACCGACGCGCTCCCTTGACTGCTGCAGCGCTGCTGCACTGAGCAGGAGAAATTTGTATTAAAATATTTTTTTTAAAAAAATGGTCATGGCGGCGCCCCCCATGTGACCTGAAAAGATGGCGCCCGGGGCACGTGCCCCCCCTGCCCCCCTATAGTTACGCCTATGATTAAATTGCAACCTTCATCATGAGAAGAATATATTTTATGAAAATTAATTATCACTAATGTTCTTATAAGCTCAGCATTGCACATTCTGAATTCTAAATTTTATCTGATTAATTACACTGGCCTTGTAAGATGGAGTTATAAATAGTTCTTAACACACTGATGCTTCCAAGTAGTATCCTTCTGTTTCTGTTGAAATTAAAGGGGGACTGGAGCAATTATGATTCAGCACATATTTCCGTATAACTAAATAATCCTTTGTTATTTCTCAAGGATATTGACCAATTTGTTACAGCCCAAACCAACAATTTAATATAGATTCCTTGATTTCTTATATCATTATTGCTTAATGCATTTAAGTGCAGCTCCTAATAGCAAAATTGATTTTTTGTCTTTTTATTTTGCATTCATGATATTTCCAAAAGGTAGTAAGCATGATATTGCAATTATAATAATTTCATAATGAGAAAGCAAAGAAAGCCCTGATATCCCATACATTCCAGTTACCTCCTGCATAAAAAATAAATGCTCTGTGTGTGTGTTTAAAAGTACCTATTATTGCTCAGTGAGGGAAGGAACCATAACTCTGTAGGAGGAGCCATATTAAAAGTGACCTTCCGCATGTTTTGCATGCAGAAAAAAATCACAGGTTCAGCCCTTAAGAACTCCAAAAGCAGAACTACAAAAGACCTTTGTTTAAAATGCCCAGGACTGACAACTAGACATGTGTGTTTGTGGACATGTACCGTATTTTATGGACTATAAGACTCACTTTTTTCCTTGAAAAATATCCGCCAAAATTCAGGAGCGTCTTATATGTTTTAACAGTTTAATATGTTAAAACTCTGAAAAACTGGATTAAAATTAAGGTGCGTCTTATATTCTGTAGCGTCTTATAGTCCGTAAAATACGGTACCTGTTTTATCCTTATATTTAATGTTTTCAGTCTCTTTCTCTGAATTATATTTTAAAAATGCTTTCTCCTGCATTAGAATTTTATTCCATGCTATAGATAGGTATTACAAATAAATTATAAAAACAAGTTTATGAGGCATGATCTCGGCCAGGTTTTATTTTTATTAAATTTTTTAAAAAGTGTCTAAACATTCATTACCCTCACCTGCTTATGTCATAATCAGTCAACAAGGGTATTTCTTTGGGTTTGTGGCAGGTCTTTTGCAAATGAACCTGAGTATTTCCCTTTTAAGAAAACCCCTTGTCATAACAACTGTTTATCTGGAAGGCAGCCAGCGTTTCTCTTCCAAGTAATCCTAGGGACAGAAAATGGCTGATTCTTGAGTTTAGGGAGCACAATGAAGTACCCCAAAATGATGAGCAGGTCTGGTAACACTCCACCTGAGTTCCCCGCTAGTGTGTTTGAATTATGTTGGAGTTCCAACATTCCTGTCAAACCCAAGTTAAATGACCAGAGAGTCACCTCTCATTTGACAGCTGCAGGGATGAGAGAGTTTCCTGCCTGCAACCTTGGAGAAGCCACTGCCAGTCTGTGAAGACAATACTGAACTAGATAGACCAATGGTCTGACTCAGTATTTGGCAGCTTCCTATGATTCTATGTTCCTATGTTGATGGCCATTTAAAAAGTTTAATGGCCAGCTCAGTGCCTCTCATCTGATGGGTGCCATCTAGGCCACAAACAACCCTGTCGTGAGGTATCGGATGGTCATTTAAAAATTGAATGTTTGGCTATGTCATTTGAATCAGTCCTAGGTGTCCAGTGAATACAGTCTATGCCTGTTGTTCCTAAATATTTATTCCAACATTACAGTTGCAGAAAGATGTAACTGTGCAGATGGCTCTATTTTTCTCTCTTTCCTTCTCATATTACAAGTGTGTTTTTACTTGCAATGCAGTGATCTGCACATTTCATTTTCTAGAAGAGTGTGGATCATTCTAAAAATAAGTGAGAACCTTTAATTTTATGTTGAACTATACACAACTAGAAAATTATTCAATGGCTAGATTTCATTGACTATAAATGTAGTAGTAGGCACTTATATAAATCTGGATGACTGTAGCTCTGTCCTACCAGTTTGTTCTGCCTTGTATATTTTATTGTAAGTTTTTGAAAGCTCAGCTTTATTTATGAGCTCAAAATTAAGAGATAGCAGGTGGAAAGTTGCAATGGAATAAAGGTTCACAACGGTTGCAAAAATAAGCCCATATTTCACTGTGTACACTGTAGGTAGGCAATGATCTATTGATGGAAGTTCTAGCAGAGACTGGTAAATTTATATTGGTTTAGAAATCCTTTCAAATCTTACAGTTTAAGATAAATGTAGTTCAAGTGCCCTTGGGCAACAGCAAAATAAAAGAGGGAGTAAATGCAGCACATTTAACAATCATTTTCTTTAGGGAGAAACATTCTGTCACTCCTGAGTCCTGACCAAGTCCTAATAACTGCACATACTTCCTTATGAAAGTTCCTTGTACACATTTTGAATCTCTGAAAAAAATAACTTCAGCTTAGACATAACCTACCCACAGCCTGCTATACTGGCAACATGTTTTATTTTTGAAGTTGTATGCCTTCATGACGTGAGCCTGGATAAGATATGACCTGCTTAATGTATTTGAACTATATATAAACTATATAACTGTCTTGTTTTATTGTAATAAAATTCACAGTGCCACTAAATTAATACTTTTATTATGGCCAAAAAATGTTGGGAGGTGGGGTGGGGGTGGAATGAACAGTTAAGTAGAGAGAACTGTTCCTGAATGTTCAGATGTTTAAGAATTCTACTAAGTGCAAAAGAATCTTTTTTTCCTATCAGGACATGACATTAAGCCCTGGCTACAAGTTGTATCTGTCATTGAATATCTATGATTTTGCAGACTGAATTATGTTAGAATTTGACTGCCAGCTCACTATTATACAGCCTGGTTCACACTAGTCTTCAGCATGTGGTCAGTTTCCTAATTGTGTGGAGGAATGTATAGTGTGAATCCTATTTCTTGTTTCCATTTCAGTCTCTAAACTATTCTCTAAATCAGCATTGTTTGCTTTGCAGCACACCACACAAATGCATCATTAGTGTTACTAATATGAGCATGTTGGCAATTCATACTGTCGGATGATACCCAGAATTTTAAGAAGAAGCTGGGATGAGATATCAGATAAAACTATGCTTTGTTTAGCTAAGCTTATTTTTATTTCATCTGAACCTGAGCCTGCCCATAAACCATGGTTTATTTTGGAGTCAAACCAAGCTCTGATGCTGCAGATGATTGACTAACTGTGGTTTGGCAACCTCCAGGTTCTGGGTAGAGGAGCCCATCCTTCTTCCTAGTCTGCCCAGGCAGTATCCCAGCAAGATCCCTTCTGCTTGCATCACCACTGTTGGCAAAGCGTCAGCACACTAGTGAAGTCGCAGCCATTGGCCATGATGCTAGAGGGGGCATGATCAGCACGATCGTAACTTTTTTTGGCAGTGTAGAGAAAAGACATTTTAACCCCATCCTCATACCACTCTCACCACTGTGCTTTGCAGTTGGGGAGGAAGGTCATGTGGGCCCCCCTTCCTTCCCTTGAGAAGAGAGGATTGGGCCCTTCTCTTTCCACTTGTACAAGTTAAAGATAGACTGCACAAGTGATCCCTCCACTTTTCCTCATATGTTCTCATAATGAGTTTATCATCATCAATGGCCACTTGTGACGCACCCATACCAATCCATCCTCCTGCAGATATGCCATGAGATGCATGCCCCCCCCATTTCTCTGGGGAAAATTTATTTTCCCCCCCTATTTTTTTTCTCCCCCTAGACCCCCATCCCTATTCCTGTGCATGAGTGCTTAGGGATGGATGGATAGGATGAATCTGCTAGAAATAGGTCAAGATTACTTAGGATTTGCCCCTTTGATTTTTGATAGTATTCTGTATTTTGTATCCTGCTCTGGAGCGGACCACTCTCTCATGAGTGCCTGGCCATAGAGACATGCATGTGGGCTGGAAAGCTGTTACCCGCCTGGCCTGGTTGATAGTTCCACAAAGCCCTGGAAAGGGTCCCTCAGCAACATCCCTCCCAGTCCCCACGACTGCTGGGAACAGAGAATATACGTGGCCCTTAAAAGAGCCTGGTCTCACTGCATCACATCTCCATGCTCGGTTACAGTTCATGGCCACCTGGCCACTCAGGGACTGTTCTAATCCATGGGTGTCTCGAGTGCCCTGCAGTTGCTGGTTTGCATTTGCTGGAGTGTCAAGCCCAGCCATTACTGATTAGCCTGGGATGTAGGATTCATCCCCATTCTCTCCTTGTCTGTCCAGCCAGCCAGGAACCTCTTGAACACCCAAAACAGCCAGGATTACTTTGAAGTCTGGAAGTGTTGCGTGGAAGTGGGGAGGTGCAGTCAAATGCAGAGCTAAAACACATTAGTGTTCCTGTTTTCTCCAGTGGACTTGCCCTCCCATGAGAAGACTAGCCCCCCAGCGGGCAAGCCACCATGAGGACGAGATGTTGGGTCTTTCTCACTGCTTTGCCTGGGTCTGCAAGCCTGGTGGCACCATTAGTGAATGAAACCCCAGGATCCTTTGCCTGCCTTAATATACATATCCCCTCCCAGATATGTAATAAGAGCTGTCCCTGGAGTAACAAACGAGCAGCCCTGACCCTTCCTTGGTCTGGCAACTGGTGTCTTCCCCCAGGATTCTCGGGCATGTCCCATGGCCTGGTCCCCGCCTCCAACACTTTTGTGAACATCAACTTATCACTCCATTGATAAGTTCTGAGAGCCCCAGGAATGGGGCTAGAATGGATGTTAGGTCAATGATAGGGTTCCTTGCATGTATGTCTATTCTCCTTTTATTTAAATCATGCTTTCCCCAGTGCTGTTCCATCCCTTTAAATGCAGAACTGGAGGGATGTGGCAGCCCTGAGTGGCAGGAGGAAAAGGGGACGGCAAAGGGTGGGGCATCAGCTCTGAGAGGCCGCCAGCAAGAAACTGATGCACATATGGGCTGCTCTGAGCTGGCCTCTCTATGGAGGCAGGAGGAGCTTGCAGACAAAACCCAGGTTATAGTGGCAGTGGAATTTGGACAACACAATGCTGCTTTCTAACCTCAAGCAGCAAACCTCACTACAAACCAAGGGTTCAAATTCAGGTTTGGGAGGGAAAATGGAGCTGTGGTTGGGTGATGAAACCATGGATTCATGCTTTTGGAGAATCACAAACTCCAACCTCTGGCACATTTACCTCTGGTTTGGTGTTATGTCCGAATGGACTCTTAGGCTTGAAGTTGGTTTGCAAACCACAGTTAATGCTTATTGTAGCTTTGCAGAGTCCTATGTTTAAATTCACAAATCATTGACAAACCATATTTAGATTGCTCCACTTTGAAAGACTGTTGCATTATGATAATGATGCATCATAAGAGCCAGCATGGTGTAGTGGTTAGAGTGCTGGACTAGGACCGGGGAGACCTGAGTTCAAATCCTCATTCAGCCATGATACTAGCTGGGTGACTCTGGGCCAGTCACTTCTCTCTCAGCCTAACCTACTTCACAGAGTTGTTGTGAGGAGAAACTCAAGTATGTAGTATACCGCTGTGGGCTCCTTGAAGGAAGAGTGGGATATAAATGTAAAAATAAATAAATAAATAAATAACAGGAGTGAACTTAAGATTTGAAGAAGCTAGTCCTGAGCAGATGGGGAAACGAAGGAGACAAGCACCTCCAAATCATAGTTTGTTCACTGCATATCTGGAAAGTCAAATCATGGTTTGGGTTTTTAACTATGGTTATCATAGATTAATCTGAACCCAATCTCTTCTGTGAGGCTTTCTAAATTCTAACAGTTGCATGTATGTCCTTGCATTCTATTCTATTAATGTGACAGTTCTGTTGCTGCAACTTCCATTTCATTTCCAAGGGCATCATTTCCTTGACCTCTTTCCTGGTGACTATCCTCTTTATGATCATTCTTCATTCCTATGGTAACAGCATGGGAGTTAAGCACTGCAATGCTTTCTGAGTAATTTCAGAGAATTCCACTTGATATTTTAAACAGTTTCCCCAGTAATCATCAGCAGACTCTTAAAATACATTTCTCATTTATACTTGTATATTGAATAATTTTCAAAAGCATCCGTACAGCAACCAATGCAGTAATTATAACCACTAAAACAAAGGTATCCTCTAGATTTTGATGTTATAGAGCAGTGGGAGGGGGCAACTATATTTCTGGGAAGTAGAAAGCTTTCCAGATTATTTTGTTCAGCCCCTGCAAGCCTACACTTCTGTGACTACATGCCACAGCTTGGTGACATGGTGTATTGTTCCCCAATTCCAGGTGAACAAATTGTTCATCATTGTTTTAGAGAAGTTGAGGATAATTTATAAGGAGGGCACCATGTGTTCCCTGTTATCTAAAGACCTTGATTATAATCCTTTTTGCTTAAGTCCCTTTGGTATCAATGGGACTTGAGCAAATACATAACCAGAGACAAGATTATCATTCTAATCTCCAATATATGCCATAGGGGAGGTTGTTTTGTTCCCAGTTTATAAATTCACCCCTATAACTGAGTCACCCATTAGCATGAGACATGTCATTGATATATATGCAAGTGTGCTTGTGTATTAGTCATTTGTTTTCTTGAAGTCTGGTAAGATGGATTTCATTTATTTGTGAAGTAGTCCTAAATTACCCAATAAATCAGCACTTACTCATTTTCATGCTCTGCATCTAAACAACTTAAAAGTGGCTCACGTTTTGTTTTTACATTTGCAAATTGCAAGCAGTTATTCCTTAGCATTAACTATAAGTTTTTTTGATAACTTAGAACTGAGAGTTTCACTTGTTTAAAAATGAAACTATTGCTCCAATTGAATAGCCTAATTCTGCAAGTTGCTGTGTAGTGCCAGGGACTTAGAACAGTGGGTTTCTAAACTGTCCCAGGATCTCACAGAAGTTTATTGTGTGTTTTGCAATAAAAATATCAATAATGGTAGACTTCCCTGAAAGTCACCACCATCCCCTGCAAGGTGTAGCCACAACAAAGCACTGGTGTGTCTTAGCATCAGTAGCAGTTAATATGGGGTGATGACTGCTTGCCATCACCCCATATAAACTGTATATATCATAGAGCCTACCAGAAACCTGCAATGTTCAGAGGTCCAATATAAATATGCAGAGTTCCACATCAGTTCTCTGTCCATGAAAATGGTTTTCCAAAGGAATTACATTTGGGAATTACGGTACTTACAGGATCTGTGTGACGCATCTGTGACTGGAGGGTCAACAAAACTTTTTTTCAATTCAGTACTATAGTGTTTTACTGTATTTTCAGCTGCAGTGGTATTTGATCACAGAATCTTTCATGGACTGAATCAGTACTCCTCCCCTGTATTGGCACCTGTGGCCAGCCAGTCCAACCAGTTTCTTTTGGATTCGGAGACAATCAGCTCAAACCAGTGGTAAATGCCAAAGAGGTTTTATTAGACACTGCTAAACCACCCTGAGCTATTTTTGGAGGGGCGGTATAGAAATTGAATAAATAAATAAATAAATAAATAAATAACGATTAAAAGAGGATTACAGAACAAAAGATAAAACATACATCCCTGATCTAGTGTGATCTCTTTCATCGGGGAGCCCCTCTGGACAATGAAAAGGACGTAACCTTTGCCAGCTGTGTGCAGCACCTTTCCTGGTCTCAGTCTACGCTGAACTCCAAATTATTAGACTGTCTGTTTGTTTCTTATACTGTTACGTCTCTCATAAGCAGCACCAAGGAAAGGGGTGGGTGGTCTCCCCTTCAGTAGCCTATGTGAGACCAAAGCAGCCAGCCAGAAGCAGCCGAATGCATTCCCCTCCTCCCTGCTTTTGGTGGGCAATTAACGCATATGTTTTGGGAGAGCCTTCGCTGTGCTTATCTGCACTAGTTGGAACTCACTACATGAGCACAGAAATGCAGCTCGTTACACAGTTTCAATACAAAATAGGAGTACAGGGTTATTGAAGTTCAAAGCTAGAGAGGCTTAAAATGAACCCTTTAAATGCATGAATATAGAAGTTTCCAGAGGGTCACATGTGCAGAGGGGAAAAATGGATTACACCACTAGCCTCATTGCCCAGTCTTCCGTGGTGCCAATACACCCCCCCTTTAATTCAGCAAACCTGACAGAAGATTTATCCATTGCCAAATTATGTACCAAAGACAACCACAGTAGGGATGTGCAAAATGTTTCAGGTACAAAATGATTTGTACCTGAAACGGGCCATTTTAGACAATTTGTATGCAAAACAAATCACCCAATGGCTAAATCAGAAAGTTTTGGAGCTGAAACAAATCACCCCTGTTTCAGCTCAGAAAAAATTGTCGTTTCGGACCTCCATTTTGCAATCTCTGCAAGTCTTTCTCCTTCAGGCTCCAGTTTGTGTTTTGACGTCAGTTTGAATTTCCCGCCCTTTCAGCCTGCAGTTTGGTCAGTGAAAGCATGGGCTGATCTGCAGGCAATTGCCACCTTCTTCCATTTAAGGATTTTTTAAAAAGGTTAAATTTCCCCCCATTGGTCAGGAGGAGGTTGAAGGACAGTAAGGGTGGGGGAGGGAACTCTCAGACCACAGGGTATTTAAAGGGGCAGCAGGCACCATTACTTCCTTTCTGCTGCCTCGTGTGGGAGAACAGACACCTTTTGCTTAATTGTTCAACGTTGCCACTGCCATTGTTGTTCAGCCCTGCCTTGCCCCCATTGTTCAGCATTGCCGCCATTGTTCAGCCTTGCTGCCAGCCTGCCTTTTCTTTAAAAATTTTAGATTTTTTTTTTTAAGAAAAAGAGAATTGGGAGAGAAGAAGAGATTTCCATTTAAAAAAACCACACACACACACACACACACACACCGTTCATTGTTCTTCCTTGCCAGCCTTGCAACTGTGCCATCCTGGGCTGGGGTGGATGCTCTCCTGCATTTTTTGCTTTTTTTGAGAGAGAATTAGAAGAGAAGAGAATTGAATTCCACGTCCCTCCCCTGCCATTCTTCCTGCTGCTGAGAGAACCACTGCTACTTGCCTGTGGAAGTGGCCACACCAGAGCCTGTGGCCAACCAGCAGCCACCCCCAATCCTGATCTGCCAAAGTTTTGAGGCTTTTTTGCCCCATCTGAAGAAGACTGAAGAAGAAAGACTGACCAGACCCACAGAAGTGGACTACACTAGACCCAATGTTGGAGAAGACCTAGACTGAGTGAGAGTACCCATTTATAACTTACACACACACACACACACACACACACACACACACACACACACACACATCTCTTGAATCAATTGTGTATAGTCGTGTGCATGGTTTGGTTCGGAGGCCATTGTCAAGGCCTCCGAACCGGTCCGGAATTCCAGGAGTTCAGTTCAGCCTGGGGGGGGGGGAGTGTGTGTCTTTAAGGGGGGGTGGTAGTACTTACCCCCCTGCCACTCTTCCCTCTCTGGCGCTGGCACTTTTCCAAACATTCTTGGGGCGGCACAGTTCCCCCCTGCCACCCCTGCCCCCGTCGTTGTCCTTGCGAGCTTAAAAGCAGGAAGAGCTGGTGGTGTGCATGCGCCCTTCGCGGTGCGCGTGCTCGTCTCCGCTGCTGGCGTGCACGCGACGTATGTAGCGCATGCGCGGCAGCAGCAAAGACGAGCGCGCACGCCGCGAAGGGCGCATGCACACCACCAGCTCTTCCTGCTTTTAAGCTCGCAAGGACAATGACGGGAGCAGGGGCGGCAGGGAGGAACTCTGCCGCCCCAAGAACGTTTTGAAAAGTGCCAGCGCCAGAGGGGGAAGAGCGGCGGCGGGGGGGGGAAGTACTACCATCCCCCCTTAAAGCTACACTCCCCCCGTGCCGAACCGCCCCGCCGTGGTTCCGTGCACATCCCTAATTGTGTATTCTTGGGGTTCTTTTCCTGTTTGGGGGGAGGTTTTGGTTTGCTACTGAATTAAAAAAGTTGTTTGCTATTTAGTATAGGTATAATAGGGTTCTGTTTAGCTTTAGAGTTTTAATAGGGATCCCTGTTAGCTGGCTAGTACTAGGAGGTGGTTAGAGGGTAGCGTAGCCTTGTGGTTTAAAAAATAATAATTCTCTTTCCCCCCCTTCCAAATACATCTATATCTATATCTATATCTCCTATGCTCCCCTCCAGTGCCCTAATATATAGTATTAATTAATTGCTATTCTCTGCCCAGCAGCAGCAGCCTAGGCTCTGCAGTGGGCACACACTTTTTGTGTTGTTTTAAAAAAAACAGAAGCCTGCCCCAGTGGTCCTCTCTCTGTGCCCATTTTATAGATTTATTCTTTGCCCATCCTCTGTGGCCTAGCCAAGATATTTTGTATCTTGTTTGTAGGCCCACAACAACAATCATTAGTTACATTGTATCTACCTCTACTGTCTGTTATTGAGATTGTATCACTCCATCTGTCCTCCTAGTAGATATATATTGATACATTGTTCTATTTGTGTGTGTTTCTGATTACAAATAAATTCCCTGAATCCCCTTACCCTGTAATATATCTATCTCTGTTCTTCAGTGCCCAGCAGCCCCTTCAGGAAGGCACCACTGAGTGAGTGAATGAGTGCGTTCCAGTGCCAACCACCGAAACTGCAGTGCAGCCTTAAAGCAGCAGCAGCACCACCACCACAACCCATTGGCAGTGTGTGTGTGTGTGGTGGGGGGCACACTCTGCTGAAGTCAGCCCAGCCCCTGTTCTTGGCCCTTCTTCCCTGCCCCGAGACAATGACCCCACTCCACTCAGCCCCTCGTCCTCAATCCTTTCCAAAATAGTCTTTAAAAAAAAAAAATAGGCAGGGTTTTAAAAAGAAGTCCTAAAAAGAGATGGCTAGGAGGGGCGGAAGAGTGCCAGGTAGCGGGAGGCCAGGAAGGGTGAGGCTTTTTCCTGCTGGTCATGGTAGGGGGCGGCAACAGGGGCATATTCCCCAAGTCACCCCCACCCCTGCTTCAGCACTTAGGATGGACTTCTCTACATGGGGAGGGCCTCCCCTGCAAGGGAGGAAGAAGTTCTTCCCATGGCAGATATGGAGGTGGTGCTGGTGCAGCCAGCTGCCAGTCCAGCCAGATCCACCTGGCCACCCTCCCCACCAGTCCGTTTGAGAGCCCAAAGGTTGCATCAGAGGGAGCCTGGGAGGCAGCCCCTCCTGTCCCTGGGCTTTCCCAGGCCAGCTCTGAGGGCAGTGCTGGTGGCGTTCCCCAGAAGGAACCAGAACAAGCGGCACCAGCCAAGTGGCCCAGTGTCGCAGGAGAATTCAGCAGTGTGGTCTGGGATCACTTTGAGCTTCCTCTGGGGAAGTGGTCTAATCGCCCCAAACCATCTCTCATAACCCGGGCCATTGGCTTTGGACGATCAGCCTTTTAATATCGTGGAGATTGTTGGCTTATGCCATCTGCTCCAGCTGCTCACCCGAGAGTACAATATCCCCTCACGCACCACCTTCAGTAGGAGGGTGAAGGGGTGCCCTCCTTGTACCATGTGTGTCTTATTGAAGGAGGCTGCGGCAAGTGCAGACCAAGGCTGTCTCAACCCCATAGCCAGTTCTAAAGCCAGTTTGAAATGGGTCTAGAACCGGTGGAGGATGTCCCAGAGATGGATTGTGTCAGTCTGGCTGGACTGTCAATCTGGCTGGACTTTGTGCAGGCACAGGAACATTTCTGGGGATGTTATGTATCACACATGCTTACGTTGAATTACACACACATACACAAGAGGGGAGCACAGTGTCACAGAGGGTTTGCTTGCTTTGTTTCCCTGCAATGTTAAACAGTGCTTGTTTGATCTGTTTCAACCATGCATGACACCACCATGAGGCCCATGATGGTGGTGGTGGTGGGCGCATCCTGGCCTGTTGCCACTATGGGCCAACAGCACCACCACCCAACCACAGAGGCTGTGGTTGGTGGAGCAGGGGAGGCAGGAGGGAGGGTTTTGGAAAATGCATGCAATATGAAAGAATTGCTTTCATTGACTATTTTGAATTGATGCTGAAATGAAAATGATGAATGTCAATGTGATACTATATATACGATGCTGATGATGTGATGATGATGAGTTGTTTGTTGTTCATGCATTTCTGTTTTGTAATGTGGCACATATGAGATTTTCAATGACAAACAAGAATCCACTCTCATCTGCTGGTGGATAATCTACACTCAGAACACCTCAGAAACAACAAAACCCAGTAGCCCATGGGCTTGTGGGTATGGGGGTGGTTGGCATCCTATGTGCACTACACCACCACTTGCTCTTGGCCCCCCAAGTGGAGTTATGAGGCTGCTGAAACCTCCATTATTCCCTATGGGGGGAAATTGTAAAGATGTGTAAATGTCAACTTTTCCTAAAAAAATCAACCCTTTGCCCAATTCCTTTGAAATGTGGGTGGTAGCTTCCTTGCCCCCACTGGGCACTACCACCCACCACAATCTTCTCTGGGCCACCCCTTTACCCCCGATGTGAAGCTATACTTTTGCTGGAATCTCCATTAATCCCTATGGGAAAAATCTTAAAGATGCATAAATTTCAAAAATTCACAAAATATCAGCCCTTTGCCCAATTTCTTTGAAATGTGGGTGGTAGCCTCCACCTACTGGGCGATACCACCCCCACTCTTTTTGCCCTGGGACCCTTTTTAAAATCCAAATCTATTCAGATTCAGATTTTGAAAAATTCAGGTCCAAATCAAATCAGGGGTGATTTGGATGGGTCAGATTTGGACCCAAAACAAATTGGGGGTGTTTTGATTCAGGTACAAATTGAAACAGAAAAATCAATTGGGGCACACCCCTAAACCACAGGGCTCTGTGGTTGCCAGGAGTCTACCTTAATGTATGTGTAGCATACCGTGCACATCTATTTGAGATAATAGAAAGTTCCCAAAAGGGTGACAGTAGTGTTACAGGCATTTTTTATACAGTGTTTGGTTGATATTCATAGTCTACAACTAGTGATGGCAGAGAATGTGCACATTGATAGTGTAAACAAAACATTTTAAGCATTTACTGGAAACTGCATAGTCATCAGGTGAATACTACACACACTGACCAGGCAATGGAAGTAATGAAATCACATTTTCAAGCATCACTTGGCCGCCATGCCCATTGTTTTATATTTTTTACTTTCTTTTATGTGTTTGTATATCATTGCTTCTGCTTTTGCACTCTCTTCATCAAATCATATTTATACAAGAGGGATATTTATTGATTGTATAAGGAAATACAGAAGCTTGCCCACAAAAACATTTATCCTAAGTAAATAAAGATTCTCAAATCCAATATTTGCTCCAAGATTTTAAAGGCTTCTGTAGTTGTTGTTGTTGTTATTTTAAAATGATTTGATGTGCTAAATCATTTGTTCATAGAAACTATTTTTCACATAAATTAAATGCAGTGGAATCAATTTTTGATGTGTGGTTGATGCTTGGCTGTGCTGTCTATGATAGACCATTCACCTCTGCTTATTCAGACAAACAGTTCCTGTCACCCTCTTGAAATGTATTAAGCCCCTGTGTCACCTTTCTGCTTTCTTTTTTGCTTCTTCCTATCAAATGGCTCTAGTCTTGCAGCTTTTTAGCTGATGGTTAGGAATTGCTTCAGTCAGAATCACTTTGCTAGTAAAGTAGCTATTAGGGCAAAAATATTCTGTAGCTCCTTGGCTAGATAAGAACATTCATAAATAACTTACATCTTTCTCTGCAAATGCATTGACTGACGTTTCATCCCCTCTGCTTCCTGAGCTATGGAAATAGATTTTACAGAGAGAAAGATCACTTATGAGCAGTGGGCTCCGTAACAGTAAGAAAGAGTTCTTTGACTGGCATTATGATACATTTTTCATTGTCCTGCCATCTCTTGAGTCATATATTACATCAGTGAAAAGGTTATACCAACTGCTGTTCTTGCCAGAACTCCCTTTGTCTTTGTCTAAGAATTAACTTGGCAAGATATTAACTAAAACTATGCAGAGAACTCAAAGCTACAAGAACCACTTCTGTATATAAACAAGTTGTGTAGACGTACATGTTGGACTTGGTTTGTCTTGTCTGGATGTCAAGGAGTTATTGATATGTCCAGGCAAGACTTGTGGAACCTACTTGTGGAACCTACCTACAAGACTTGTGGAACAGCAACAACATTAAATAATCAGACCACTGTCACAGAGAATATCAGCAGTCAGAGACTGCTAATCAGAGTATCTGTCAGTAACATAAGTTTCAGGTTTAAACATCCTGAACAGCTCAAATGTGAAGGCATTTGTATTGCTAGTTCTCTTTCCAACATGTTTTGTTGGCTTTTGGAAGATGTGGAGCACATTCATCTATTTGACAATAATGAAAAGTTTGATACAAAAAAAATATAGTGACCCCCTTGGATACAGATGGTCTTCTCTTATAGAAGATAAGAACACTATTATTGCAAAAGAAAGTTGCAACTAGGCCTTTTTGAAATAAAATATTTTTGGTACTTGTTGCTCTGATGATTCATTAAGGTTCTTCAAAATGCTTAATCTATTGTTGTACTACACATCTATACAGATATGTACAAACCACACAGAGCACAACAAAGCAGCAGAACCAAAGGCTGTGATTTGGCTAGCAGAGCAATGAACAGTCTTTAAATTCTCTGTTTTCAACTTTATTTCAGTATCTCTCTGAAAGGTTCATTAAAATGATACCCTATATCCCTATATAACTGCAGTAATATAAAGAGAGCACTTTGAACACTTGCAATAATTATAAATATAACAATAAATTTTATTATTTATAAGTAATAGTTCTTGTTCTTCCCATATTGTCTGGTATTTATTGTATAAATTACTGATAAAATCTGTTTTGAACTCCTGCTCTTTCCCAGGGTACAATCTAAAAAAACTCTCCACAATATTAATAATCATATAGAAATAATTAGTTACATTAATATCACATATTTCAAATATTATTTATCACACTACACTGCATTTCCTAATTAATCTAATATAAGCTATACAGAAATTTTCATTTAGCATGGACAGGCTGTATCCAATAGGCCAAGTGGTTACACAGCAGAGGGATCCCCATTGGACAAGAATTCTCATTGTGGCTAATGGGAGTTTGTTGTATTCTGTATCCAGTTCTGTCATTTAGAAGTTTGTCTCAGTGGAGATCCTGTAGAGAGGGGTGCAGACAGAAAGGAAAAGTGATGGAAGGGAGAAGAAGAAAATGGAGTTGTTTCTGAATAAACTCATAGTCAAATCTGTATAAAATTACTTTGTGTTTGGGAGCTATAAAACATTTGGTGATGAGATTTTGAACCAACTAAGCATGTGAGCCTGCAAAGCTTGTGAATGTTCTGCAACTTCATTTCACTGCATTACTGGGCCCACATTCCTGAACTGCTTTATACTATTGCTGCTGCTGATTATTTCTCCAGCTTCCTGACTTGCACAACCTCTGAAGGTTCATTTTCCTTATCAATCCACAACTTGGTTTTTCACTGGCTAGCCAGTGCAGCATGGCCCAGATCCCACCATCACCTTTCCCCCTCTCCACCCCAGTATAACCTACTCTTCCCCAGAAACAATGAAGGTCTTGGGCTTGTGACAATCTATTTGAACTGCACAGGCATTCCTCACAGTTTTTGAGGGCTCCTGGGAGGCCTGCTCGGCTAACCCCCCACCCCTGTACATGGTGGCTAAAATTACAGAAAAGCTGCAGTTCAGTGCAGCAGTGAGGCAGTGGGGCAGAGATGGAGCGGGTGTGGGGTGGTGGCAGGAGGCCCCCTGGTCTTTGGAGCTGCCCCTGGACCTTGGAGACCATGGACTGGGGCCCCAAGGTCCGGGGGTAAGAATACCTTTGCATATAGAGCCCTGAATTTACTCCAGCAAAGCTGAAGGCTATAATGCTTCACTGCCTGGGCCCTGAAAGCCAAGGAATATATTTGCGCTTTCTTGCCAACTTGAAAGGAGATGCCAATTCTTATGAAGCTGCTCTTCAGAACTTAGATCAGTGGTTCCCAAGCTGGATTCCTCCAGATGTTGAGGAATTACAACTCTCATCATCCCCAGCTACAATTTATTGTAGCTGGGGAAGCTGGGAGTTGTAGTTCAGAAACATCTGGAGGAACCCAGCTTGGGAACCACTGCCTTAGATGATAATTTCCTCCTTTCTCCTCCTTCCTTGTACTTTCTTCTTACCCCAGAAAGCAGCAGTACAAGAAAGGAGGAGCTACCACTGCTACTGATGTGGAGACACTGCCCACAAAGCTAATTTTGTGCACTGTCCTGCACGAAAGGTCACTTGCAGCAGGTGCAAAAAAGGGGGATACTTTGCTAAGGTTTGCAAGTCTGCTGTTCTCTATATTACTGATTCACTATATGATAAGGATGAGGCCAATGAACAACTTCCTGACAGCATTTTAAGTGTGACAGAATCAGAGCCCATTTCTTCACATTGTCAAGTTCAACTTAATGGCCACACAGTGTGGTTGCTGGCTGATTCTGGTTCTCCATATACTATCATTTTCCATATACTTTACAAGAAACTCCTACATCAGATCTTCACCTGCAGTCATGGGGATATGGAGGTTCCCCAGTGCCATAAATGGATACTTCACTGCTGTCCTGGAATACAAAGGATGTACTGCAGAAGGAAAAGTGTATATTCGTACCATCCCCAACTTACGTCCACAGATTCAAGTTTGGTGTGGTATACAAATTTGATGAATGAATGAATGAATAAATAAATAAATATGTCACAAAAGGGAGTCTCAGTATGGGGGTGGAAACATCAGAAAGATCTATGGATAACGTTAGACCCAAATAGCATGGAACTTGTATTACAGATGATGGAGCATCCATATGCTGATGTGGTTGCTGATTTCTCAGATGTTTTTGCTGATACACCTGGCACTGCCATACATCTCAAACATAAAATTCAGGTGGAGGCAAATGCAATACCAGTAGAATACAAAGTGAGGAACATACCCATAGCATTGTGCCAACCACCTAGAAAGGAGCTTTCAAGACTACAGCATGCCGACATCCTAGAACCTGTTGATTCATCAGATTGGGTCTCTTCCATTGTTCTTGAGAGGAAATCAGATGGTACTCCCTGAATGTGCATCATGAATAGTACACTCTGATGTGAACTTCAACATGGTGGTGTATTGTCATCCATTACCCAATATCAATGACAAATTGCCTCAAAAGTTGCTCCATTGCATATTCTTTTTTTAAAAGAATGTAGCATTTAACTGGGATGCATCCTGGAAGGGCTGTTTTCAGGCGGTCAAATTGGCCATTGCTTAAAGCTCTGTTCTCACTTCTTTTTACAGCAACAGGCACATATTTGTAACCACTTACGTTTCTGAATATGGTTTGGGTGCTGTCTTGACCCAGAAAAAAAGGGACAAAGAAGTTACAGTTGCTTTTGCTTCCACGGTGCTTACTGCATCAGAGAAGATGTATTCTGTAATTGAAAAAGAAGCTCTAGCATGTTTCTGGGCAGTGAGGTACTTCAGGACTGACTTGTGGGGCAGAAAATTCACTTTATGGTCAGACCATAAAGCCCCTATCTGTTTTATTTATTACTTGGGGATCAAGTCAAGCAACGCCATGAATAACTAAGTGGATCACCAGACCAAAGGATTTTGATTTCCAGATGGAATATCTTCCAGGTCTTTGGAATACCACTGTAGATTGTTTATCCCAACTTCCACTTCCAGGCCAAGAGGAGATCCCAAAAGATGAACATGAAACCATCATAATTGCATAAATAGCCTCTTCCACTCATGGAGTGATCACATCTTCTGAATGGAAAGCGGCCCTCAGTGCTGATCAAATGCTTATTCAACATAAACCTTTCCTAAGCAATGGATGGCCATGCAAAAACAAGATACCTGAACATCTTCAACCTTACATGCATGTTGCAAATGAGCTGCCTCTTCTTAAAGAGCTGGCGCTGAGGACGGATCGTTCGGTGGTGCCAACCTCCACACAAGCAAAAGTGATAAAAATTGCCCACAAAGACCACCTGGGCATGAGCTTGACTAAAAGGAGAATCAGAGAAAGTTCTTGGTGGCCAGGTATGGACAAACACACTGAAAATGGGATCAGGTACTGTATGGCTTGTGCTGTATCTGACAAGTCACAGAATAGTTTTGCCACCCCCTTGACCTTGGGAAAAACTTGGGAAAAGGAAAAACTTGCTCTGGATATAATGAGGTCTTTTGATAACCAACCCACAAACCAAATATTTGTTATAGTGATGGTGGATCACTATTCCAGGTGGCCAAAAGTTTCGTTTGCTGACATCACTACTACAAACATGGTGATCCAGTTCATGGCTGCAGTTTTTGTGAGATAAGGGGGCTATTCTCACGATTAACAAAAATCGGGCTAGGCTCTCCTAGCCCGATTTTTGTTAATCGTAAGAACCACAGGGCTCGCAAGAGAGCCCGGTGGTTCTTGAGCGGCTAACCCACTCAAGTAGCCTGCCCCCTACCCCGGGTTTGCGGAGTGAGCGCTCCGCAAACCCGGGCTATCTGCTCGTGAGTAGCTGCAGCGCCTCTCCACGCTGTGGATACTCGCAAGTAGACCCCTGACCGGGAGGTGAAAAGCCGCGTCCCAGCTCTGGGAGTCTCCCCAGTATGCCCTGTGCACTCGTGCAGGGCATACTGGGGCTTCCGGGGGCCACGTGGCCCCCGCTTCCCCCAGCCCCCGCCAGCTCCATCATGGAGCTGGCAACCATGTGGACAGCCAATCTGGTCACCCAGAGCTCCCTGCTCAGTCGTCTGCAGGGAGAGCGGGCTTAGCCTGCTCTCCCCGCAGTTTTGGAGAAAGCCGGTCTCACGGATTGTGAGACCCACCTCAAGGTCTTCCTTAAGAACTAGTGACTGACAATGGGACACAACTTACCTCATTTGAAATGGAGCAATATTTGCATAACTATGGGATACAATACAAGATTTTTCTTTGTACCATCCTAGAGGGAATGGCTTAGTGGAAAGAATGAACAGATAGTGAAAGAAAGTTTACAACAACCCTGGAAACAGGTAATCCATGAAATTCTATTTGCTTATTAAATTTCTCCTCATTCCACTATAGGAAAATCACCTATTTAACTGCTGAGAGGATGCAAAGCTGCCACCAAGCTTTAAAAAATGACAACAAATGATAAGGCTTTCCTTGCCATCGCACCCTGATGCAGAGATTCATGATCAGGTAAGGGAGAAGCAACAAAAATACATAGTGTATGTGGATCAGAAATGGGGTCTGAAACAGTGAACATTTCAGATGGGGAACTTTGAGTACGGCTGCCTTATAACGTGAGAAAGGGATGTTCCCAATATTCTGGACCAAAACGGATAATTGAAATCCAAGGACATTCTGTCATGTCGGATGGAACAGTTTGAAACTTTCCAGTATACATACTGGATCAAGTGGGGGGGGGGAGGGAGGATGAGAAAAGGGGTTTTAATTATTTCCTATGGGAATTTCACACATGGTAGCCTGGATCAAGCCTGATATAGCCTATTTAAAATAGTTAGATTGTGCAATATTCACATTTATGTATAAACATTTCATTAAAACTACTTACAGTTGATTTATATCTATATGTTTTGTGCTGCAACTAACCCTATACATTACTGCATTTCAATGATAATAGATATATTTATTCCAAGATGTGCTTTTTAAAAAATGTTGTGCAAAGTGCAAATATTATGACAAGCACACACTAGTTAATTGCGACATACTGATGTATTTGTTTTACTGAGGTATCTCTTGGGAAAGAGATTTTGCAGGGTGATAATGAATGTGAATGACTGTTGCTTAATCATTTCAGTATTAGCATAAATTCTGAATGAATAAATTTGCTGGTGACAAGATATAATGTGGAATTAATACAGCTATCATCTAAAACATTCAGTTCTAAACACAATTCTACAGAGTTCTTTTGCTGTTTACAAGGAAGATGAGAAGTTGCAGATTACGTCCTCAGTTCTGATATCTGGCTTCACTTCCCCTTAAATGGAGAATAATGTGGAAAAGAATTTCAGCAAAAAACTTATGTATTAGCATTCATGCTACCTTAAACTGGAAAGCACTAGCAGCAGTGTGTACAAAGTGCCAGCATTTCATTAGTTAGGATGCCAGACATTATGTTCAGGGCTGATTCACACATCATTCATGTTCATCCATGTTAATACCTTTCATGTATGAATGAACCATTGCAGATTAGTTATAAATGTTATTTTCATTTTGTCTGATACTGACTCAAATACTTCCCTACACAGTGAGTTCACACATTCTGAGCAAAAGTAAATATTTTATTTCATATTGTAATACTCTACTAGAATATAAATAGTTGTTTAGATCTTTGATATGCTGTGGTATGCTTGGATTTTCCCTGAATCCCAGAAGACATTCATTATATTTGGGCAAAGAGTATGGGAAAATAAGCCAATTGTAAGGTTCTTTTGAAGAAAAAAACACACACTTGGAAGGATTCAGGCTTCTTATTGTAGGAGCACTGAAGGACTACAAGAATGAAAAAGGATGAACAGACTGATTTTGATGTTTGGTTTCAATACCTGAAGGAGAGATCTCAGCTTTTACTAACCAGGACAATGTCATGTGTGTAACATTTCCTGGCTCTTGGGAGGACTGATTAGCAGAATCAAATAATATTGTTTTCATCTATTCTTTTGAGGACTTTGACTCCTCAAGATCTTGCTGAGCTCTGTGAAAGAACTGGCCCTTGAAATGTACATAAAAGAACTTCAATCCCAATCACATCTCAATTGCTTAATGCACCTGCACTAACAGTTCATAAAATGTGTTCTTCTTTGCTATTTGAAACCAGCTGGAACAAATGAACAGGACAGGACTAAATCCCATTGCCTGACATCCAGACATACATTGTGTGTACCAGAAAACATCCCATATACACAATGCTGGAGGGGAAATTTTTGCCACTCATCCCTTCCTCCGCAGTGTAACCCTCAGGGACATATTTTGGGAGGTAAGGTGATGTCAGAGCCATGAGCAGCAGCCACTTGGTGCACACAGTTAGGAACCAGGACTAGAAGAGCCAGACAATCTGTCAGGGCTCAGGAATCAAGACCAGTAGCCATAGGTCAGGAATGTACCAACCAAGTACATAGTCAGGAATAAGGCGACAAGCCTGGAGCCAAATGTCCAGAGATCAAGCCAATACAATCAGGTCAGGGAGAAAAATGAGCCAAAGGTCAGGAACACACCAGAGGTTAAGAGAAGAAGTCAGAGACAAACCAAGAGCAGGTGGTCAGGAACACACCAGAGAGCAGGCCAAGAAGACAGAGGTCTTCAAGGCAGCAAGTTTGTTTTTTTTTAAAGCAGCAAGGAGACCTTGAAACTGAGGCAAGTTCTGTTTCAGACATGAAGCCTCTGTCTCCTGGGAAGCCCATGGCTGGTCTTAGAGTGGGGCCTGGAGACTCAAATGATGTTGCAGTGCAGCCAGTCACCACAAGGGGCAGGGGTAAGCAAATCCCAGCCTCAGGGAACTCTGACAAGTGGCCTGCAGAGGCAATATGAGACCAGCAACAATCACCCCTTTCATTGCATGTGTGGAACATATTTTGGCATGCACAGTGTTTGCATTTCATAAATGAAACTAACTTGTTTCAGTGGTGCTTAATAGTCTTGAGTAATGTTTTTTTAAACTACAGTCTTAATCACCCCTGCCCTTCGGTCATCATGGTCAGGGATGATGGGAGTTGTAGTCCAAAACCAGCAAGTTATCCAAGACTGGTGCATAGTCATCACTAACCTAGTCAGGATCCTGCCAATTATAGATCTTTAGATAGATTTATTTCAAAATCAACCATTTTGTGGGGGAAAAGTGGTATCTCAGATAGTTTAAAGGCAAAAAAGCATGGCTGATACATGGACAGTAGATTCTCCCTTAACTTTATATTGGGTAATGAAACTACTCAATAAATAAATAAATAAATAAATAAAATGACATATCAAAGATAAAAACCCAATATATCGCAGGCCAAAATAAGGGTTACATAGGGCCACTGTGTTATCACTATTAATTTTCCTCAACTGATTTTCTACAGGTAGACATTAATTGGGTTGTTTTGTCAGCATGAAACATCTATGATCTAATTGGCTCACCTGCAGACACTCCATGCAGACTGAAGTTAGAAAGAAAGGTCAAAAATCAATGAACAGATGGCATCTGGCAAAAGCAATTAAGTGCTGAAAATTCCATCCTTCCTTACACAAGCTGCTCAGAATGTTAAATAAGACATTTGACCAATGAAATAAGGCATTAACTATCATATTTTCCTTTGGACAGTTATAATCTATTTTGTAGTACAAATAGAAGGTCTTCTAATGTTGAATATAATATTTGTCATATGACAATACAAAGTCTTTCAAAGCAGAAAGAGAAGTCCCAATGTCAGAACCATTTAGGAACATAGGAAGCTGCCATATACATTGGTCTATCTAGCTTAGTATTGTCTTCACAGATTGGCAGCGGCTTCTCCAAGGTTGCAGGCAGGAATCTCTCTCAGCCCTATTTTGGATAAGCCAGGGAGGGAACTTGAAACCTTCTTCTCTTCCCAGAGCGGCTTCATCCCCTGAGGGGAATATCTTGCAGTGCTCACACTTCTAGTCTCCCATTCATATGCAACCAGGGCAGACCCTACTTAGCTATGGGGACAAGTCATGCTTGCTGCCACAAGTCCAGCTCTCCTATCCTCTTGAATATCCTCCTATCAATTTGAATTTACAATCTTATTTTGATTATGCTAAACATACCTGCAGGGAACTGCTTCATCAAAAACCAAATCATTCACATATAATGTGCCTTTGGTGCATTTTCTTTCGTTCAAACACAATAGATTACAACTCTAGTTAGACATCCATATGGTCAGCCAAACAAACAGCAGGGTGTGATATGGAGAAAGAATAGATTTGAGGATCTGAAACAGCTGGCAGGGAATAGGATATTTGAATCTACTCAAAGGAAAGAACCTCTTCAGACTCAATTGAATAAATTCACTTTGTTTAAACGAATTGGGGTGGGTGGGGAATTAAGCTATAATGTACTTCACCTGCATACATTTTTCACTTAAGAATGGCTACCCAGTGCATTTTGTATTTAAATTTGGGAAGCATAGCAAATACATTCAGTGTTGTGCAACTACTGGTTTTAAATCAGGCATGAAACTCTGCCTGCAGGGTCTTCATCTTAGTTCAGTGCTTACTTGGAAGCAGGTAATTATGGGAAAGTATTCTCCTGGAAGATTCAGAGTTGTGCTGAAGACATAGAATTTCAATATATTTCCTCTGTAATGTTCACATCATATCTTAATGAACAGCGCATTAACCTTCTAGCAGCCCATAGTCTGCAAGATCGACTTTGATTTCTGTAGCTCATTTGGATTCTAAACTCTTTGAATGAGAGCAAGAATAGCTAACATTATTACCCACTAATAATGCACTAGATGTTTTTGTTGAATGTTTCAGGATTTATAGTCAAGACCAAAAAAAAAATAATATTGGTAGAAGTGAAAAAGGCAGGCCTAACTCTGGACAAGGAAGTGTCCAAGTTCTATTCTTAGTTACGGCTCACGTACTGTATTTTACGGACTATAAGACGCTACAGACTATAGGACGCACCTTAATTTTAATCCAGTTTTTCAGGGTTTTAACATATTACACTGTTATCAACTGTACCGAAAAGTCCTGCTACCGGTAGCGCCAGGAAAGGACTCTCAGCCTTGCTTCAGTTTGTTCTCCTTTCTTCTTGCCTCAGATAAGTCCTCTTTCAATTGCTGCTACTCCACTCCTTGTTTTCTCTTCAACCTGCTTCTGACTCTATTAAAAAACAACAACACCTCTTTCGTTTCCCAGCTCTCCGCTCCTCACCAGTATGCACATACCAGATGAGGGAGCTCTGCTTTCTTAATTCTTTTCACTTTCTTCACTCCTGCTAGCTCCAGGAAAGGACTTTCAGCCTTGCTTCAGTTTGTTCTCCTCGCCTCAGATAAGTCCTCTTTCAATTGTTGGTACTCCACTCCTTGTTTTCTCTTCAACCTGCTTCTGACTCTATTTTAAAAAAAAACACCACCCTCTTTCGTTTTCCAGCGCTCCGCTTCTCATCAGTATGCACATACCAGAGGAGGGAGCGGCTACCACTTCGGCTTTCTTAATTCTTTACACTTTCTTCAGCTGAATATGCTTGCAGAAAGTAAAACAGAAAGCTGAAAACAATGGTGTTGCTGGTGGTGATGTAATTGCACGATCGGGGAATCCACAGGATCGGGGAATCCACAGGGTGAGCTGGGGCGGCAGTCCCCAGGCTGCACAGAGTTAATAGCATCGTTTAGCATTGTTTGCTGGGGGATACCCCCCCGCCCTCGGGCAGGCTTGCGAGTAAAAGATGCACCTGAATTTTGGTGGCTATTTTTCGAGTGAAAAAATGCATCTTATAGTCCGTAAAATATGGTAATTCTTTTTGAAGCTAACAATAGGAATAAAGGAAAATCTTCATACAATTAGCATAAACTTGCATTTTTTCCATCACAGTTCTGCTGACAATGTGCACTGAGGATAAAAATCAAAATCAAAGAAAGGATAAAAGTGATCTTATACAGTGATATTTTTTGGTACATTGAATTGTTGTAATTCAACCAAGGAAAATTAAAATTGGAAGGCAACATTCAAAGATAGGATGGTCAGATGTGAACTTTTAGATGATCAGAGCATCTTTAAAAGCTGTGCAGAAGGGGAAATCCCACCATTTTCCAACATGGCAATGCTTGGATTGTCATGTTGTCTTATTTATATTAAAAATTGTCTTTATATTTAGAAAAACCATGATTAACTTTTGTCCTGTTCAGTCCTGGAGGCATATTACATAAAAACCTTGCTGCTGCTAAATAGATCTGGTTCTGGTTGGAGCCTGGGAGACTGCTGAAGCATCTTGCATATGATCAGAGGTGCACCTAGGTAATTTTGGAGCCTGTATGTAAAGGCCTTTGGAGGCCCCCCTCTCCTGCAAATTAAGCATCATCATGCTTGGTCAGGTGAACATACCATCCAGGACAGACTAAAGAGGCTTTGAGGTGCCCCAAGGGCTGTGGAGGCCCTGGACTTCAGCTCGGAAGTCCAGGGGGAAGAGCACCTCTGCATATGCTGTACTGAGTTACATTGTGCAACAAAGGTAGGCAATCAATGTAAACAGTACATTATTTAGTTATTGTGAGGCACATAATTAAAACTTTGATAGTACAACTAAAATGGCCACTTAAAAGAAATAAACCATAACATAAGAAAAATATATATAGAATTAATACAACTCAGGTAATAATGCCCTCAGAGGTAACATAACTCAGGTAAAAATACACATTTCATTTCTGAATACATTCATAGTTACATCTCTTTCCGTAAAATATTATCTGTCAAGCTTTATTATCGAAATAGAATTTTATGCTTTGGATTACCCACTCCAAGACTGAATGATGGGACATCCTACCTGAAACTGAGATTTATCTTCCCTATTAATTTCTAAGATACTTCTTTTCACATATAAATATGCTTATACTACTGGAACATTGAGAAGCTTGGGCTTCCCAAAGTTCAACAAATATCTTCTGATTAACACCGGTTATAACACAGTAAGCTATTCTCACAACCGGGCGGGTGGGGGTGAAGGCAGGGATGGACCTACCTTCCGCCCAGATGATCCATGAAGTTTCCTTTGGTGCACCACTATGCACCAACATAACCTGCACTGCATGGAGCAGCACAAATCTCTGGAACCTGGGATTCATTGTTCAGACCTCCAACAATTTCACATTGCACTGTGTGATGAGCATGGTGAATTGAAGGATTGCCTCAGGAGTCAGGCATTCTAGGCGCCTGACTCTGTGTATGCATGGGCTGCGTGCTCACACAGAACCTGGGGTAAAGGGCATGCTCATGCCTTTTAACCCAGGTAAAAGCCCAGGTACAAAACCTGGGCTTCCAGGGAAGGCAGTTATGGGATTGGGCTCAATCCCAGCACTGCACACAAGCAGCCCTACCCAGGTTGGGCTTCCCTAACTTAGGTAGGGCTGCTCGTGTGTATAGCCTTATTGTATTGTAGTGAAAATGGACAGTGTCTAGTGACTGCTTTTTTGACTGATGTACTTGTATTATAATCTTTCCAAAATAAACTCTTTGGGGAAACAATATTGAACAGCCAGTCTCCTTGACTCAAACATTTATAATGCCTAGTAATCTTGCATCCATTGTCACTTTCGTTCTTGTTTCTTTGACATAAGTTGAAAAACAGAGTGAAGCATTTGTCCAGGTAACTTTCCACTTTTCCTTTAGTGCTTCCAGATTTGACCATTGCTTTGTATAAAAGTATTGTTTTGGAGTTGCAAGACAGAAAATCAATAGTGCATCAAGCCCAATTTATTTTTCAGCTGCTAAGAATATTGGTTCCAGATGGCCATATCAAAAAACACTTAGTTCAGCTTTTAAAAATCAAGATAAAATCTACAAGAAAAACTTGAATCCTAGATAAAAAGGCTTGCCTTTTAGAACCATGTTTGTTTGTTTGTTTGTTCTAAAACCATACCATCAATATTAATCATCTGCAGAAAAGTTTGGGGAAATAAGCAAATAATCTTTACATATTTTCAAGAATATTTATGTATTCTACCTTGCACATCTTGATTGCTCTTCTAGGACCATAATGGACTCTATAGGTATAGAGGCTCAATGTAACAAAAACATTCTGACAGGCATGCAGTGTGGCTTGGAGAGCTGCCAATCAGAAAAGGAGTCCCTCCTGCAAATAGAATCATGAGGGATGAGGTTGGGGAGAAGAAAAATAGTTGGAATTTGGTAGTTGGTCTTCTGAGGGACCTCTGGCAGGGATCTCTAAAGAGAAAAGCCTTCAGAGATGTGCCAGCTGTGTTTTTGAGGAGCCCTTAAGCTCTGTTTCAATGTTAAAGGTAAGGTAAAGTGTGCCTTCAAGTCGATTTCGACTCCTGGTGCCCACAGAGCCCTGTGGTTTTCTTTTGGTAGAATACAGGAAGGGTTTACCATTGCCACCTCCCATGCAGAATGAGATAATGCCTTTCAGCATCTTCCTATATCACTGCTGTCCGATATAGTACCAGCGGGGATTCGAACCAGCAACCTTCTGCTTGTTAGTCAAGCATTTCCCTGCTGCACCACTGAAGGTGGTCCTGTTTCAGTGTTACCAGTCCTTAAATGGGCTTTCCAAAAGATATTTGATTTTAATAGTAAGATTGTGGCCTTTTGGGTAAAGCCTGTTCTGTTGCAATTCATACATTTTACTTTAGTTAAAACCTGCAACCCTTTAGAACCCAAATAGACCTACCAACCTATATGTTATAGTAACCCAGCCTTGTTTGTAAATAATTCCTCTCAGACTATCTCTTCCATGATGTTTCCTGATCATGCCCCAATATTTATTTAAATGGGTAGTCTTTTGCAGACCCCAGTGCCCTGGGGTGAGACAAGAAGTGGCTGACAATTTTAATTATTTTTCAGTGTAAGAGCCCCATTTGCATGGAGGCTGTGATGTGTTTCCATGGTGACAGAGGCTTCAGGAGGAAGGGAAACCACTGTGTGAGAAGTCCCTGTTCATTCCACAATGCATGTCGGATACAGGAACACGGAGAAGCACACATGTTCTTCCTCCAACCTGCTGCAGTTTCATTAGAAGCAGTACTAGATTTCATTAATTAGTACATGAGCCAGTAGCATATCCAGCTACTAGGATGTGTTTTGAAATATTTTCTTCTAAAAGCGGCTTTATGTGGAAGGTAGAGATAGAGTAAGGATTTGTTTTAAAATATGGAAATATGTTTGGGCTTGAATAAAACTGATGTATTGCTTATATTCAAGAATACATCATCCATATAATCACTGAGCAAAAGAGCAGTAATCGCTAGGCAAGAGCTGGAAATGCAGTTTTGCTTAATAAAGATCCATTCTCTTTCATAAGCACTTTATTGTCAGTGTGCAAGAGAATGAACAAAGCAAAGCTGACCCCTGTTTCTAGATGTGTTTGAGAGCTGACCTGAACTTCATGAAAAACTCAAAACTCAGAATTCAACTGCTTAGAGACGAATAACCACTTGTGTTATCATAGAAAGTAAATGTCATAAAGTGAAAAGTGAAATGACAATTGACCTCAGTAATGCTATGGACCCGAAGATGAGATATTAAAATGGGCCCATCATTGCCTTCCTCTCCTTCTCCTGACCCCACGTCTCTGCTGCAGAAGAACATGAAGGACACATGTAATATAGTACAGCAGATTAACAGAGGACAGGAGACTACAGTTACAAGGTGTAAACAACAGCAGAACCAAATAATACAGCAGTATCAGCTTTGTGAAATACAAGAGCGCAATTCATGCTTGCTACCGCAAGACCAGCTCACCTCCCCTTCTGTGGGTTCCAAAGGAAGCTTCTTTTCCAAGCTTAACAATTTTTGTCAGGGCTGTAGCGTGGCAGGATTTAAAACCGCCCCCCTCCCCAATATTTTTCATTTGGAAAAGGCAGGTGAAGGGATATCCAGGCAAATCAGTTTAAAATTAGCAAACTACCAGGAAGGATGCTAGGCTAGCGCCACTCTTCCCCAACCCTCAAGTATTGTGAGCCATTCTGGGAGCAAAGAACATTTTGTCCAGAACTTGTTTGGTGGAAAAACAATTGAATATATTTTCAACAACCACAGCACTATCAAAAAACCAGTCAATAAACCCCCTGCCACCACTCCCTTTTTTCTTTCCACAGAGAGGAAAATGATTCATTGCAAGTTGGAAAAAGATCATTTCACATGGGTCATCAGGACTTAGAGGGAAGAACTCAATTATTTAAAAGCATTTTTTAAAGTTCAAAATTGCTCAGGTACAATCTCTCTCTCTCTCTCTCTCTCTCTCTCTCTCTCTCTCTCTCTCATACAAAATAAATGTGGGAAGCAAACCCTCCCCCCCCAAAAAAAACCCACAACCCATTCACACAAAAATACCACACAGATAAGAATTGTTTGGCTTTCCTTTCCACTTGAACCACTTGCTAGCTCCCAGTCCCAGCTCCGTCCTAACTGCACTCAGTTGCCGAGCAGGACAGGAGCTGAAGAAGCTTCTCTGCTGCTGCAGCCGCTGCTGCTCTCCTCCACTCTGACTGACATAAGGGTATTTGGGAGTCACAGAGAACTGCTTGGGGGGGACTGCAGCTCACACTCCTTGATGCAGGACTGGAGAAAGGGCAAGGACTGGCCTTGGGGGCCCCTCAGAGGCTGTGGGCCAGGAGACAAATCTCCCTTTGTCTCATTAATGGTACACCCATGGCTAGTAACATGATTTAAAGTATGTTAGCAATGAAACAAGAGTAAGAAATAGTGATCTCATATAGACAGCATGTGTCACTAACCTTCATTGAGTTCCAGGAGCTATTTAAATATGGCAAGGTCTGAAGAGATTAGGATTGCAATTCTGTGCATACTTTCTTGTGAGTAAGCCCCATTAAAAACAGTGAAACATCTGAGTAAACATTGATAGACTTGCATTGAATCTGACTACAGTTCAGGTATTATGGTTTGTTCTTTTAGTTTGAATACTCTATTATCTGGTTTATTGTCACTTGCTTAAGTATATACTGTCTAGTTTCAGGTTATTTTATTAGGATAAAAGCTTTTTAAATAGGTTTGATTTAATAAATAGTAAGTGGTGAAGTGAAAAAACTTCATATTGTTTCCTTTCTTTGGTCTCAAAATGCTTCTATTAGTACACTATAAATGAAATACAGACTTATTGTAACAATTCCATAACCTTGAACTCAAAGGCAAGTGTTCAGAATCCTTACATTGGTAATGGTACCAACCATATTTCCTGTTCTAGTAGACCATGTTCCTTCTTCAAAAGTGCAAGTATAAACACCAGTAATGTTTGATTGTTTATATTTGCACACTATCTCAAACTTCCATCTCTGGGCGTTTTACAGAATAGGATGACACCCTTGGGGTGAAAAGGGGAGAGAAAGGTGTGTGTGTGTGTGTGTGTGTGTGTGTGTGTGTAACAAACAAATGCTATCTCAGATTTGAACTATAATAACACCCACACTGGATGCACTACAGGTCCATCCATTACTCTCCAGATATGTCTGCTATTGAGTTCAAATGGCCACATCTCTGGTGCTGTAACATTTCACACTTAGAATGTTTTATCCACTCCTTTAAGAGTTAACATCATCATTACTGACATCTTCATTTTATTCATATTAATTCAGCAACTAAATTATGCCTGCAGCATGCTGGTATTTTACTAGCCAATATCAGATTGTAGAAATTAGGTTGGCAGATAAAGCATTTTTATAACACCATCAATGTATAAAAGGGCACAGCAATTTCCGCAGCCCACCCACTGTGCTATAATTAATAACCTCTCCTTATGGCAAGGACTGTGTTAATATATAAATTACATTGCGGCACTTGACAAATTAAATGCAATTATAAATCTTCCCCTAGACCAATTAGCATTTAAACAACAATTAAACATAGGAGATATCCTTATGCAATGACCCACATAGAATGAAGACAATCTTTTCTACAGAAAATTCACTGGTAAATATTCTGTCTGCAATACACAACCTACTTGTTTCAAAACTTTGAAAATTAAATGGGAACAGATCACAAATATACAGACAATGCTTTCATATATACCCCAGAAAGCAGTCAATTACATAAAAGGGCATATTGACCAGTAAAATAGCTTAGAGCTCCTATTATGATCGCTGCTCTTCCCCACACTAGGATTGCCTCTCTTAGGAACTGGGGAACACTGGCATGGGGGGAGCTGCATCTTGAGCTTCTCAAGCATGGCTTAGAGCTCCACAGAGTGAGTTCTTTGTAACGTTCCACATCACAAATGGTATGTGATTAGGAGTTCTTAGGACCATTGTCCCCAATCCAGAAAAAGTTAGTTGCACATAACTTTCATCGACTTGAAGAGGACTTAACTTAGTGGAAATTAATTTTCCCATTGATTTACATTTGGCTTAAACATGACTAACTATGTTTGGATTGATAAATTGATTTAATGGAAGTGAACAATTCTGAGTGGAATAATCTCAGATGAGCATCCATGCTTATCCGTTGTTGTACATACATACACCAGATGGGTGCTTGTACATAGATTATGACCACATCAGTTCTAGGGCTTCACATGGAGTTCTAGTGCTTAGATCATTATGAGTGATGGCATCAATAACATTTTTGAGGTGATGGTAGTGGGGATAAATACAGCTTGTGTAAGGAACTTGTCCTTCTCCGTAGAGGTCAATACTGTCAGAATTTACAGCTCTACACTTGCTGATGTAATTGGTAGGCACACTCAGCTAATTTACACATAACTAGTCATGTGCATGACTAAATCCGGACCATTGTTTTCAATCATGTGGATTGTGCTGCCTGATAACTGATGAATTAATTAGTTTTGCTAATAGAGCAGGGTTTTTTTTTAAATAAAAAAGTGTAATAAATGATTTATAGATTCCCACTCCAATTCCTGTTTCCACTTGTAGCATACTAAAGGGAGTAACAAATTTCTGAAGGATATTTTATTGAATTGAATTGAATTGAATTGAATTGAATTGAATTTATATACCATCCTTCCTAAAGTGGCTCATCGAGGTTTACATTAAGATAAAAATATGTAATAAAACAATTAAAATAAAATAAAACCATTTAACCCTGATTAAAATTAAAACTAGATATCATTAAAATCCAGGCTAATATGATGGTTCTTTAAGGCTCTCCTGAAGGCCTCCAAGGAACATAATCCTCTTATATCCATGGGGAGCACATTCCACAACCTAGGGGCAACAACTGAGAAGGCCCGATCCCAGGTCACCACCAGATGAGCTGGTGGCACCCGAAGACAGACCCCTCTTTATTATCTTAATGAGTGGTGGGGATCTTGTAGAGAAAGGTGCTCTCTCAGGTAACCTGGACCTAAGCCATTCAGGGCTTTAAAGGTAATAAACAGCACTTTGTACTTTGCCTGGAAAGATATCAGCAGCCAGTGCAACTGTTTAAGAGCAGGCATAATGTGATCTCTCCAGGATACCCCGGAGACCAATCTGGCTGAGTGGATGGGTTCAAAGAACCCAGGTCTCCAGGTCCTGAGAGGTCCCCAGCCACATCCCTCCCTATTTTCTTCATTATCTCCCTCACTCCAATGGGCTTCTGCGGAGAGGGGTGAACACAGGCCCCCTTTCCCCCTAGCTACACCCTTGTTCACAGGGTTTACAATATATGGAAGTTGTGCACAGCCCGTTAAGGTTTTGCTGTGGATGAAATATTTAGACATCATTCATGGAACCAACTCCGTTATGAGATCATCATGGTTTTCCTATGATGTACTCTTTCTTAAGCATGTAGCCATGGTTCACTACCTCCCTCAGGATAAGAAGGACATTAAGCTGTGGTGGGGCATCATGTCCCAGCAAAGGGCATTGGCCAGCAGGATGGTAGTGGGCATTTGCAGATTTCAGGTGCACAGCAGGTGACTAGTGTTATTCTGCCAAAGTTGGGTGGGGGTTCAGAGAGGTTGCTAAGCAGATATGCTGGAAATTTAACATGACAAGGTCGTGTTTTTGTGCCTCCTACAAGTTTAGACAGAAACACTCCCATTGTGGAATCAAACACTCCTGGTGCCACCTGCTTTAAATGCAATTTTGGCAGTAAAGCAAAGATTGGATAACAGTCTGAACAGCTGTTCAGTGTTGCTTTGCAAAGGAAACTGCTACTCTGGTTTAGCTAGAGACTCTGCGTTAATATTTGATATTTTACCCACAACAGGCAGGGCAGACCACCCTTTAGGGCATAAAGCTGGCAGAGTGCTGACCCTGGGGTTGCCACCCTCCTCTCCCCACAGCGGTGACTGCAGGTGGGTGGGTGATGGAGAACACCTGCCTGCTCACCCATCCTCCTCGCTGCCACCACCTCCACACACCGCATTCACAGTGAGTGGAGGCAGAGGCAGTGGTTATGTATAATTATATATAATGGCCACACTATTGTGCAACTCTGTGCAATTTTTTGCTTGTGCAACTGCATAACCTTTAAAAGTTATTTTTAAAAAACAGTATTGTATAATATCACCAGTGTTAAGTAAAAGAGCACAATTCTGATCCAATTTAGCAAAATGCTCCATTTCAGCAATTACATTATCTCTTCTAGTGAAAGAAATAGAGAGATCTGTGCTCCAAAAAGCATCTTATGTTTGTCTGCTGTGGCTTTTTTTTGAAAATATAATTCAGGAAGAAAAATGGTCATGAAGTCTAACCGGCAATCTGATACTTTTGGGGTCTAAACATCATCCTAACCGGTTGAGAGCCATTTTTCAATGAATGGCTCCCGCACAGTTGGAGTGACATTCAGAGGATTGAACCATATGGGCAGAGGCCTGTGCGGTTCCTGACCACAGAATCAGCCTCCAAGAGATGGATATCATCACTTTAAAGGGCCACTCAGCCACATTTTAAAAAAATGTGTACAACAAAGGATTATGCTAAAATTAAAGAAGCATCCTTCTTCTATTTCATCATGTCTTCTAAGAAGCAGGATAAGTTATTGGAAAAGCAACTAATGAGCAGTAGCAGTATTTGCCCTTCTTGTATTTGTACCCTCTCTTTTTAGTCTGGAAGAGAGCTAGTAAATGAAAGGTTGTTTATGCCTGCCTTGGGCATATTAATGTTTTGATAGTGAAAAAGAAAGCTCTTCAGGAAAAATATGCTGATGAAGCTTCTCAAAATATATTGAGCCATAGGCCTGATGGATGTTCAATGCTCTGCTACTTTGTCATAAGGCTACTACAAACCAATCAAACTGGATTATGTAGTGGCATGAAAATGTTCGGCATCTAATCTAATTCTGGATCCTTTAAGCTCTTCAGTGTTTTTGGTTAAAGTCAAATATCTTTATTGAGGTTCTAGACCAGATTACATCACTATAGTTTGATATTAATGGTACATTCAGTGTCAATAGTCACAATTACATTTAGATAAAAGAAGTTTACCCAAACCGGGAGCACATCCTTACTTAACGAATAGTGGGGGCCTTCGCCATTACTTGATGAATCTTATATGCAATGACACAAAATTTGGCAACATAATGTGTAACACATATACTCTATCAGCAAGAAGATGTTACATTAAAATCCATTTATCTTCCTTGTAAACACTCTAAAAGGGGTAAAATTAGTCCACTATGTGGAATGCTATAAAAATTACAAAGTAAAATATGAGCCAAATTTTCAACTTCATTTGACCGATCAATCAATCTTTATTGTTACAGTCTCAGACCAGCACAAAAATTAAAATTAAAACATTACTTTTAAATAAGAGATAAAACCATTATTAGAGAACAATTAAATATATAAAGTTAAAAAATATATAAAATTAATAAAACAAAACCAATAAATGACTCAATTAAATCTGTAAGAATTCCTTGTTGATCATCCACCAACGGATATTAATTGCCACGACACAAAATCTAGAGTGACTACAGACTCAGAATCCAAAAGCAACAAAGAACGATACAATTGACTCTGTTGACCAGAATATTTACTTAATAATGGAGAAAGGATGCATGAATATCCCTATAAAATGAACAAAATAGTAGAACATGTTCAATGGTTTCAATCTGCTCTCCACAAGTGCAGAGCCTCTCTGAGAATGGAATCCCCCTATAACTTCCTTCAAGCACTGCCGAAGGTAGACTATGGCAGCGTACTAAAGTGAACGCTCTTCTATACTTAAGGGTCTCCAACTGAGTGAAATAAGGCGTAGGAGAAACCAAATATCTATGCTTCTCTGTAATATAAAATTTTGAGACCTTGCTAAGATCAGATTGCCACTCAGAATCTAAAATATGCTGTTTAATGAGCAGTTTTGCCTGATCAAAACGCATATTACATAAGATTAAAGTGAAGAGGCCCAGTGTAGCTCTTTTAGCTTCAATGGACTGATTCCATCTGGATTGATGATCATCTTGTAAAATTAAAAGGGCTAACCAATTGGACCATAAACTAATTTAAGCCATTAGCTTAGAATAATCATCCAAACTCTGGCCTCAACCTTAATCAAACCTGTCTCCAACCACAAAGCACCATTAGATGCAGATCTTGGAACACAAAGTGCCATTTTTAAAAATTTAGCTTGCACTCATTCCAAGGTCTCCATATTTGGGAAAAGGCCTAATTGTGTTCCATAAAGAAGTTGAGTTAATGGCTTAGCTTTAAAAAGTTTAAGGGTTGCAGGTAGATAATGTCCTCCTTTTGACCATAGATATTGTAAAATGGCAAAAGAACTTCTCTGAGCATTTGAAGCTAGATAGTCCCCATGTGCTTTTTTGGTGCCACCAGCATGAAAAACTACTCCTAGATACTTAAAAGATGTCACTTGCTCTATTTCATGACCCTCAATCCTCCAGGAACCGATCTTAGGCCTCATAGCGAAGGCCGTAACTTTGGTTTTCTGAAAGTTGACATCCAGATCATTCTTCTTACAATACTGATTCAAGGACCTCAACACTTTTCTGAGGCCAATAGGTGTCCTGGAGAGAAGTACAGCATCCATCAGCATTGATATATGTCTCCCAGCAAGCTTAGGAGGGTGAAAATCTAGGCTGCTAAGCTGCTCCACCATAGAATTTATAGAGTAATTAAATAAAAGTGGAGCCAGAATGCAACCCTGCTTGACACCCTTCTGGGTTAGAATAGCTCTCGTTAAATGTCTTTGTGGACTACATCTAACTTTAAGAGAAGTATTTGAATGTAAGGCTTGGAGAAAATACAACAAACGTCAGTCAATGGAAGAAGTCCCCAGCTTCTCCCAAACTCATGAAATAGAATCAAATGTTGCCTTGAAATCAACAAAGGCAGCATTTAAAGAGGTTGCTCTATGGGAGGAGTACTTCTCGAGAAAATGCTGTAACACCAAACACTGGTCAATTGTGGAACACTCCTCCCTAAAGCCAGCCTGTTCCTCGGCAAGAATGTGTTCTTGGTCCAACCAGTCTCTTAGCTTATCATAAAGCTGCCTCACATAGAGCTTACCAATAACGTTAAGCTAGCTGATGCGCCTATAATTGGCCGGATTATCTTTCATACCTTTTTAAAAATAGGAACAATAATAGCAACTCCCAAGGCTTTAGGTATATGGCCAGTCTTATCTATATAGGTGAACAGCAAAGCCAAACTGGAGCCCACCAATCCAAGTTATTTTTCATTCCCTAGGGGAGTAAGACCCTCCCCTGGGGCCTTGCCAGATCTTAATTGAGTGATTAAGCTGTAAATCTCAGAGATTGACACCGGGGGCCAGATGGGGGTGGTCACAATCTTACAGAAAGGGTGTTCACCGCCAGCACTAGTGTCTTTATATAGATCATAGACGTATTTCTCCCATAATTCTGGATGAATATGACAACTAGGGGGACTTGGACCAGGACTAGGAGAGTATTTAATTAAATGAACTTCATTTGATCCAGAAGGACACTTGTGCAGGTGATGTGTTATCTTTTTATATCTTTCCCTCCAACCAAACCAATGGTAAAACATTGTAATGAACTAAGGTGAAGAATCTCCAATGTGTTGGACATGTCAGATTATAAAAATAACTCACCAGATCTAAAGTCTAGGTAAACCAGCAGTTCCTAATACAGTTAGAGAGTTTACTTATCTCTTCTTGTGAACCAATATCTAAAATACATTGTTCCAGGATTTCTGTTCAAACCCCGCAGCAATTAAATATTCAGAAGAGAGTCCAGCCGTCTGAAGTTTCCTCATTAACTCTGATAAAGTCTATTTTAGATTGTCTCAGTTGCTTTGCTGGTTTTATGAATTTAATGAATTTGATTATTTTAAGAATTGACCTTTATTGATTTGATTTATTTATCATGCCTTCTCAATAAGAAGCAAGGCAGCTAACAACAATGAAGACGACCCATTCTAAAGATGGACAACATTCCAGACTGTTAGTCATGACTAAGTCCTTTTGAAATTAATGTGGTAGCCATTACTAACTTAGTTAATTAGTTTCCGTAGTGCTAGTCATGACTTACTAGACCATATGTTGCTCAATTTAAAAATTTCAATAAAAAATAAATGAGCAGCATACATTAATAAAAGGCAAAGCAATGAAAAACAAAACAACAAGTTAAATCAAACTGGGCATTTTAAAATGTTGTAAGCTTCTCTGAGAAACTTCAGGCTGAACAATTGATTATTAAATATCTTCAGTAAAATAATTAATAGTAAGATAACTTGTGAATTATTTAAATAAATATTGGCTGACAGCAGACTAAGTTACCATGAGTAGTCCTGCTGAAATTAAGGGCATATATCAGTCATGAGAAACACAATATTCATAATGTCTCATAAGAACAGCCCTGCTGGATCAGGCCCAAGGCCCATCTAGTCCAGCATCCTGTTTCACACACAGGCCCACCAGATGCTGCTGGAAGCCTACAGGCAGGAGTTGAGGGCATGCCCTCTCTCCTGCTGTACTCCCCTGCAACTGGTACTCAGAGCATCCTGCCTTGAGGCTGGAGGTCACCTATAGCCCTCTGACTAGTAGTCATTGATAACAGACCTCTCCTCCATGAAGCTATCCAAACCGCTCTTAAAGCCATCCAAGTTGTTGGCTGTCACCATATCTTGTGGCAGAGGATTCCACAAGTTGATTATGCGTTGTGTGAAAAAGTACCTCTGTTTGCTGGTCCTAAATTTCTTGGCAATCAATTTCATGGGATGACCCCTGGTTCTGGTGTTATGTGAGAGGGAGAAGAATTTCTCTCTATCCACTTTCTTCACACCATGCATGATTTTATAGACCTCTATCATGTCTCCCCACAGTCATCTTTTTTCTAAACTAAATAGCCCCAGGTGTTGTAGCCTTGCCTCCTAAGAAAGCTGCTCTAGGCCCCTGATCATTTTGGTTGCCCTCTTCTGCTCCCTATCATGGAATTCCCTAGCATGGAATTGGCCTTTTTCACAGCTGCCACACATTGAGTTGACACTTTCAACGAGCTGTCCACCACGACCCCAAGAGTCCTCTTCTGGACAGTAAGCGACAGTTCAGATCCCATCAGTGTATACTTGAAGTTGGGGTTTTTAGGCCCAATGTGCATCACTTTATCCTTGCCAACACTGAAGCGCATTTGCCATTTTGTCGCCTACTATCCCAGTGTGAAGAAATCCTTTTGGAGCTTCTCACAATCCATTTGAGATTTCACTACCCAAAATAGTTTGGTATCATCTGCAAATCTGGCCACCTCGCTGCTTACCCCTACTTCTAGATAATTTATGAATAAATTTAAAAGCACTGGTCCCAGTACTGATGCCCGGTGGACCCCACTTCCCTCCATTGTGAAAACTCTTCATTTATCCTACTCTCTGTTTCCTGTCCTTTAACCAGTTAGCAATCTACACATGTACTTGTCCCCTTATCCCATGACTGCGAAGTTTTCTCAGGAGTCTTTGATGAGGAACTTTGTCGAAAGCTTTTTTGAAGTCCAGGTATACTATATCAACTGGATCACATACTGTACTTGTTGACACTCTCAAAGAACTCCAAAAGGTTGGTGAGGCAAGATTTACCTTTGCTGAAGGCATGCTGGTTCTCTCCCAGCAGGGCCTGTTCTTCTGTGCTTTATAATTTTATCCTTGAGGATGCTTTCCATCAATTTGCCTGGAACGGACATTAAGCTAACCGGCCTGTAATTTCCCAAATCGCCCCGGGATCCTTTTTTGAAAATCAGTGTTACATTTGCTACTTTCCAGTCCTCCAGTACAGAGCCTGATTGCAGGGATAAGTTATATATTTTAGCAAGGAGGTTGGCAATTTCACAGATTGGAGTTCTTTGACCATTCTTGGATGGATGCCATCTGGCCCTGGTGATTTGTTAGTTTTCAGTTTTTCCAGAGAGTTTAGAACATCATCTCTTGTCACTTCTGACTCAGTTCTTTGGCCCGCATCCCCGAAAAGCCTGGTTCAGGAACAGGTATATGCTCAGTATCCTCTGCTGTGAAGACAGACTCAAAGAATTCATTTAGCTTCTCTGCAACCTCCATATCGTCCTTAATAATCCCTTTTACTCCTTCATTGTCTAATGGTCCAACTGCCTCCCTGGCAGGTTTCCTGCTTCTGATGTATTTAAAGAAGTTTTTGTTATCTCCCTTAATGCTTTTAGCTAAATGTTCCTCAGACTCTCTTTTTGCCTCCCTTATTGTCACCTTGCATTTCTTTTGCCAGAGTTTGTGTTCCTTTCTGTTCTCTTCCATTGGACAGGCCCTCCAATTTTGGAAAGAAGTCTTCTTCCCTTTTATGGCTTCTTTGACATTACCTGTTAGTCATGCTGACATCCTCCTAGACTTAGTGGCATCTTTCCTCCTTTGGGGTATACAATCTAAATGGGCTTCTAGTATTGTGGTTTTGAATAAATTCCATGCATTCTGGAGTGACTCCTGATTTTCCTTTTCAGCTTCCTTTTCACCAAACTCCTCATTTTGGAGAAGTTTCCTCTTCTGAAATTCAAAGTGTCTGTGTTAGACTTCCTTGGTGATTATCTTCCTGCATGTATGCTGAATTTGATTGCACTATGGTCACTGTTCCCTAAAGGTTTGATGACACTGACATCACGCACCAGATCCTATGTGCCACTCAGGATTAAGTCCAAGGTTGCCTTCTCTCTGGTTGGTTTCAAGACCAAGTGTTCTAGGGCACAGTCATTCAATATATCTAGAAATTTGACCTCTTTGTCATGACCTGACTGTGAATTTACCCAGTCTATGTGTGGGTAATTGAAGTCACCCATTATTACTGCCCTGCCTCTCCTTGAAGCCTCCCTGATTTCCTGCTGCAACTCCCAGTCACTGTCAGCGTTTTGATCTGGAGGGAGCTAGCATGTCCCCATATTGTCACCTACAGTATTGTCACCTTCAGGGGTTCTGCGGAGGACTCCGGTCCACCTAAGTTTTCTAGCTTGTTAGATTCTATCCCTTCTTTAACATACAGTGCTATTCCACCTCCAAGGCGTCCCTTCCTGTCCTTTCTATAGAGCTTATATCCAGGGACAACAGTGTCCCACTGCTTCTCACTATTCCACCATGTTTCTGTTATGCCCACTATGTCTATTTCTGCATTAGCAACCAAGCACTCCAGTTCACCCATCTTGGCTCGGAGGCTTCTGGCATTGGCATATAAGCACCTATACACTAAATCTCTCACCTGGTGTATGCTATCTTTTTTTTTTTTTTTAGTCTTTGATCAGCTGTAGTTCTGCTCTGTCCCCTTCTGTTTTATCTGAATACTTTGCACCCTTGCACTTTAAAGGATGGCATTTGAAGAACCGGATACTGTCCAGCTCCTGTCAACTATTCCCCAGGCGTCATTTTAAAAGCTGCTCTGCAACCTTTTTGATTTTAAGTGCCAGCAGTCTGGTTCAATTTTGGTTCAAGTGCTGCCCATGCCTTTTGTACAGGCCTTGCTTGCCCCAAAATGTATTCCAGTGCCTAACAAATCTAAACCCCTCCTCCCAGCACCAATGTATCATCCACACACTGAAACCCCTCAGCTCTGCTTGTCTCACTGTACCTGTGTGTGGAACAGGTAGCATTTCCGAGAATGCTACTTTGGGGATCCTAGACTTCAATATGCTACCTATCAGCCTAAATTTGGCTTCCTGGACCTCCTGACTACATTTCCCCACATTTCCAGGACCTCCTGACTACATTTCCCCACATCGTTGGTGCCAACGTGAACCACAACAGCTGTCTCCTCACCAGAACTACCTAACTGCTGATCTAGACACTGCGTGATGTCCGTAACCTTTGCACCAGGCAGGCAAGTCACCATGCGGTCAACATGTGGGTCACAAACCCATCTCTCTATACTTCTATTGATTGAATCACCTACTACAAGGAGACCCCCCAACCCCCAGAGGAGTATCCCCTATATGAGAGGATATGGGCTCATCTTCCACGCAAGGGGTCCCTTCTAAAGAAGCATTTCCCTCTTTCTCAGACCGATGCCCGCTTTCTCCTAGACCTTCATTCTCCTAGACAGCAGCGTTGCTATTAGCTCTGGAGTGGGATGCCTCTACCACGTCCCTGAAGGTCTCATCCACATGCCTCTCTGTCTCTCTGAGCTTCTTCACATCCACCACCTTGGCCTTGAGGGAACGAACTTGTTCCCTGAGAGGCAGGAGCTCCTTGCACTGAGCACACACCCATGACTTCTGCCCATGGAGCAAATAGTCATGTGGCACTCTGTGCAACACACTGGGAAGTGCCCCCTCCCCTGCTGATTTTCTGTCTTCATACTGGTTTTGTTGGCTGCTTACAGTATTTAGAGATAGTTTATTAGAAGTATAGGTCTCAGCTGTAATGGTCAGCTATTTAACTGTTCAAACAGCCTTTCTCAAGAATATGAGGGAGAGATTAGTAATTATATAAGGAAGGGATTTGTACTTACCTTCTCTTCTCCACCGGGCTCCTTGTGATCACAGGGGCTTTCCCCCCACCCACTTCCAACTAAACTCCCACAAAACTCTAATGTCCTGTTTGCTATCCCTGTTTGCTATGCTCTGTTTGCTATTCTCTTGGTCCTTCACCTCTTATGTAGAGAGTAGGCTTCGAATTGGGACACAGGATGTGGTTCAAACAAATGTGGGGCCTCCCATAGCCTTAGCTGACTCCACCCGCACCAGGCAGGGACAAACAAGAGCACATCAGTTTGCTAGCACTGGAAAATAACACACATACAGACTAGAACTTATCCCTTAAAGAGAAGCCAGCCCCATAAAAATCTTCCCTCCTCCTCTTAGTTTTAAGGGGGGGAAAGGCTAGATGTTGTTCTGTTTAGAAACAACATGTTGTTCTCCATGCCAGTCACTGAATTCATAGTGTTCACCATGAAGAAAGAGCTGAAGCAAATTCATGGTGAACATCCACCACAAGCAGGGATATCATGTGCACAGAAGAATTTTTTGTATTCTTGGAAAACATTTATATTTTATCCAGTACAAGAGCTGTCTCTATTAAGCACATTTTGTTTGTTTATATACATTTCACTTATACCCCACTCTTTGACCCATAGGATCCCAAAGCAGTATTTACATATTTTAGGAACAAAATAAACTGCCTTACAATGAGTCACACCATTGGTCCATTTAGGCAGTACTGTCTACTCCAGGGGTAGGAAACATTGGCCGTTGTTGAAATACAACTGCCATCACCCCCACCAAAATTTATTGTGACTGCAGATGATGGGAGTTGTAGTTCAACAACAGTTGGAGAGCCATGGTTGTGCCCCCCTGGTCTACACTGACTGAGAGCAGCTCCCCAAGATTTCAGGTAGGAGTCTTTCCCAGCCCTACCTTTAGATGCCAAGAACTTAACCTTGGGCCGTCCAAATGCAAAGTAGATTCTCTACTACTGAATTAGGGTCCCATCCCAAATCTTTACTACTGTCAGAGTTTGAATCTAGGACCTTCTGCATGCAAGGTGCTCGGTTCAAATATACTATTACAAATATAGTTTTATTTCATATCATATTATAAGATAAATGTGCTTTTAAAATACACTGGGAACAATATTCCATTCATAAGCCTCTTTGTAATCAATAAGAATTTCACAGTTGCTTTATGTTTAGTGCTGATCTCTGCTGAATAGTGCTGGTTAGTTTCTGAAAGCTTATTCTTAACTCTTCTTAGATCAGTCAATAGCCTAGTTGAATTATAACAGAGATCTAAACACGTGAGAGTTTTGCCACTGTAGGGCAGTTATTTTTATTTTTTACTTTGGACATATCTGAAGTAAATTTCCATGCCAACAGGCATAATTTATAGAACTGCCTTTGAAGGATTATGCAGATATTATATAAGCAAGAGGTAATCCAAATACTTAAAAACTAGAAAACAAATTGTCATTAACATCAAGGGGCTGTGTAATCTACATATACAAGAAAGTTATCCACATTCACCTTGTATAATCTAAAATCTGCTTTGTTCCTTGCTTCATTTAATTTCTAAATCAGAGCAATTTGCGGGGTGGGGGCGAAATACCTATAAATACAAACACTTTAAGTGCTAGAAATGCAGTCATCACACAGCAGATGTTCTGAAAATGTGGAAATGTGCCCAACAATAAAACTTGGTTTTTGTTCTATTTATAACTACAGAAGAGTATCAGATATGCAGAATGACAAACGAGAATCTCTGGATTTTAAAAAAAAAATCATTATAGTGGGTTTTAAGATGGCGAGTGCAGAATGAACACCATGGTATAATAATTAACTTAGCAGCCAAATTTACAAAAATTAAAAATGGAGGAGCTCTACAGTTTATGCTGAAAGAGTTGGGTATTAGATTTTGCAATGTGGTTCATTTCTCAAAGCTAACAGAATATGTGAGACTAAGACACAGTATGCATAATAGAGAAACATTTTTGTGGGTACTTTTTAATTGATTTGTGAACTTACTATAAATATAAATGCATGTAATTTTTTTCTGTGTTGAATCTAGATCTATTTTTGGTTTTTGTCATGAAATTTATTTTTTAAATGTTATTTTAAGTTGTTCTTGTAACTTTTCACCTGAAATATTTAATTCAAATAATTTTTTAAATATGAAGTCTGGTTTTTTGTCACTTAAATTCCAAACAGGGATTCTAATGTTTTGTTTTTTAAAAAAAATGAATAACAGAAGAGTAGTAGTAGCAGTAAGTTTATTTCAGTCATAGACCAGAAAACAGAAAGAAGAAAATAAAAACATCATCAGCACATCAGCACCCTGCTAACTGGGCAAAGAGGCACCTTTTACCGTGGTGATTCTCTTTATTTAGCAGGGGGAGAGTAACTGGCCCTATTCACCCCCAGCACAGTACTTCCAGTGACTGTTGCTGGTGTGTGTCTTATGTTTCTTTTTAGAATGTGAGCCCTTTGGGGACAGGGAGCCATCTTATTTGTTTGTTATTTCTCTTTGTAAACCGCCCTGAGCCATTATTGGAAGGGCGGTATAGAAATTGAATTATTATTATTATATAAAACCGGAACGAGTTTTACATATCATATAACAAAACCTAGCCATTTTGGTACTAATTCCCATATTAAAATTAGACAGCAAAAGATTTAAATAAAATTCATCAGGATGAATGGGGGGGGGGGGTGGAAATTGCCAGTATGGGGAAAATTAATCTTAAACGAACATCCCTATAGAAATCACAATATAAAATGGCATGTGTGGTAGTTTCAACAGTGCCAGAGCCGCATGGGCAAAGATGAGCAGAAAACGATATCCCTTTAAACCTTCCTTCCAAAACATCTGATGATAGTGCATTAACGCGGGCAAGTGTAAGAGCATGTCTGAATTTGGGGATTAGGATGTTACCTGGATACTCTGCTGGCTTAACATTAACTGATTGAATCTCTCTCTCTCTCTCTCTCTCTCTCTCTCTCTCTCTCTCTATATATATATATATATATATAAGAGGTACATACCTGCTGTCAAAAGCCACATGCTTCTGTTTACAAACAAATGCACGTGGCTGGAGGATGACATCATAGTGATGTCACGGGGGGCGGGGCAGTGCAGCAGTCAAAATGTGCTTACGTCACCGGAAACACGTCACCGGAAATACATCAGAGGAAATGGTCAGAGGAGACCCCCACATGGCTGGAAAGGGTCAGAAGTAGGGGTATGCCCTCATCCCAGAAGTTTGGCCCCCACCCTTCCACTCCTACCCCCAGAATATGTCCAGGCATGTTCCGAAGGTGGTCATGTGACCCCTCTACAAACACGCCTAGCCACCCTGGACCAATAGGAACAGGTTTCAGATCCCCGGAAAGCACCATGTGCGCAGGTGTGATAATGGCCGGGCGGCCATTTTGTGTAACTTTATTGGCTGAAATGCAGTCAAATGACTCCTCTACGAACAGGACTAGGGTCAGTGTGTTTAGAGGGAAACCATTTTACAGCTGTACAGAGACGATGGCTGATGCTAGGACTCCTTTGCGTCCCACTGACCCATCATTGCCACAGGCACCCACGAAGATTAGGCCTATGCAACCGCGGAGTCTGTCCTTCCCTCCTACTGGTATGAAAGCCCACCACATGGCTGACCTTATTGCTGGTGATGTTCCAGAAACTAACTTTGCAGGAAAGCCAATGGATGAGGATCGTAAACTAGAATGTGATTGCGGTTGCTGTAACACCAACCTTGTAACCCCCATGGAAAATGAAGATGGAGAGCCTCCAGCTACTGCCTCCAAAGTGGGAAACATGTGTTCATCAGATTCTGAAACAGAAGTGTCTGTGAAACAAAAGCAGCGTAGGAAGAAGAAAAAATGGGTAAAGAGCAGACCGCAATATACATGGTGCGACGAGCGTTGCTGTGATAGTTCATGTGGAGAGTGTACTTATTCAGATGAGTGTGGCTGCGAATCTTACTTGTCATCCAGGCCAAGGGTATCCTATTGTGAGTATAAGTGCTACAGGTCAAGCAAAGACTGGTTATCTTGTGATTGCCTGACCCCAAGCCCCAGCAACCCAAGGGCCGCTTACTGTAGGGCTGTGTGCTTTACTTCATCATCTGAAAGTGGGGAGGAGGAGGAAGCCATGGATGGCATTGTGCTTACAAAGCCTGAAGAACCAGACCCCGTTGTGGAAACCGATAAGCTGGTGAGTTGGAGGGGATTTAATCTGCCTTGCTTTGTTTGCCTGTGTTTTTACCCGTCAGTATTAAAATATTCCCCTCTTTTGTGCAGGTATGGGCCTTTGAGAACATGCACCTCGGGGATGTCAATGTGTCCTGCATTTCCTGTGTGTGTACTGATGGTGACCAATAAAAAAATTTGTTTTAAATATGTGTGTTCATACCTGTGTTAAACAGAACCATGGCAGGGCCCGAAGAAATCCTAAAGAAAATATATTACACCCCTGGGAGAGTGGGGAGTTTCGGAGGTGTAAACCCGGTATTTCAAGAGGCCAGGCAACATAGTAAAGAGCTGAGTAAAAGGCATGTTGAGGCATGGCTTTCAGAGCAGGATGCTTACACTCTATGCAGACCTGCAAGGATTCATTTTAAAAGAAACAAGACTGTTGTTCCAGGGGTGGATGCACAATGGCAGGCAGATTTAGTGGACATGAAACAGTATTGTAAATACAACAATGGCTACAAGTACATTTTGACAGTGGTGGACATTCTATCTAAATATGCCTGGGCTGTACCTCTAAAAGATAAAACAGGGAGGGAAGTGGCCAGTGCTTTTAAGGCTATTTTCAGAGAAGGCCGAGAGCCTGGCAAGCTCCAGACAGATAGAGGGAGGGAATTTTTAAATAAGCCTGTAGGGGCACTGTTAAAGGAGCAAGGTATTCACCACTTTGTCACCAACAATGATGGCAAAGCAGCCCTTGTGGAGAGACTGAACCGAACCTTCAAAACACGTATGTGGAGGTATTTTACTGCTCACAACATATTCCGGTATATTGATGACCTGCCTCAGCTCCTAAAGAGCTATAACCACAGCTTTCACAGAACCGTACAGTGCAGGCCGGTAGATGTCACAACCAGCAACGATCTGTCTGTTTGGAGAAGAGTCTATTGCCACAGTAGCCATAAAATAGCCAAGTGTCTAGTGTTAAGAAAAGGAGATCACATCAGGATTTCTAAAATTAAAGAGGTTTTTGAGAAAGATTATGAACAGAACTACACCACAGAATTGTTTATAGTGGACCAAGTCATCAGAAAAGCTGAATGGCCGGTCTATCTGCTAAAAGACTACATGGGTGAGCCAGTTCTCGGGAGCTTCTATCTTGAAGAATTACAGAAAGTTAAAGTAGGAGAGGACAAACTGTACAGGGTTGAAAAAATTCTAGCTACAAAAGGGCGTGGTAAAGTAAAATGACATTTAATGAAGTGGGCAGGGTGGCCTGACAAGTTCAATAGTTGGGTGCCTGCTTCAGATCTCTGCAATGGGTGATAGGGGTTTTTACATTACGCTCCCTAGTAATGCCAGCAAGAAGGCATTTCCACAGAACACTAGCTCCTACTTCACCATCCAACTAGCCAGGCTGCAGGATCTTCCCGGGGAGTGGGGCTCTTGGAGATACAGAACCCATGCACTTGGGATACCATCACGGCAGATACCCCCTTTCAATATAGCAAGGGGTTAAAGAAATGGACCTTCTACTTATGAAAGGAGTATTACTCCTACATTGCAGATTTGCTGCACAATATGACTGAAATCACCAGCACCCAGAATGCTCTAGAGGGGGCATCCCTGCTTTATGACCCTGTTACTAGAAATATTCAGTTTATGAGTCCTAACAATGCATTCACCTTTTCTTCAGGGGCAGAATTAGCACACATATTAGGGATCCTTCCTGACAAACAACCAAAAGCATTGTCTTACCCATCAAGCATAGCTGGTGGGGTCAAAACTCTGTTTGTTCATGATACACTCAGCAAAGGATTCCCTTTCCCTGCTGACATAACGGGGTGGGGTGGGTGGGTGGGGTGTTCAACACTCTATTTGTTTATACAGACATTGTAGAGTATCAGATAGTGGGAGATCACCATGTCCCCCTTTTGCAAAGTATTACCCTGAAGGGACAGAATGGTGAGTGTGTTAACATTGTTTATGACAAGCCACATTACATCTCTGTGAGCAAACACCACATTGACACAATCACGGGCTAGATAAAGTCGGACCAGGACAAATGTGTGCCATTCCGTTTTGGCAAGGTGATTGTGAAGCTACACATTCGCCCCAGGAGAGGACTACATCTTTAGGGAAAAGAAAAAAGAAAAATGCCCATTCTGAAAAGTTATGGTGAGCCCGCCCTTTTCAAAAGCTATTACAGTGTCATGGGCATGCTGGAAAACTCCGAGGAGGAGTTGGAGATTGAGACAGAGCAAACAGCAGATGAGGGTAGGCAAGGACCAGAGCTTGCTAAGGAGAGTGGGTCTGCTGTACAGGGAATAGAAGAAGAATTACAGCCGGGTGGGGCAGCTCTTGTGGAGAGCCGCCAATCCAAAAGATAACAAGAGCTAAAAACTCACATGCGTAAAACAGGCAAAGCTGCTGACTCAGCAACTCTTAATTGACAGCACATGGGGGGGGGGGCTCAGCCTATTTAAGACGCCTGTAACAGAACTTCCCTGCTGATAGCAACAACAGTTTCTTCCGTGCTACTTGGCTGTGTTCCTGTGTTTTTCCTTGAAAGTGTTTAGACTTTGGACTGACTGACCTTGCCTCTGGATTTCCCTTTTGACCTTGTTGAATTTTGGATTGACGGACTGGTTTGGACAATTTATTCCCATAGAAGTTTGTTATTCTCCTTATGCTTCTGGCTGCGTCTGGCTAAGCCCAGCAGATTTACGACATACAGGGCCCAGGCTGGAAGTGCCCTTCCTGGCTTCATGAGGTCCCCGGTCATGTATGGGGCAGGAATTGGTGGTATATTTCGTATCCTTTGCAGGAAAGCTGTCCCTCTTTTGAGACGGGGTCTGGAAATCATTAAGCCACACATCAAAATAGCCGCACAAGGGATTGCTAAAGACGTAGTGGGGCACGCCTCCCAGGCTGTTCTGAACAAGATGGATCATGCCTCTTCCTCACAAGGGGGGTCAGGACTGATGTATATCAAAAGAAAACAGAAAGCATCATGGGTGCAGCTATCAGGACCTCCCCAGCCTCTTAAAAGAAAAGGGGTGAGCCTGAAAAAGCCTCAGAAGCAACAAAGGCATCCTAAGGGGAAGAGGAAACGTGCTCCCAGTGACATCTTTTAAGTCATAATGGCTTTTATACACTGCAGCCCTGAAGAATGCATGAAAACGGAACTGGACCTTTTCCAAATCGCACCAACACAAACAAGTATTGCGAGAAGCGTATATGTTGAGGTGCCACCGCTTACCGCACTGACCGACACGGCACCTCTTGGACTTCTTCATTGCCGGGGCTGGAGATTTTTACCTAGATTTGAATAACACGCTTATATGTGTGTGTTGTAAAATTGTCAAGGAGGATGGAACCAACCTGGCACAGGATTTTTCTGTGGGGCTAGTGAACTACCCAGTTGCCACCATGTTTAGCCAGGTGGATGTGACCCTTGGAGACTGTCTTGTCAGTCAGAGCAGTAGCACCTACCCCTACCGGGCTTTCATTGAAGCGATGATGAATCACAGTGAGGCCACTCTACACAATTTTCAGCTGGCTTATTTTATAAGGATGCCCCAGGGTTCCATGAGATAACAGTGTTAGATGGAGCGAACGATGGGTTTGTTGACAGATCCGCCTTTACATCTGAAAGTCAGAAGGTGGACCTATTGGGACACCTACACACAGATCTTATGTTTCAAGAAAACCTGCTTTTAAATGGCATAGATGTGAAAATTAAACACATTCTGTCTGATGGCAGGTGGAGCTAACCCCCGCTACAGGCTGCAAATCTTGTCGGCATCCCTTTTTATCAAGAAATGTTCCCTGAACCCCACTGTGTGGTTAGCACATGCTGAGGTGTTGCTCACAGCCAATGCAAAATATCCGGTGGACTGTGTGGGTATGAAAGTTTTCAGTATTCCCGCTGGAAGTCGTGTCTGCAATCAGGAAAATTTGTATTTAGGGCAGTCTCCAAAAACTGTCATCATCCATTTTGTGGATAACAATGCATTTAGTGGGTCATATAACAAAACCCCCTTTAATTTCAAGCATTATGACATTAACTTTGCTTGCCTCTATATGGATAGTACCCCAGTCCCCATGAAACCATACCAGCCAGACTTCACAGTGCGTAATTATTTCCGTGAGCATATGGGGCTGGTACAGGTCACTGGCAAGCACCTAGAAGACAGACCCCTGGTCATTAATAGGGAAGAATATGGGAAAGGCTACATGCTGTTTGCATTTGATCTAACAACTGACCAAGAATGTGGGGGCCACTATTCCCTGATTAAAACATCGAATCTGAGGGCCGAAATATGCTTTGCCAGACCACTTCAAGTGACCATCAATATGATTGTGTATGCAGTATTTGACAATCTCATCAATATAAACTACAAGAGGGATGTACTGTTTGACTATATGTAATATGGATAGCATACAGCTAACACGCATGCTGTCTGCAAGCCCCTGCACCCAAAAGACTTTCTTTGGAGTTTTTCCTAGTGACTGGCTGCCTAGAAAGAGACTGCTACAAAGACCTGTGGGTCTTGTAGTGAACACACACACCCATAACCTCCTGGGAGAGGACTGGCTAGCCATCTACCTGACAGAGGACAATCTGGGAGAGTTTTTTTATTCTTATGGACACCCCCCAAATCACTCACGGCTTCCCAAAGCTGTAATGAATTTTTAAAGAAAAAATGCCTCTAAGATAGTCTTTCAACCCTGACAGCTCTAAGCTCCTGATTCTGTGACCTGCAGCTACCACTGTGTGCCTACAGCAGAGGGGTAGGGGTTTAACATTTAAGCAGATTCAAGAATTGTATTTGGGGGATTTAGAAAGAAATGACCAAATGGTTGAGCTGTATGTTAAGAAAAAGAAATGCATGCCCAGACATGCCCCAAATTGTTTTCAACACACACAAGTGTGTGGATCTTGTACTGATTTTCACAGAACAATAAAGTAAGCCTCGAGAACTTTTAAAAGAGTATATGTGTGTGTTTGTGTGTTCCTTACCCGCAAATCAGCAACTACCAGTCTGTAAAATATATTTCAGAAGGGGGAAAATTATTTGACACTTTTTTGTCTCTCTCTCTCTCTCAGGCTACAACTGGAGCCAGTGAGTTCTCATGGGTATTTTAGAAGTCCTGGGTATAGGACTTAAGGGTAGAGGGCTAGCTGCAGGGCTAGGATTCTTCGCATGCTCTAAAAGCTCCCTGCTGGTATGGTTTCCTGCAACAGAGCTAGGGACATTTAACTCTGCCAAACTGCTCATAAACAGATCCCAGCCTTTAGGGAAACATTTGGAAGGCAATGCATGAACTTGGGTGGAATGTTTGATCAGGTCCACCACGTTGGAACCCTCAACAGCGGCCCCCTTATAGACAAAACAACCCTTCTCATCCCATGCTGTAACCGCAGCATTCTGCCTCAACTTGTTTAACAAAATCTGCAGAGTTCCTAGAGCGCACAGGCAAAATGTCCAAGATCTCTTGAAAGGAGGTGTTAGAGCTATGTGGAACTTCAGCAACAGGCATCTCAGGTTGTGGTAGAAACAGGTTTAGTTTTCCCTTTTTGGCTTCACCCTGTCTCACATGTGTTAAATATTTTTGAAGTAGACCCTCATAAAGTTTAGCCTTTTCATATTCTGTTAAGTCAGACCTCTGAAGAACTCCTTGCATTTCAATGTCTAAAGCATAGATTGTAGCCACTCTGATACTTTCCTCCTTAGGAGAAGGGTTCCCTTTTAGCCAATCTAGCTGGTGTTTGGTGACCAAGTACATCTTTTCCGCATATTCCATTATTGTTTGGTTAAAAGGCTTGTTATCAAAGGAATTGCAATGCTTAACAGTGGTGCAAGAAACCTGCCAGACTGCTTGACCAAAAGCTTCTTCTTTCTCAGAGATACGCACTTGTTACTCAGCTTTTTAATTAACCCACATTTTTTTCTTAGCACATGCACTTGGTGTGGAAACAATGGAATATTCCCTTTTAAGGATTTCAGGGCAATCTCGGATATGGCTGATATTAAATCATCAGAAGCTGCACATAGTATGGCCTTCCTCTGATGTGGTGAAGCCTTAATAAGGAGTTTCAAGAGGGCGAGGTTTCTCTTCACGCAGGTAGACATGTCTCCATGCAGCAGGGGCTAACAGCAATACCTGTGAAAGCATCAGTGTGTGCCCCTTTTGTATCCCCCCTGTGGTTTTTTCTTGATGTATACATGGCCTGTTGTATACCAGGCCAGTCAGGAGGGAAAAGACCCATTCTGACGCTAAAATCATCAGGAGTTCTAGGGTTTAGATCCACAACTAAGTAGCCATAAGGTTCTCATGTGGCATCGTGGTAGGTCTCTGTGAAATACCTGACATTCCCTGGGAAAATCTGGCGCGCCAAATTAATGATCTGTAATTTATCCCTCGGGTTTTTAAAGAGTACCATATACTTGGCATTAAGGCTTATGGTACGAGCAGATTTCCCTTTATAGAAAACCTTCTGTGTGATGAGAAAAATGCTCAGATTCCTGTGGTGAACAAACTCCATGAAAGTGCATTCAGTTTGTTGACTGTCAGATGAAGCACTCATCAGGTCATCCAGAACAAGAAAACAGGTTTTATTTGGGAGTAACAACTCATCATCATCAATTTTCTCTGGCATACCTTCCACATATGTTATTATAGGGTATTTACAGAGCATTTGTTTGTACAATGGCTGCCAACAAGAGTAACACCACACAATTTTTTCAGGCATCACAGATAGCACAGTGTGCATTGTCCAACATTTTTTTTCCAGAAAAAAAGTTTTACTGCAGTTACTAGGTCCTGCAAGGATGGCAGAGAAGGGAAGTTGCCAGTGAGCATCCATTTTTAATACCCATATGGTATAGTCTTAAAATCCTCAATGATGACGTGCTTATCAAATACCACTCTCTTTGTCTTCCTCAAAAGCCGTGTTTCTATCTGCCACCTCTTCTTATTTCTAACTATGCCGTTCTGCTCTACCACAATCTCGTGTGCAGGACCCGGTTCTGAAATGTAGGCAAAAACCAGACCTTTAAGACTAGCAACGTTAATCTTTTGACAGATACTCACATTCAGAGTAATCCCCTTGACGTTTATACAGGATGCACCCCCAGACAGCTTATAGCCATAAGATTTAGGACCTGTGCTCACAAACTCAGTTATGTACTGGTCTGATGGCAGTTTGTTTGTCAGCTCCCCTAAAAAGTTTCCAAGGGGGGGGTTGTACTCCCCCTCATGAGACACATAGATCACAGAATCTGTGTCATGATACAGGCATCATTCCTCTAGTTTCTCCATGATAGAGTACAAATGCAGGTGTGCATATGATGTTGTAAAACACACTAGAAAAACATCTGTGTTACCTGGTGTGACTATATGATCTTTTGCATCTTTCCAAGACACACAACATGTATCATCATCAAGGAATTCACACATAGAGACCTCATAGCTATCTGAAAAGAGGTATTGGAAAAGCTCATCAGGTTTTTTCACTATGGAGGTCCTAGGGAGGTTTGTCCTCTGATCAAATTTTCCCCACAAGGAATTTAAGAAAAGCTTGGCTATTTGGCATTTAGCAGGGTTGACTTCAATCAGCTCAGGGTGTAAACACACCCCTCCTTTCTTATAATACTCATCAATGTATCTCTCTTTGTCCACCCTGCTAACATACTCTGCAGGATAGCCAGAGGCCTCCTGCTTCTGCCGGAGCAATGTTTTGACGTACTCTGAAAAGAGACTGTCAGACCTCCTTTCAAAATGCCAAACCTCATAGATCTGTGCCACCCTTTACCCACAGCAACCTCCAATTCCACTGTGCACCATGTGCCCACCAGCGCCCTTTCCTCATCTTTGTGGCTACAGTGCTCCAACTGTTGTGAGTCTGCACAGAGCCTGCACAGAGGATACATGAGCTTCCCGTTCACCTTGACAGGTAGGACGGGGGGAAAGAGACTGTGTGGTGGGTAAACTTTCTCCTTGGTAATTCCAAAATACTCGGAGAGTGACCTAAAATTATCATGAATTACTTCAGGATGGCCTATAGGAAACTGGCAATTTCGCATAATAAAAGGATAGAGAGAGGTAAAATCTGAGTAACGAATCTGTTCTCCCTCCTTCTCCTCATAATACAGATGCACACAACCAGTCCTGTCCCCAAACAGCGCATCTCTAGGTTCCAGAGGTTCTGGAAACTGCTGCTACTTCAGAAAATCCATCACCTTCTGGTCCCCTTTGACCATATCAGTCCAATCATGCTCCCATATACAGTGGACTTCGAACCCCAATCGTTTTAGGACATCTGCCCTCCTCTCACTAGCATTGTAGAGAAAACCATAGGTTTCCTACAACATAGGGTACTGCCTGTGTGCGGGATAACAGGTTAGACACCCGTGATAAAAACATCCGTTAAATTTAAAGGCAAGTTTCTTTCCCCCATTCACAGAATAGCCATCTAAATAATATTCCTTAACACCCCCTGATGCCTCCTGCAGCTCCTGAGGAATATCAACCTTAAACTCACCCCCTTTCAGAGCATGCTGAATATGTATGTTTTCCCTGTGGGCCATGTATTCCAGCCATTGAATGGACGGAGTTGAGAATCTTTTGCACTGATTATGGTAATTATCTGGGGCCGGTATGGCGATCTCTTTATCCTTCAGATACTTGTAACGGTACATTCCTAAGCACACACTAGCAAGTGTAGGGTATTGGAACGGGTCGATACCCACCAGCACCCTGACAGTTTTCTTTGCCTTAGGTTTATCAACTACATCCCATGGCATGTCAACCAATTCATGTCTATATTTTGTACAGGCCTGCATCAAGATGTCTACATCTTTCTGACAGTAATAGGTCAATTCCTTCTGCATGGCAAATGTCTTTGATTTGTTTTCCTCATACCACTTCATGAGTTCTTCCCTATCTGCAGGTTTCATAGTGTCCAGACCATAGTACATGGGTTCTGGAATATTCCCAATATATTTCTCATTTTCTTTTTTATTAAAGAAATGTAGGAAATAACCCTTACAACCCTGAAAACCCATAGCTTTGGGGAGCTTTGCTAGGGCCATGGGCAGATGGCAAAGGGAATCTATAAATTTTATGTTATTATTTTTAACTGTTATATACAGTAGTTCCCCCCCCCCGAGTGAGCAGATCTACATCAAGACCTCCTTCGATTAGCTCCCCGAAGATGAGAATTCCGTCATAGCTTCTAGAATTATGGGCTATAGACCTACACCCCCTTAAAGCTACTGTCTGATGTAGAAGTTATTACAAACTCTTGCAAACATGAGTCCCCCTTAAATTCTCAATCTTCCCCTTGAGGGCCCCACTTTCCCCAACCTTTCTGTTTCTCTTGATAGGCTTTAACAGGCTCCACTGTCTCCCCTTGAAAAGCCCTGGCATAAATATAGTTTGGCACGTGGACCCCATCCTCCTGCCTGCATTCGCACTCATAAAACACATATTTTACATATAGCTCGGGGTACTGTAAACGTGGAATGTAACACTCATGTTCTTCCCCAGGGCAAAGGTACTCATAGCATACACAACACTGGTTTTCCCCTACAGGGGCGTTCACCTTCATGATCTGCCTCAGCATAAGGATGCATTCTACCTGCCCCATTTCAGAGAGCTCCTTATGCCTTTCTAGACATTCTTGTGATCTACACTGCATCTTGCATTCAGGGCATCTGATTATTCGCCCTACACATTTTACACACCCGGTGTCCAAACAGTGGTGGCACTTCATCAAACAGTCATATCTGTGTGCATAGGGTGTGTAACAGACACCCAACAAAAATTTCTGGAGCTAAAAACCTTTGATATTCTTAACCCCATAATAGTGAGCATCATGAAGTAACAGAAAACACGTTTTGAGGTATTGCTGTTCAGGAGTTTTTAAAACATTCCACCCAGAAGTTTCCTATTGCACAACCACAATATTGACATTCATGTGAGTCTCTATGGTTTTCACGTATGCAAAATAAAAATAAAAATAAAAGACACTTCTTTTTGCTCACCCCACCCAAGATCCCTGTACAGTTTTTTTGCACCTTCTTTTATCTGTGTAGTGGTAGCTCTCTCATCTAGAACAGCCATGAGACTCGCTGCAAAGCAGAGTGCTGTATTAGGCATGGGTACATCTATCAGGTGCAGCCTGTTTTTCTATATAATGCTGTTATAGGGTATTGAATTATATGCCTGAGTCCGGCTCCTCGTGGGGGTGTAATGACAATCACAGTCAGTGTTAATGCCCCATCAGCTAAAACTTGAGCATAGCTTTGGAACAGGTTAGACATAGCACTTAAGAAAGTTTCTGCATTCAGATGCCCTGCCTGCTTCCTTGCAGAGTAAATGGGGTTTGAAATCCCTGGCCCCTGCATTCTGAGCTGAACAAAGTCCCCTGGTTCTATATGGTTGTTTGTATTGTCCAGAACCCTTTGAACAGCAGAATACATCCCCAATAGTGCATCACGAAAGGAGTGTACTCTGTCCAAATTCACAAACTTTAATACATAATACATTTCAATGCCATTAAAGCGTGCCTAGTTCCTATTATAACGTTGAATAAACTGTAGATCCATGGGTGGGGGTTCTTCAGGACTGCTTGCTGATTCTTCAGAAGAGATTGGCTGGGAATCCACTGCAGGGCCAACATCAGATGCCATACCTCCTTGAGAGGACCTGTTGCGAGTACCACACTGCTCACATTCTGTAATCTGACGGCCAGCAACACTATGTGGCTCTACAGGGGGCTCAGACACCATATCAGAATCAGGAGCATTCCCCGAACCCTCTTGTTGACAGGGTGACATGTTCCCTCCCCCCACCTGTATTCAGACAGGGTAAGATTGATCACTTTTATTTCTGTCTACAAAATCACACACCGTGGTTCCACATCTTGTTAGAGCTTGCAGCTGATGTGTAATATCCCTAATCAAGTCCTTTTCTTTTTGAATGATGCGCACCACTTGCTCATGATGTTGCTCAGCCTCTGTCATGCATTCTATGGCATCCGCCTTATTCCTTATTAATGTTTGCATGTATTCTGTAGCCTGCGCCATGCTGGCCAGGAACTCATTAGCACAGAGATTCAGTGCCTGCTCATCATGGACCCCAGGTTCCTGTTCTGAAACAGATAGATCAGAGGCAGGGGCTCAGCAGGCATGTCTGGAGTAAAACCCCCACTGCTAGGGGAGATTTTGAACTCACAAATATGTGTGTGTGTGTGTGTGTGTGTGTGTGTGTGTGTGTGTGTGATGCAGTGTGGAAAGGACTTACCAGGTTCCAGGTTGCCCCTTCTGGGCTTCTTGTAGGGTGGCTGGCCCTCTATGTTGGAGCCTCCATGTGTCTGGGTTGCTGCTGTTCTTGGAATTCCACATCTGCAGACAAGGGAATCATATGGCATTATTAATAAAATGATCCACAGATTAAATAAAAGCTTTATATAAATAAAATAAAAGAGTCAAAACATTTTCGTTCTCCTACCCTCACTCTTTGCTTTTCTCTTCAACCTGTTTAGCCACATGGGGGCTGATTCAGACACTTGTGTAGAAAAAAGTAGGGGGGGGAGATAGAATTAGTCAGAGGTTTCCACATGCTGAGTTCATTTGCAAGGTTAGTTTTTTAAAAAATTAAAATCTATTTTTCCCTCTAGAGCATTCTCAGACAGATTCTGCACCCCACCCTGGGTATTTGTCAGATCTACTGTGAACAACATAGGGCTGTATTAATCAAAACTTATTGAATTTTAGAATGAGATATTACAGAGAGAGAGAAAAAAAGCCCCTGTTCTTACCTATGTTATCATCACATCTCTGGCCTATGCCGGCTGCAATAAAAATATATATAGATAGTCTTACTCAGAAAAATCCTTCAAACTGTGCTCACCTAGATTTTATTTTTAATTTTTAAAATGTATTTTCCAGGTACTGTGTTTCTAACTGCCTGAGTTGTGAGAACCTCCTCCTTTGGGATGAGATATGGGTCCGAAGCCTTTGAGAGTGAAAAAGTGGCTCTCCCAGCCTGACGGGGTTGAACAGGCCCTTCTGCAGAACATCAAATATAAATCAGACATTTATACATCTTCATAACATTTTCAAACAATCTAAAAAGAGAGAGAGTAGAATATATTCATACCATTATCTTTAGAGATCTTAAGGGCACTCAATTCTTCATCCCTAATGCTCATCTTTGGTGGAACCTTTTTCTTTTTTTCTTTCTTTGTTTTTTGGTGAGTGCTGTTGAATATACAAAAAGAGGCAGGGACATGTTCAGACATATCCTACCCTGCCCTCCCCAACCATTTCTTTCTTTGTTTTTTGGCGAGTGCTGTTGAATATACAAAAAGATCCAGGCAGGGACATGTTCAGACATATCCTCCCCAACCAGAAGCCTAAACAGCAGCCAATGGAGTACCATCAAATTTATGCTCTGGCTAGGGAATGTATAGAACAGGCCTGTGGAAAACCCAAACCAGAAGGAATAGGCCCCTTGCTACTTAAAATGGAGGCTGATTTAAAGCCCCAAATGGCTTCTCTACACTCTGATAGATATTGAGAACTTTTTTCACTGCCCTGATGGCTGCAGAATTTGCAGATGGAAAAATCAACAAGGGTAGACTTTTAACAATATTTCTCTTTGGTGGATTGCTTACAAAATGCCTACGCCCCTCGGTGAACCAGCAAATCAAGGACAGGATGGCCATTTTTATTACATAGTGAGGACTGGGTGGATTGAACATGTGTGCGGGTGAGTGTATTTAATTTAAGCAAACATGATTGTCATTTGTGCATGCCTGACCCTATTCATTCATTTAATTTGTTGCATGAGAGCTGTTTTGCAGAGAACAGAATTCGCCCTTGGAATACTAGATTTCTACGGATCTTGAGGCACACATTAAAAATGCTATATATAATACTGTCTGTGTAAATATGTGCTTTAAGAATAAAATTTAAAAATAAAAATGTGAGTGCTTTAATTTTAAAAAGACCCTGTGGCTAAGATTCCCTACAGCTTGGGAGGTTTATATGAGTAGCAGGCCCATTACTCATCAGAAGGAAATTAAGAAATGGCTAAAACTGGCAAACAGTTTTCAAACACTAACTCTTCCCCAACCACATGGCTTTCAGTGTAAAAATTTTAAAACATGTCGAAAACATTGAAATAAATAAAATGCCCCCCTCCATTTTAAACTACAATTAAGAAATTGCTAAAACTAGCAAAGAGGTTAAAATAGAAAAATAGATTTGCTTACATTGAAGAAGTACATAAACCTCAATTTAAAGAGGAAAAGAAAAGAAATTGCTAAAACTAGCAAAGAGGTCAAATAGAAAAATAGATTTGCTTACATTGTAAAACCATATAAGCCCTCCATTTAAACTACAAACAAGGGACAAATTTTAAATTAATACTCTCCAGATTAATTTTTAAAAACTAAAATAATAATAATATTTTTTTAAACTAAAAATTCATACCTTGGCGTTCTTTTTCTGCTGCTGCTCCTGCTTGCTGCTGGAGTTTTTAGGATGAAAGAGGTGGATTTCCTGCCTCACAGTAATTTTATCAATTTGACACATGGTCGCTGATTGCCTCATGCATGCTGATTGGCTCCTGCATGCTGATGAGAGGTGGCCTCTGACAGTGGGTTGCCAGATTTGGCTTTTTTAAAGCCAAATTTTGGGTTTCAGCCCATTTGACTCATGAGTATACCCCTTAGGTCTGGCAACTACTGGCTTTTTTTTTTTTAAGCCAACCCCTGCCTTATCTCTTCTGACTCATCTTTGCTTCTACTGCCTTATCATCTGATGAACTCATCTTGATTCTAGGGGTCCCAGTGCGTCCTCCTTGTAAAATAAGACAGAAATAAGCCATCCCCAACAAAATAAATCAGACATTTATTTAGAGTCATGTCCGTTTTTATTTTTTATGGATACACAATAAAATAGCATTTAATAGAAAAACAGATGCAGTCTGAAGTTCTGTTTCTTCTGCATAGAGACTATGTTAAGGATGTGTTGACAGAAAACAACACATTTATACTTTTGCGAGGGAATTTATACAGCTACCTCTGGAACAAGAAATTGTCTGTACTCTCTTTTTTCAAGGACACAGTTCACAAAAGAGAGCATTCTGGAATCTTTCTGGTGTGGAATAGCTTCTAACACCACCTTCGAGTCATCAGAATCCTTAACCCTGGTGATGAAGTTTAGAGTCTGATCCACTGTTTCATTAGACAGCATTAGCATTTTCAGACTATAACCAATTATAATGATTATTTGGAGCACTGCTTTCACACACATCCTGGAAGACAATATTCTAATAAATCTGGAAATATTTCTTTCAGTCCAGGTGACACATTCATGGGAGTCTTGCCCCCCTGCTTGAACCATACACCCATAGCATGAATCATTCATGTAATTCTTCAGGCAATATTTTAAAATACCATATACCCCCGCTCTCACAAGGCCCTTCATAGCAGACTTCATTTCCTTGCTGGTATGTAATCTGAATCATTCACTTGTAGTCCTAGGAAATTCTGCATAGTAACATGACTGGGTTGATGCGTTCTCACAGCAGGAGGATTCTGTAGGGGGGAAGGTATGCTGTTATTACCTTTTCTTTCTTTCTTTCTTTCTTTCTTTCTTTCTTTCTTTCTTTCTTTCTTTCTTTCTTTCTTTTAAAAAAAGAGATATTCCCACACAAATTCTCCATACGCACCCTGATATGCATGTTCCCTGGCTCTGTACAGTCCCACATTGCTAGAGGGTGTGTGTCAAGAGATCCTTCCTCACCCTCCTGGAAAAAATAAAAGAACACTGTTTTAAGTTGCAGCCCTGGGGAACTCTCTCATCCCCCCAGTCCTATAACACCAACACTCCTTATTTACCTGGGCTCCAAAAGGTTCTACCACTGCAGCCTCCAAGATTCCCTGCCAGATTTCATAAACTTCTTCATCTTCTTCTTCAGGATGCTTGGCAGGTGGAAGTTTCTCATAATCAGAACTTGTGCTAATATACCACTTTCTCGGGCTAGACTTTACATCTGTTTGTTGTACAATAGTCTCCAAGGATCTCTCTGGGGAGCCCATGATCGCACAAACAGAGAGTCTGCAAAAACAAAATGGCTCAGAGAGACACAGGCTATTCCTACAGAATCAGGATGGCAGGCCTGTTTGTAGAGGGATCACTTGACCCCGTTTCAGCCAATAAAGTTCCACAAAATGGCCGCCTGACCATTATCATGCCTGCACACTCGGGCCTTTCCAGGGTCTGAAACCTGCTCCTATTGGTCCAGGGTGGCTAGGCGTGTTCATAGAGGGGTCACATGCCCACCTTTGGGACATGTCTGGACATATTCTGGGGGTAGGAGTGGAAGGGTGGGGGCCAAACCTCCGCGGTGATGGCATACCCCTACTTCCAATGCTTTCCAGCCACGTGGGGGTCTCCTCTGACCATTTCCACTGACGCATATCCGGTGACGTATTTCCGGTGATGTCAGTGCATTTTGACAGCTGCATGCCCTGCCCCCTGTGACATCACTATGATGTCATCCTCCAGCCACGTGCATTTGTTTGTAAACAAAAGCATATGGCTTTTGACAGCAGGTATGTACCTCTTCTTTCTATCTATCTATCTATCTATCTATCTATCTATCTATCTATCTATCTATCTATCTATCTATCTATGCCTCCATATATATATACACACACACCCCTCCGTATGTGTGTGTGTGTGTGTCTGTGTCTGTGTCTGTGTGTCTGTGTGTGTATCTCATATATATACACCTCTCATATATATAGCTCTCCAGCCCTGCTGGATCAGGCCCAAGGCCTATCTCGTCCAACATCCTGTTTTACACAGTGGCCCACTAGATGCCTCTGAGAAGCCCAGGCAAGAGGTGAGGGCATGCCCTCTCTTCTGCTATTGCTCCCCTGCAATTGGTATTTAGAGGCATCTTGCCTCTGAGGTTGGAGTGGCCTGTAGCCACTGGACTAGTAGCCCTTGATAGACTTGTCCTCCATGGATTTATCTAAGCCTTTCTTAAAGCCATCCAGGCTGTTGGCTGTCACCACATCTTGTGGCAGAGAATTCCATAAGTTAATTATGTATTGTGTGAAAAATATTTCATTTTGTCAGCCCTAAACTTCTGGGCAAACAGTTTCATGGGATGGCCCCTGATTTTAGAGTTATGAGGGTGGGGATTAGTCTCTATCTACTTTCTCAGAGGTATATATATATATATCTCAGAAAGTGAGCAACTTCCACTTGCGATTCCATATCTAAAATTCGTTGCGTAATGTTCTCCTGGCCACAGAAGAGAAGATATAGTATTGATGAGAAAGAGAGAGCTAAGCATTGCTGTCAAAAGTATCACCCGCCCACTTGTTCTTTCATACATTTGTTGTACCAAACACTAGCTGCTAAAGCTCATATGCCAGGAATACTGGTAGGCTTGAAGCTAAAATTACATTCAGTGATGACTCTTGGCTACTTAAACATTAAATTCACCAAATATCAGGAGGCAGTTTGGTAGAGTGGAATGAAGCAATGTCAAGCAATTGTGCTCAAAATGATCGCCAACTAAATGGAATCTGGAAGGGGTCCCAAATATTACAATGCAGCCTTCCAGTGGGCCAAATTGCTTGTCTGTTCATCCAAAAGCTTGTTGGAACACAAGCTTACAGCTACTTTGGCTGTACATAAGAAGCACATAGCTCATTAGGGACTCTGGCTTTAAGAATCCAATATCAGTAGTTTCCTCTCAGCCACAGCATGATTCTTCCAATTACCTCATTTAGTTGTTTTTTAAAATGTCCAATTCATTCTGAATCAACAGTTCCATTGCACCATGGTAGAGGTTCTTTGGTGTGCAAAAGGAAAGAAAATTAAATTATGTGCTCTTCTGTGATTAAGAAACCTTCTCTCTTTTAAAGGATTGTGTATCAAGTCAAGGGCTAAACTCGGTTAGACAGACTGAACTTGAACTTTCTCTTAGGAGTTGAAAGATGAGAATTTCTCTCAAGGATATGAAAGGGAAGAGATGGATCTGGAGGAAGTGTCTGTTTGAATTTGTATAACCCTTTCAGGATTCATTGGCTTATGTAATGTTAGTTGTAATATCTAAGTTGCAACAAATCTCTATGCTTTAGGGATCTTTTGATGTCAAAGGTAGCCTTTAAATTTGTAATGTACTTTCAGGCAAAGACTCCTAAGTTTCATTAGTGGAAGTTGCCAGCATCCAGTCTACAACCTGCATGCCCAGTAGAAGATGTGCAAGCACATTCTGGCAGGTCAAGGGCTCTTACTGAGGGCTCTAGTTTTCAGATTGAGAAACAGAGTACTGTACAGTTCTATCCATCATGATGGCTGAGATGTTTTTGAAATGGGATAGATATAGAAGGATCATAAACAAGGAAGAATAAAAACGAATCCAAATAAATAAGCTTTTCATGGCTCTCATTTAAAATTTCACCTAGGTGAATGCAATTCTACCTTAGATATTTATAAGAGACTCAGCTACTAAATAAAATCTCATGCAAAGAGAATTAAACTCCAGTGGAGTCCAGAACCTTCTGTCTTAGGCCACTTCTAATGGACATTACCATTTCTGGTGGACATTGCAAATCTGATGCACTGATATGCCCCTGCAAGTCATCCCCATAAAGAAAATAATGTGCATCAGGTGAAAACAAATGCCTTCTTGTGATAAATTATAATTCTGCATGTGACTCTCAGTAATTATCTATCTATCTATCTATCTATCTATCTATCTATCTATCTATCTATCTATCTAACATGTTTATAATGTACATCTCTGGGCGGCTCACAATAAGATACAAATTACAACAAAATAAAAAGGATAAAAAGACTCACAATAAAATGCAGATTACAGCAAAACATAAGGGATAAAATCACAATAATTTAAAATTTAAACAATGTTAAAAAAATTTAAAACAGTATCTAATTAAAAGCCTGGGTGAACAAATGTTATATATAAAAGTTATATATAAAATCCTAAAAAATCCAGGTGTCTATTACATTTTTGGAGAGTTTAGTTATTGACTTGAACAGGTTATGGGTTGTGTGTCTACTGCTTTCCATGTTCTATGTAATGAAATCAAGAATAACTACTTTACTCCTGCCACATGACAATCTATACTGAATGTTCTGCTTCACTGAAGTGCGATTACATTCCACAACTAGGCTGGAGTCTCTTTCCTATCGTAAGAAAGAAGAACTATGATATTTCATTAGTTAAAGTAAATAGCCTTATATATTTCCACTTCTAATAAGAGCTTCCAATTTAGCAAAAGGCCTTTAAAGAAGATTAATCTTAATATCGGCAAAGATTGTTGGGATAACTGTTGTTAATTAAAATGAAAGGAAAACTTACAATTTGTAATAGCTTTACTGAAGAGAGATGTTACTTGAATTAATCTTTAATTCATTTGGCACACAGAAAACAATAAACTCTATTTTATTCTTGTCTATGGGGAATATACATATATTTCTGCAATCCGCTGAGACAATTAATTTAAAGTCTTGCATAGATTTATACACAGTGCTTGACACTAACTGTTGTGGATCAGTGACGGTGCATAAATTCTGCTTTTGCAGTCATAGTGTCATAATGCCCTAAAGTGAAATATCTCATTATTGCAATGCTGTTGTTTACAATACAAACTAACTAATTTTCTGCTCTCTTATTTTTGCTGGTGGGAAAAGTGGGGGAGGAAGGAAACCCAAACAACACTTATATCTGCAGGAAAACAAAATTAATGCTCTTGGAAGAGGTAGCACTGTCGGCATGAATCAATAGGAAATGCTAACCCCTAGGTCATTTGGGACATGAGTCAAAATGTTTTGTTCTTTCTCTACAAAACAGCATTAGGACAACTTCAAAACATAACACTGAAATTATCTTACCATAGTTTTATCCCAGTTGCTACCAGTGTGGGGGAGGTGGCAGGAGGCACCTTTAAATGTAAACTAGTAGGTGCTTACCTCCCGTTAGGGATGTGCACAGAACCGGTCCAAAAGTCCTTTGTGGGCATCCAAACTGGTTCAAACGACTGACGGTTCCGCTGGTTCGAAGGAGGAGGGATGACTTAAAGCAGGCATCCCCAAACTGCGGCCCTCTAGATGTTGCTGAACTACAACTCCCAGCATCCCTAGACACAATTTTTTGTGGCTGGGTATGCTGGAGTTGTAGTTCAGCAACATCTGGAGGGCCGCAGTTTGGAGATGCCTGACTTAAAGGATGGGGAGGTGCAATTAACCCTCCTGCCACTTTCCCCCCACCAGCGCTCCATTGTAAATCAGTCCGGCGGGGCAGCAGTGTACTTCCCGGCCGCCATGTCCCCTTGTTGGACTGGAAGTAAGCAGAAGTACCAGGCATGCATGCGCATGTCGGGCATGTGCACACACACGTCACACATGCGCCCAACATACATTGCCCAGTGAGCACAATGTGCACGTGCATGTGCCCGATGTGCACATGCACGCTGGGTACTTCCGCTTACTTCCAGTCCAACGAGGGGATGGGGTGGCAGGGAGGTATGCTGACGGCCCGTCGGACTGGTTTACAATGGAGCGCTGGTGGGGGAAATGCAGAGCGTGGGGTAAATGCACCCTCTCCCACTCTTTGTCATCCCCCCCACCTTTGAACTTCCCTGTGCCAGTTCCGAGCACATCCCTAACTCCTGTATTATCGCACCTGAAAGCTCTCCCCAGCTGCAGTGCGCTGCCCAGCATCCACTGCGGTGGAGGATCGGCTCTGCCACTCAGCTGGCGGAGGCCATTTGCATGGCCAGCAAATGGCCTCTATGCATGTGCGGAGGCCAGCTGAATGGCTGAGCCAATCCTCCACTGCAGTGGATGATGGGTGGCGCACTACTCCTGGGGAGAGCTTTCAGCTGCAGTGGTATGGGAGGTAGACACCTACTAATTTACACTTAAAGGTGTCTCCTGCTGCCACCCCCCAGCGCGCATGCACCAGGTGCCACTGGTTGGTACAGGAGAGCTAGCTTAAGTTTTCAAGAGGAATCCAATGTCCTGTAGTTAGGCTGGCTGACATGCTCAGGCCAAGCTAGACAAGCCATTGAATGCATCATTATCTAGATGAGAGCTGATTTGTACTGTGAAACTTCAGCCATGTAGGAGTCTGATCGACATCGCTACCTGGAATGTTCACAGTGCTTTGAAACCAGCTGTATCCCACTGCTTCATCCTCATCATCTCTCTTTACTCCTCTGTCTTGGGAAAGTTACACAAAATAATGTGTGGCTGGGTATCTCATATGGGTGTGTTATTAAGCCAGATAAGAGAAAAGAAGGCAGAAAATGAGTGAGCACATGAGGCACAGAGTGGGCAGAGAAGAGCAAGCCTGATGGACTCTATTACTGTTTGCCTGGCAGGCATGCTTATCTGTCAGTTCAAGTTGTAAGGCTTACAGCATGGGTGATGAACCCTCTACAATAGTCACATTCGAATGTAACATGAAATGGGAGGTTGCCGAATCTGCAGTCAATTTTTCAAACTGTTAATCGCATTGCAGACATTCGTCCAACAGCAGCCCCACAAGCTCCATATTCAGGGCAGGGGAACCCCTCCCTGGTCCACCGAGGAAGCATCCCAGCAAGCTCTGTAAGTGCTTACATCACCAGACTGTGAGCAAGGCATCAGAGTGTCTCCAGGGCAGCAACCATTGGCCACAGTCCTTAAGGGGGCATGCCGAGCCTGATTGTTCCTTTTCAGAATGATCCGCCTGCCCTCAACAAGGAAAAGACATTTAAGTCCCTTTCAATGCCATGCTATGCAAGCCCTTTTTCTGACAAACATTGCACTGCCACCCTTGTAAGTTCCCCGAAACAAAAGAGTCTCTCACAAGCACAATTTCTGGTGGGGGGGATGCTGGTGGGGGCAATATTTTTCTGTTACTCAGGAAAGGGGAGGGAACATGATGACTTCCTAGGAGGGGGTGTGTATTTGAGGTTGGGCAAAGGATCCTGGGGTCTGGCCTGTTGTGACCAAGGATGCTCTTGTGATGGCTCACCCTGGCAAATCAGTCCATGGATACGAAACCACACTCTTGCCCCTGTGGTGGCTTGCTGCCAGGGGACTAGCATTCTCTTGAGAGGTCCAGTCTACTGGGAAAACTTTAGGCTCACCAACCTTCGGTCTTCCATCAATTGCACACTCATGAACTGAGGTAACAAAAAGGGGCCCCCACTTGTGTAGAGCCCCCATTCGTTCTGGTTAATGAATGAGTGGTCTACTCAAGAACAGCATCCATCTTCATCACAGATGTCAAAGCACTCCTTTCACTGGCAGCAATGCTGATCCTGCTGCCTGGCCCTTCTCATGAGTAAGCCTAGGGACCGCAGGCATTCCCCAAAGGGGAAGGGGCTGAGTCTTCCTTCCCTGACATCATTGTGCAAAAAATAGAGCTGAGCCATTCAAGAATCCCTGGTTGTGGCTGCCCTTTAAACTCTACCCCAGGTGTTGTTGCCCTGCCATATGTTGCCATCCCAGTGCTCTAATGGGGTTGCCCTGCTCATGTTGCCACCTTGACTGCATGTGCTTGCGAACACACATCGTTATCGCTTCATTTTCAGATAGTAAAGCACATAGTGCCCATCTGCCATCCCGTGCCATCCTCTCCTGATTGCCGGGGGGGGGGGGCAAGGGACAGAGTGGGAAGAGGGCATGCCCCCATGTGACCTTCCTATTTGACAGGTTGACAAGCTTGGGATGGGACATGGTGGTATCCCTGTTGCTGGGCAACTGCTTTGTTGGATCAGAGATAGGGGCGGGGCAAGTGCTCAGAGAGGTGGCCAGTGAGAAGTGCTGCAGGCATGGAGCAGGCACGATCCTGGGTGTGCCTGTGCCACCCTGTCTATGATTACGTTTCCATAAACTGCATGAAACTGAGGTTGCAGCAGCATCTATGTTTGGACAACGCTGCAACTGAAAAACCTCAGGTTGTTGTTGCAAAACTCACTACGAACAGAGTTTGGCGAGGCAAACTGCAAGTTGCTTTTGCCACAAAACTGCCATTGCATGCATTCAGATATTCATGGATTGGTTCTCTGCCCCATTTAACTGTGGTTTTGCGTTACATGCGAATGTGGCCAATGAAGGAAATAGCTGTTGTGTTGAACTCTTGGATCTTGCCGTTTTCTTGATTCACCTACAGTGTGATATAGCTGGGATTAACTGTGGTACTGATCCTTGTCTCCCACAATGAAGGACATAAGTGAAGAATGCCAGAACTCCTTGATGAGGTCCTAATCACTGATGAGGTCCTCCTTCATTCCCGTCATGTTGCCCTCAAGGGAGCAGATTCTAGGGAATTTGTCAGGTTGCTTTCATCTCTCTCTTCCCCTCCCTCCCTCTTTCTGCTCAACTCTATACTTTAACTTTTACAGCCAATTACAAGGTTCCTCAAGCCTTTCCCCTGCCTCTTTGTCTCTCTCTTGTTACTGCCTTCACTCCTGTTATCACAATTACTGTCCAAACACCTCTTTTTTCATGTGCCTTTACATTTTCCAGAAGTAGTTGTTTATGGCTTTGTTTGGTTTTTCTATAATTTCCCAGAAGTCCTCATTTCTTATTTTGCTCCTCTGGGCTGGGCCCCCTATTCAGACCTGATCTGAAATAGTTATCCGTGCTTGCAGATTTAGTGCTAGGGAATCTGCAGTCACTCAACCAGGAGGGTAGCTGCCTGATTTCTTGATCAGTAGAATCAACCGCAGTAGAGAAAAGGCTTTTTCCTAGCTACAGCATAATTCTGCAAGCTTCAAAGGATAGTTTGCCACTCACGTCAGTATCCCAAGCCAATGTTCAATGGGCAGGATGTCAGGGGTCAGCCATGGGCCTTCTGAGGCTCTGTGTCTATAGCCACTACCCAAGTAGGCTGACCACTAATGGCAAACCTGGGAGATGCCCTGCTTGGCTTGATGGATGGACTTTGCTACAAGATTAGAAAGGGAAGTGCAGCTGTATTGGTTCCCTTAAACCTCTCAGAGGCTTTCAGTTTTATCCACCGTGGCATTCTTCTAGATCAGTGGTTCCCAGTCTGGGAGCCTCCAGATGTTGCTAAACTACAACTGCCATCAGCCCCAGCTACAATTTATTGTGGCTGGGAATGATGGGAGCTGTAGTTCAGCAACATCTGGAGGCTCCCAGTTTGGGAACCACTGTTCTGGATCATGAACAAGAATTGGGAGGCACCATGTTTCAATGGCTCCAGTCCATTCTTATGGGGAAATCCTAGCAGCAGGTGTAGGAGGACTTTTCTTTTACATCATGATCATTCTATGCAGTCTCACAGGGATCTGCCCCATGCTTTTGAATATAATTTTTGATATCTGTGGGAAATTTCTGGGATAGGGCATCTGGACTGTTGAGTCTGCATTTGAGTGATAATGTCACCAGTCATGACACTGACCTTTATTTTTCATTTCAGACATCTATTTCCAAGGATGCAGCTGATACCCTCAACTGGTGTCTGAAGTAATTCTAGTCTGGATGAGGGCAAATACGTGGAATTTAATCTGGACAGGTTCTATTGGTTGCATATTCTGCTGTGCTTGATGCAGATGTTCAGTCTGATTTAGATTGGGTCACACTTTGCTTGAAGGACTGTGTGTGCAGTTTGGAGGGCACTCTTGGATTTAGCCTTGTCTCTGGATGCCTAGGTGACTGCTGTGGCCAGGAGTACCTTATATTCAGCTGGTATGCAATGCAACATGATCTGGAGCAATCAGACTTGGCCTCAGTTATCACATATGCACTATTCATTGCTATCTGTGCAGTTGAAGACAGTTTGGAAGCATCAATTTGTGCAGAATTGCCACTGCTAGATGGCTTACAGGGCAGGATGTCCGGAGCATATTATAACTCTTTTAGCCCAACTGCACTGGCTATAAATATATTTCTGTGCTCAATTTTAAAGCCCTAAACAATCTGGTATCAGGTTGCCTTAAGGACCACCTTCTCTCATATGAGCCTGCCCAGGTGTTAAGATCTGCTTCAGAGATCTTTGGCCCATGATTGACATTCATTTGGTTGGATGGCACCAGAGACAGTCCCATCCAGACTACTAACTACATTGTAAGATATTCATCTTAATTTTGTTGTTTGTGTGATTCCAGATTTTCCAACAGGCAATTAGTTCATGGAACACTTTTTGTCTGGATCTCAAAATCTGCTTGTGTATGTTGTGTGGTAATTACTTGCAATGGATTTTGTTGTGCTTTTAGAAGCAAGTAGAATGGAGCTCACATGGCATAGGAGCTACAGATATTGCAGCCCTACAGGAAGAATGAGGCTGTGTCTTTTCGGGATGAGTTTCCCCAGGGTTCGCCTTCAAAGATATTTGTAACTTCCTTTTGCCGGATAGACCAAATAGTTCCACTCCATGCAATTTCCAATTATCTGCCCCTTCTACCTAAGAGATCAATTGATTTCCATGGAATATAAATCTAGGCTGGCAGCTCACAGTTTGTAAAAGGGTTTAATGGATTAAAGGTTAATTGGAAACAAAAGGTAATGCTCAGTTCTTTGTTGTAGCTTTTTAAACCATTAGATTAGCTTTCTGCATGCAAATGCAAGTGAAAATTATAGTGCTTCTTATCTTTCGTTGGTGTGTACAAAATACTGCAATGAACTGTATGGTGCAATAAGACACATGAATTTTTCAGAGCTGCCCATTGGCTGAATTGTACCTAGACACATATAGTGAACTTCCTCTTCACACACTGAAGAATATTCACGTGCTGCTCAAGACAACATAGGTGATTGGAGCACCACGCATGCTGCTGCATCTGTGTAAACACCACCTACAGTGTTGTGGAACAATGCTATTCTGCTCTGGTGTAAGGTCGTGCAAATGCAGTGCAATAATTCACATCAGAACATGTATGTGTGTTCAGGCACCATAAGAACACAGGAAGCTACTATATGCCGAGTCAGACCATTGGTCCATCTAGCTCAGTATTGTCTGCACAGACTGGCAGCGGCTTCTCCAAGGTTGCAGGCAAGAATCTCTCTCAGCCCTATCTTGGAGATGCCAGGGAGGGAACCCGGAACCTTCTGCATGCAAACATACGCATGCTGTTCCCATCTGAATAGGGCTATTATCTGTGCTATAATTTTTGAAATGGCTGCTGCTACTTTTATGGGGTTAATTGTATTTATGATTGTAGTTCTATATTTTACTCTAAATGTTTTGTTCTAAATTTTTTCTGTTCTAAATTTTACTGTAAAATTGAGTAGGGTAATATTCTCAGAAGAATGTTTCATAATCAATAACTGCCTTTTGTTAGCTAAAATTCCATATTGCTATGGAAACCTAGGTCTTAAGAAAATAGCAATGAACGAACACTGTGATCTATGTAGCAAACTACATTAAATATCAAGGAAGGTGGACTCATGTACTTAGTTGAAGAGTGTAATCATAAGTACATTTACCTGGAAGTAAGCACGAGTGAAATCAATTAACATTATTAGGATCAGATTGTTACTATTAAGAATACATGGAAAAGAAGTACAGGCTGGATCAATTAAAAAACAACAACCTGCCAACCTTCTTTAGGGCTTCTTCTCAAAAAACATTTATCCTAAGAAACTTTTAACTGAGTTTTTTCAGCACATACCTTGATGCAGTTTTATTTCAAGAAGTAAACAAAGTATTGTGACTAGAGAATATTGGCATATGGCCTGAAAATTTTGGTCTTTAGTTAATGCCATGTGACCAAAATACACAAAATATAGCCTGCTTTCTAGGTTGTAAGAATATTTTTTTAAAGTTTTGAAAATACACTTTCAACATTTTTTGACAGCCAGACATATAGAAATAATTCATGCATTAAATGTTCTTAGTGAAACACTATCAGTCCTCTGTTCCGCTGAAAAATAAGGCTACTATTTTCCTGGAACAAATGTTTGAGTGTATTCTTGAGTAAAAATATCAAATGAAGAAGACTACATGTTAAATTCAATATGCTATGTCCAGCTTCATGGGCTGTAAACCAGTTGCTCAGAGGCAAAAAGGAAAAGCAGCCTAGTCATTTACATGTTTCATTTGCAGTCTTCCTAGGAACATCTGGATGGTCACTATGAGAAACAAGATACTGAACTAGATGGACACTGGGACCAGTTCTGGTCAATGCATTTTAAGAAGGGGAATGTGTTCAGAAGCGAACATCAAAGAGAGTGGGGATATGGAAGCTAACTCCTATGAGCAATGCTTAAAGAGATTTGGTGCTGGGTGTTATCAATATGCTCCTGGTCCTCCTCCTCCTCCTCCTCCTCCTCCTCCTCCTCCTCTTCTTCTTCTTCTTCATTGTCATCATCATCATCATCATCATCATCATCATCATCATCATCATCATCAGGAAATGGCATTCATTCCCTAAATGCCTGCCAATGGGCAGTAATGGGCTGGATGAGGGATAACAAACTAAAACTGAATCCAAGCAAGACGGAGGTACTCATTGTAGGGGCTCAGAATTTGAGGGATGAGTTAGATCTTCCTATGCTGGTTGGGGTTGCACTCCTCCGGAAGGAGCAGGTATGCAGCTTGGGAGTACTCCTGGACCAGGCCTCACCCTTGTATCTCATCTGGAGGCTATGGCCAGGAATGTTTTCTATCAGCTTCGGCTGATTTGACGGCTGCACCCATTTCTTGAAGAGGACAACCTCCAAACAGTGGTGCATCAGCTGGTAACCTCCAGGCTTGACTACTGCAATGGCTCTATGTGGGTCTGCTTTTGTATGTAGTTTTTGTATGAACTAACTTCAGTTAGTTCAAAATGCAGCAGCCAGATTAGTCTCTAGGGCAACCCGGAAAGACCATATTATGCCCATTTTTAAACAGCTGCACTAGCTGCCGATATGTTTCCAGGCAAAATACAAACTGCTGGTTATTACCTTTAAAGCCCTGAAGGGCTTAGGTCTGAGTTATCTTAAAGAGTGCCTTCTTCAGTACAATCCCCACCGCACATTAAGAAGAGAAAAGCTCTGCTGGATCAGGCAAGTAGAATTCGAAAGGATCTGAGGAGGTCCGTCTTCAGTTGCCACCAACACGTCTGGTGGCGACTCAGAGGCAAGCCTTCTCTGTGGCTGCTCCTGGGCTATGGAATGCACTCCTGGCAGAAATCTGCAATCTGAGTTCATTATTGGCCTTCTAGAGAGCCCTGAAGACCTATCTGTTTGGCCTGGCCTTCCAGTGTTTTTAAACTGTTTTTGAACCATAAAGGTTCAGCCTGGTTTTTCAGGGTTTTAAAAACTGTTTTAATAGTTTTAATAATGTTTTCATGTTGTTTTTTACAGTTTTCAATTTTAACGGTTAATTGATTTTAGGATTGTTTCAATGTAAATCACCCTGAGCCATTTTTGGAAGGGCGGTATAGAAATCATATAAATAAATAAATAGACAGATAGATAAAGGAGCTGGATATGTTTAGCCTGCAGAAGTGGAAGACATGATAGTCATCTCTGAAGGGGTGTAAGACAGAAAAGGCAGCAAATTTGTACTCTGTTGCTCCTAAGGGCAGGACTAGAATGAATGAATTCAAATTACAAGGAAGAAGATTCAGATTAGATATGAGGAGGAATCTGCAAAGTGTGAGACCTGTTAGTTTAGCAGTCTACCTTGCTCAATGGTGGGCTACCTTTGTTGGTTGATTGATTGATTGAAGTGCCATCAAGTCAGTGTCAACTCTTAGCGACCACATAGATAGATTCTCTCCAGGATGATCTGTCCTCAACTTGGCCTTTAAGGTCTCTCCTATCTTTGTTAGAGATTTGAAATAGAATCTGTCAGGGATATTCTAGCAATTTTCTGTACTTAGCATAGGACTATAAGACCTCCCAGATCCTTTCCAATTCTAGTTGTTTGATCCAGCAGAGCTCTTCTGTTCTAAGCATCAAACATCCTTTATCACCTGAGAGAATGGCATGGAGGCTGATGCCTAACTATTCCTAATGTATTTCTTAGAGGTAGTAGTATGTATTAATCTGGGTTAACAGCTTGCTTTCTGGTTTATATAAGTCCTTTTGAACAAAGTGGGCCTTGCTTCTGAGTGTATTTAAAAGAGACAGCTGCCTTCTTACATATTTTCTGGCATTCAGAAAATCACATGAGGCTCTGCTGCTGCTATAATTGCCTTCAAAGGTGATATTTGTGAGGCAGTGAAGCAGAGACTTCTCTATGGCAGCACTCTGTGAAAAATGTCATTTTAAAGAAATTGATATGGTTAGTCCATTCGCTGTGTTTAGGAAGCAGTTCAAACCCATCCTGTTTAGGGAGGCTTTTCGTCTATTAATTGCATTGCTGTACTGGTATTGATATTGTTTGTGATTTGACTGTTTTAAGGTCTCTTGATGAGTTATAATATTAAAGTGTTTAATTGTTTTTAAAACTAATATAGTAATTGATATTGTTTTGAAAGCCTTTGTTTGACAGGGTATAAATTATAGAATAAATAAATGCAAAAGGAAAAGGAAAGATTGTGACATCAAGTCAGTGTTGACTCCTGGCGACCACAGAGCCATGTGGTTTTCTTGGTAGAATACAGGAGTGGTTTACCATTGCCTTCTCCTGTGCAGTATGAGATGATGCCTTTCAGCACCTTCCTATATCGCTGCTGCATGATATAGGAGTTTTCCATATTCTGGGAAACACACCAGCAGGGATTCGAACCAACAGCCTCCTGCTCTCTAGGCAGATTGCTTCCTCACTGCACCATGAGGTGCAAAGCAGACCTCAAATATGTGATTTTTAAGATACAATAATCATTCTCCTATCTACTAAAAAAGCAACATGTAAACAAACCTGAGGAGCTTTATGTCACTATTGCATTTCATTTTGTCTCTGTGTGAGCAACTTTGCAAAAATACACTCTCTAATTTTCTGTTTTTGTCCTCCCAAGAACCCTGCTGATTCCATGCAAAGTTTAGAGCAAGTCTATTGTCCTAATTATTTAAGCACATTCTTAACAATATTCCACTTCCTGCTCAGATATGAAAGGTTGTAATTATGATACCCTGTTCTGTGAAATGTCAATTTCTATTTATTTTAAATACAATAATATGGCACTCAATATGAACAGAAGCCTGATCAATAAGCCTAGATGAGGTCACACCTTTTTGCCAGGCCAAAGGCTAAAATCAATCTGACAAGGAGAGCTTCACATGCCTTTGGAGTGGTTGTGAAATGGGGATTGAGAGAACAAGAAAGCCATTGTACCCAGAGGCGCATTTAGGCATGGACCATGTGGCGGGGGTCTATGGCCTCCTGCCTCCTGTGGAGCCTCCAAATGTTCTGGGGAGGGCCTCCTCAGAGTCCCACTGCCCCACCACTATTTACTTTCCCCCTCTGCTGCCGCCACTCACCTGCTCCACTCAACTCATCCCCCCGGTGATGGCAGTGGGCCTCCTCGGCCTGCAGACCAGCCTCCTCAGGCCTGCAGACCAGCCTCCTCTGTATGCACACATGCGCAGTAGGAGTTATGGAGTGTCGCATCCTATGACATCCATCCAGAGGAGGCCCCCCTGTGCCCGCTGCTGCTGCTACCGGGGGGTGAGTGGAGTGGAGCAGGTGAGCAGCACCAATGGGGAAGCAGTGGCAGGGGCCAGGAAGCAGCGGCAGGGAGAAGTACAAATAAATAAATAAAGGGGGAGCCTCACAGTGTGGGTGGGGGGCCCACCGAAGCCCTTCAGCCTAAGGTCTGGGCACTAAAAATACTTAGGTGCACCCCGATTGTACCTTTCTTTGAGGTTGGCTAGAGTGGCAGCCTTCAGTTGCTGCTGCTGCTGTGGTACCGTTCCTGCTTCGAGAGCCAGCCATGCTTTTCTATGTGCATTTTTTATTGTTAGCTGCACAACCTCTACATGGAAATTTTTTAAAAAATTAAATCACAAATGGTACCACCAGCAGTCTCCAGTATTCCCTCATCCAAAGGAAACTGAATCTGCAAAAGGTTGAAATGGGGAGGCTTAGACAATAATCTCACTGGAATATTTGTGATTCCCCTACAATGATCTTTGCACAATGACACTTGCAAATACCATCATTAATTATAACTTATTATCTTAGCCAGTTGGCAACTGTGAAACCATCGTACATTTCAGATTGCCTTGCCATTGTCTGTGAAGTAAAGCTAATTAAAATTCTGAAAGATTCAGAAGAGAGGAAAGGCCATAATTATTCAGCTTCTTACATTAAAATACAACCTGCACACTTTGGTTTAAAGGAGTTTCCCACCCTGGAAGTTTTGTGAAATCATAAGCCTCAGAGAGATGCTAAAATTATACTATAGCGTCTACTTCACTAGTGCAGAATGTTTTTGATGGCATACTGGAGACCACATACTGAGAGCTGCTCTATACTGTTGAGAATGAGTGGGTTGTGCAATCAGCACTAACATAGTTTACTCCTATTATGGTGAACATTAGTTAGGTTCCACAGCCCTCAAGGACACACTGTATTTCTGAAGCCAAACAGTCCTCTTGGAGTGAGGAGATAGCAGTGAAAATTGCTCCTCCCCTCTACTGGCTGAAGCTTCACCTCCAGCCAGTGAGGCTTGTGCCTGGGTTTCTTTCAGCTAGACCCCGGCCTATTGGGCTGGTGATGATTATGGATAAACTTTCCCGTATTGGCCTGGACCCTGAATTTTTATTAGAAACTGATCTAGTGAATGCCAAAAAATTAGTTCATCAACGTCTAAATGATATGGAGCTCCAGAACGAGTTGGCTTGTCTGCCGGCATTTTACAGTCATTACAGATGTTGAAATCTCCCCGTTAATTTATATTAACGGGGAGATTTCAACATCTACCCCTGGAGGCTTGCTTGTGTCCTTGTGGTTCTGGTGAACCAATCAATCGCTCATATTTGATTACGCTGTAGATTCTACAGTAATATTAGATGTCATTTGATTCTGCCGCTTCTTTCTAAGTTTCAACATCAATCGGATGATTTGCTGGTGCATTTTTTACTTGAAGATAATGCACTCTGCATCTCTCATGTTGTAGCAAAATTTTGTTACATCGCAATTAGAATTCGTAGTTCATTGATTGATGCTAAAGTTAATGATTGAGTTAATGTTGAATGCTGGAATAATGTTTATTGTTTGTGTTGTTGTTTTTGTTTTTGTATCTATCTATCTAGCTCCTCCCCTCCACAAGCCTTTTCCTGCTCAGCAACGCACTGGGTGGAGCTGACTCTTCCACCAATGTAGTTACTGTTGCAATGCACAGAACGTTAGCTGCTGCTGCTGCTGCTATTGCTACTGCTGCTACTACTATTACTACTACTGTGTTGTTATTGAGGGCTTGAATATAGCCAAAGATTGTCTATGGTTAATCATATGTAGAATACATATGGAGTGTCAGTACACCTAATGTTTGATAGTTTAACTGCAGCAGGAAGCATCCCTCAGACTTCCTATTTTGACATAATCTCCAGTACTTAAGTTAAACTTCTGGAGGACAAATGTTTAATAACTGCAATTTAGCTGTCTACTGTGTAGAACAGAAATGGGTTTCCCTAGGAAAAATGACAATTAAATAGTTAAATAGTAAAAATTTAAATAATTAAAATGCATTCATCACACCCTTCCTTCAAGGAACTCAGGGTGGCATACCTGGTTCTCCTTATCCTCACAATCCTGTGAGGTGGGTTAAGTAGGCCAAAATATGGTGAGTTTATCCAGGTGCTTAATAATTTCCAGGTTTTAGTCCAACACTGTAATCACTACATAACACTACTTAACAGCATATTCATTCCATGTTCTTTCCACAAAAAAGTTATAATAACTTTAATTTAAGCCAAACAGTTTTTAAAATCTTGTTTCTAATTGCTCTTGAATTAAAAAGTTACTCAACATCACCCTTAAGATGCAAGTAGCTATTAGCAATTCTATTCCAAAAGTCACATGTGATGTTAAAGAGAATGTAAATTACTATATTAATCTGGTTACATTATGAAAACCAAAGAGCAGCCTTTGGCACATCAGACATATGTGTTCACATGCAGTTTTTCAGCACAAATACGCCCTTGATAATGAAAGCTTTTAATGGAGAAAGAGGACCTCGGGGCACAGAAGAAAGACAGTGGTAGTTCAAAACTATTTAACTTCAACTTTCTTGTTTTGACAAGCCAATGACCTTTTCAAGCTAAAATAAAGATCAATTTCAAGATCAAACCTATTTGCTTTCAGGCTTTGAGCCTATACTGTTAGGTCGGACTCTTAATAATAATAATTATTATTTTTATATTTATATCCCGCTCTTCCTCCAAGGAGCCCAGAGTGGTATACAACATACTTGAGTTTCTCTTTCATAACAAGCCTGTGAAGTAGGTTAGGCTGAGAGAGAAGTGACTGGCCCAGAGTCACCCAGCTAGTTTCATGGCTGAATGGAGATTTGAACTCGGGTCTCCCCGGTCCTAGTCCAGCACTCTAACCACTATACCACGCTGGCTCTAATGGGTTGGGCTCTTAATTTTTAACCACATAAAAACCAGAATGGAGTGGAACAGGCCTGATGTGTCCTTTCTAAATAAAACTGAGGAAAAAAACAGCATTATAGATAATTCAAAACAATATTTGAAATTTGAAACCCTTCCAGTATTGTACTTAAATATATCCCTTCGAAGTCATAACCCATCCAGAACAGAATGGAACAGGCTGGAACTGATATTGTATAAATAGTTATTATGGAAAAAGAATTGTAATGTTAGAGATACTTGGGGACAATATTCTGGAAATGAAATCCATGCATTATTAACATTCTCTTATTCCCAGCATGATCCATTTTCAAAAGAGAGAGAGAGAGGATATGGCTCTAAGATATCAAACACAGACAGAGGCACCATAGAGGGCTATGTGGGAATGACGCAGTGACCCAAAATAGTCTACAAAATTAACATTCCAGTTTCCATTCTGGCTAGTGGCCTGTGACATAATAGAGTATAGCACTTAAAGGGTTAAATGGATAACATATTAAGAGGTGGAGTTAAATAAAGGAAGGACTGCCTCCACTGGGAGGTTTCTTCTTCAGTTTGTGTTCCTCTAAAATTTTATTTATTTATTGAATTTATATACTGCCTAGTATAAAAATCTCAAGCTTCCCTGCTTGGGTCTGCCTCTTGGCTTCCCCCTCTTGACCCCCTGCTTATGCTTCAACTTGGGGTGTTTGTGCTTGTGTACACCCATGACTGCTCACTCCAAGTGGCTGAACAGCTTGAGAGGATGGCCAGTCCCGGATGGGGAGTGTTGGCATCCCTGTAGCCTAGCAACTCCATAGCTATGCAGCTGCCAGGAGGGACGGGGCTGGTTTTCCAAGTGGCTGCCAGCAAGAAGTGCCAAAAGCATGGAGCAGCTGTGACCTTGGGTGGGTCTGCACCACCGCCTCTATGATTAGAGTTTGGAGATCGGTGCTTAACTGTGGTTAGGGACGAGTCTGTCTTCAGGCGTAATGCTTGGGTGACAAAACTGCAGTTATCGGTAGCAAACCTTGGAGAAAACCTCATGCCCCAAATGGAGTTTGTAGGGGCAAACTGGAACTTGCTTCTGAGGCTTAATTGTGATTTTGCATGTTTGGGCATACTACAGTTGCAAACTCTGGTAGCTTTAGCTGCAGTTTAAGTGTACATGTGAACCAGGCCATACATGTGTAGATGTTGTATACAAGGCATATAGCTCTCATCTATGCATACTGAGAGTTGCATAGTTTGGTGGATGTGGCTTGTAAACCTACTCTGTCTGTGAATGTTAATTATATGATCATTCAATTTCTCAGTAGTCTTGTCTGTCAAATTTCTTGAAATCTGTGAATGGTATCCTCAGAAACAGGACTGTCACTATGTGCAGGAACTCTGGGAAGTCTACCTGCGCTCTGGATCAAAGCAAATGTATTTATTTAGGATTAAAATTGTTATTAATACTTTGCTTGGATAAGAATGGGCTCTTGAAAGTCCTTTCTTTTAGAATAATCTTTACTCTTCTGTGGACAGATGTTCACTTCTGTTCAATCACATTTTATTTCCCCAAACTACACCTTTCATTAAAATGTTCTGTGAGCTAGAGGCTTGAATCCAGTCATGATTCTGTATAGAACAATAAGGTTCAACACATTGATTTTCATATTGATTATGTGACTAGGTAACCAATGTACCTTTATGAAACAATATATAGTCCATTGTACATGCTCTACAGATAGGGCCTATATAAAGAGTTTAGGAAGTCCATTGGTGTCAGGAGACACCATTGGTGTGTGCAGCACCTCTTCAACAGTCTTATTTGCAGAGTCTTATTTGAAAGGGGAAAAATGTATTAAATGAACGGAACAGATTTGTTTGTTCTTTCAGATCTTTATTTCCCTCTATTCAAATGGAAGCACACAGGAGGGAAAAGTACCATGCCAACAGGTAGGAAGGAAGGAAAGAGGAACAGAGCAATAGCTGTTTATTAAAGCATAGATCCTGACACATTTTGAGAAAAACTCTTCTTCAGGGGCTGGCAAGTAAAATATAACAATGAAAGAATAATTATAAAATTAAAAGATAGATAAAAACAAGCCATAATTATGACCTTATAAAAAAGGAATTGGCAACCTCAAGGGCAAAGATAAGAGGTTGTAATAAATAATTTCTTATTTAAAAACTAACAAGTTAAAACAGTCTAGTAAAGATATTTAAACTAACTTAACCAAGTTTATGTTAGATAGCTTCTTGCATACAAAACTAACGAGTTCAAAGATATTTCAAATGACTAATGGTTTGATGTTTTACTAATTAGTCCATGCACCTGTGGTCTCCCTATCTTACATAACATGAGGACTTCTTCTTCTTCTTCTTCTTGGCTTTATGTTATTTGTATGTTGGCTAGTCATCCTATGTTGCATTCATCTTGGTTTAGGCAGTTTGAGGATTATTGTTACATTGTTTAAACCTGCCAGTTTGTTTGTGAGAAGCTATTTATTATAATCTGTCATTTAGTCATTTTAAATATCTTTGTTTGAACTTGTTAGTTTTGTTTGCAAGAAGCTATCTATCATAACTTTGGTTCAGTTAGTTTAAATATCTTTGCTAGACTGTTTTAACTGTTTAGTTTCTTCATAATAAATTATTATCTTGTCTTTGCACTTGAGGTTTATCTTATTCCCTTTTTATAAGGTCATAATTATGGCTTGTTTTTATCTATCTTTTAATAATTCTTTTTATAATTATGCCTTCATTGTTATATTTTACATGTTGTAGTCCTCTGAAGAAGAGTTCTATTCAAAATGTGTCGGGATCTACTCTTTAATAAACTGCAGTTGCACTGTTCCGTTACCTTCCTTCCTCCTTTTCAACTAGTAATAATCTTCAGACTATATATTCCATTCTGTCATAAGAGATATTTATCATGCCTAAACCTAGACAGATTATGATCAATCAGTTTCAAAACTGAAATTGCTTTGAATGTATTCTGATACTAGCTAAAACACTGAGCGTAATTGCTCTTATGATTTAACATGCTTATGTTTGACCTTTTTATGAGATTATCTATTGGAAGAATAATTTAATCAGATTGTATTTTGATTATGCAACTAGTTTCTTGGTCATTTGGATTTTCATTGCATAATAAAGGGAGTCCATCAAGTGAATAGTAGAATGAATGCACTTTAACATGTTTACTATTTGTAAGCACTGCTTATCTTCTATTATCCCTATGTAAATTATTGTAATTCAGTTCTGTGGGTCCTCCACACGAGATGAATGTTGCTCCATGAGAAAGTATTGATATAGCTTGATCCACAAAATACTATGATTAAACAAAATGAACCTTATTTATTTCCACAACAGTAAAATGGCTTCATTTAAGTATGCCTATTTAAATGGATCATAGTATGGGTTGTTTTCGGTTCATCAGGATTATTACAGTGTTTTAACTCTCTTCTACCTAATCTAAAAAATGAAGTTGAGTTGCATTAAGATTGGATGCATTCTTTCCCCAGTTCATCATGGCAGATGATGTGGAAGTCTTTAAAGAAAGCAGTAATGACAAATCCAGTAGAAAATACACTTCCTGTAAAATGCACCAAAGCTTAATTCTCAGAACATGATTCTCATTTGTTTACCCTATTTGACAAAAAATTTATCTTGTTTCAGGATATACAGTACAAATGTGGGGTTTTGCACAAATGTTTACTTTGGGCTAGGGATGTGCACGGAACTGGCTGGCCCGGTTCAGTTCGAGTCTGGACCAGACTCAAACCTGACTGGACCAGTTCGGTCCGGCACCCCCTTGAATCCCCTCGGTTCAGTCTGGTCCAGGGCGGGGGTGTTTCGCAATTTATTTTTTACATTAAAAATGTTTTTTAACTTTCTCCCCTTCAGGGAAAGTCCTCGAGGCAACGGAAGGGGGGTGGTCAATGGAGGCTCCCCCTCCCCCCACAGGCTTCTGTTATCACCCCTCCAGTTGGTTTGGCCAGTTTGGTGCAGCAGCCATTTTGGACAGCACTGCACATGCCCAAATGGCCTCTGTGAGGCCTGGCATGACTCGGCCTCGCAGGGGCCATTTGTGCATACGCAAAGGCATCCAAAATGGCCACTGTACTGAACTACAGAGGTTCTTCGGCCCATTCAGTGCTCCAAATTGATTTGGGGGCTGCCTTGGTCTGTGGAGCATCTCTTTATATTATTCAAGGCTATGAACTGGCAAAGTGACTTGATTCAGTCTGCTAATACTTCTCTAGCCATCTCTGCCAAACTGTAGAGGTAGAAGGCCGCTGCAGATGCAACTGTGGCTTCTATTTAAAATTATGGCCAGAAGAGGAGCTTTTTTCTCCTCCTGTGATGCTGGAAAAGTCACAAGGCTTTTTGTGAATCATAATATTTTGCCTCATTGGCTGCAGCCAGTCCTTTTCAAACAGATGCCAATTTACTGCATCTACACCTGTCTTCTCCCTACAGCTGAAGGGAATAGATTGGGGTGTGAGGCTGGCGAAGGAGCCACAGTGAAGCAAACCTAATTTGATTCAATTGGACACAGATTGTCCAGTGATTCAATCTGGGTCCACTTGGGTCAAATCCAGGTGGCCACTTTGGTTCCAAAGCTTCGCAAGCCCTAGTTTGAAGTGATAAAATGTATCACAGAGTGTCAATGACTGTTATTACTTTAACTGCTCTGACACCTTCAGCTTTAGAGCACCAGAAATATAATTTGGATTCCTTTCCTATGGATAAGACTTTTGAATATATATGCAGCATATTCAACATCATGTGTCTTCTCCGATTGGGAGGTTGGTGGCCGGCAAAAGCTATAGCTCACGGTCCCTAGAATCGTGGATGATTTCTAGTCATTCTTTCAGTTTATCCATTCATCCCGTCCTCCTCCTTCCTCTTGATCTTTTTCCTGCTAGCTTTCCTTCTAGCACTAGTTGTAGTATTTGACATTTTACTCCTCTGAGGATATGTCCACAATACTCCAGTTTATGTCTCTTGATTAACTGTATTATTTGTTTATGTGTTTTTGCTTTTCAAAGTACTTCTTCATTTGTTGTTCTGTTGGTCCATTTAATCTTGAGTATTCTTCTGAGACACCACATCTCAAAGGCTTCCAGTTTTTATATGCTTCTTTCAAGTACAGAGCATTTAATAAATGCAAGCAAGGATATATATATATATATATATATATATATATATATATATATATATTCATAAGCATTGCATATCCATGTTCCTCATATTTGAGGATAATAGTGTTTGTTATTTTTAACTTGGGAGCCCATTCTAGTGATTTTGTGTTTTGCTGGAATTCCCATGTTTAACCAGAATTTGGGATACGTCTGTTCAGAACCCACAGCACAGTGTGGCCCATGACAAATATAAGCCAAAGATTTATAGGGCTATGTTAGAAGTACTGTTGTGCATGGTTTCAGAGAGATTGTTAATTGGCTTCAATATGTTCATTAGCACAAGATTAAGTACTTCTCAGGATCAAAGCTAATTAAATATTAATAGATCTTTCCCCTTCTTACTCTGGTTACCTATTAGGAGCTTAGAAGGGGAAATAACAGAACATTAGATCCTCAGTAGCTTTCTCAGCTGCTGCAGTTTTCATTTATATTATAATAATACATTCTCCCTTGAACATTATGCTCCTGATAATTTCAAGCATTTGCCCAGTGGCTGGGTCCCAAGGTCTTTATGTCATTAACAAACTCAGTTTTTACAGATCATGAAAAAAGCCTCTTTTTAGAACTTCAGAGATGGTAAAGTTTCATCACTAAAATACTGCATTATTTTTTAACAAGATTTTAAAGGCTTTAATAGAACATAGTAGCTTGCATACTGTGCAGCGAGCTGCCAGCCCAAAGGGAGAATCATTGCAAGTGCAATGATGCACTGCTTAGTTGGTATGGAGCAGCCCTACCTTCTCAAATGGTGTGGGCCAGGTGTAAAGTGGCTTGGAAGCTGTGGGAATGCCTCTTGTTCTCTACCCAGTATAAGCCATCAAAATTTAGCTATCGATTTCCAAATATTTTCTCACTGACTCACATGCTGATTGATTTCTATTCTGCATACATATATTGTTTATTTATTTATATCTATGTGAACCGCTTTGGGAACTTTGGTTGAAAAGCAGTATATAAATATTCGTCTTATTTGTATATCATTGATGGTGAGCTTGTAATTTGTTCAGTTAATCAGTCAAGTTTTTACTTAATCAACAGTGAGGGTGATATATTGAGGGTGTGAACATTGACAGAAGTCTTGTCATATACTGAGGTCATTCACACAATCAAAAATGGTGTTCTACCTGGGTTTGGGAGCTATGTCTGTGCTCCCAGTTTTCGGTTGTGTGGAAGCAAGTTAAGAGGAAAAACGGGTAAAATGATTGTGTGGAAGTAAGGTAGGAGGAAAAGCTACCCAGTTGTATGGTAATAACATAGAGATCCAGACTGTGTTTCAAAGTTAGGCCTTTCTTCTAAATTATCATCAATTTCCATCAGTTCTTCTTATTCTATGCTACATTTGTGCCATCTGGCTTTTGCTATGAAGCATGCTGGTCACACTTCACTTTATTCACTGTGATGTGTTCCTAAAATGTGTGCAGCATTTGTCTGATACCATATTGGAACAACCAATTGATGAGCTCTGTGGAAGACAGCAGTGTAACAAATCTTTGAAATAATCAAGATAACTCTAGCCTCAAGCCACAAAATACAAGTTTTTAAAATGCTTCAAGGGCACCAGGGTGAAAGGATATTTGCAGAAACATAATTGTCTTGGAAAATCACCTTCACTTTGATCTGCTCTGCAGCTTATTCCTCAATAGCAGTAAGCATTTGTTAACATTTTGTAAATTATAAATAACTCAAATTCTTATCTATTACAATGCATTGAAGAATAAAACATGAGTTAGCGATTTCTATTCATTTTATTTTTAAAAGCCTCTTATAATGCTGTCTCACAATACAAATAATATATAGTATGCTCATATTATGCCTGTGGCTTAATTTTCAGCAATCATTTGAATACACCTAACAAAACTGTTTGTCTGTCAACCTGTCCCTTTTTTGGAGGGAAGGTCATCCTAGACCGCCATAATCCTACTAATTATTATCTATGTATCTTTAGCTCAAGGTCACCCTGCAGAAGGTGGTTATGACACAAAAAAGATAATTATTTCAACAATGTAGAAGGTTGAAAAAAGTACAATATCTTCAGAAAGTAGATGCCATAAATACATACTGAAGCTCTTCTCATGATCCGTCGGGCTTGTGGGGAGAGTGGGCTTAGCCCACTTTCCCCACATATGAGCAGCCACTCATAGCTGGGCAGTAGGGATGTGCAGAACTGGTCCGGCAGCTCGCAGTCCAACGGTTCAGTCCAGGGGTTCGTGGGTTCGTGATCGAACCGAAACCTCCCCCCCGGTTCCAACCAGACTGGAACCGAACTGCCGGTCCGGCAGGTCCGCAAACCTTTTTTAAAATTTAAATTAAAAGTAACTACCTGTAGACTCTTTGGGGGGCTTGCTGCAGCCGCGGGGGTAGGTGGGTGGGTGGGTCCATGAGGGTTCCATCTCCCCCCGCCAGCCTCCCTCATCACTGCCACAGCTGGGTAAACCTAGTCTTTTTGGCCCATTTAGGCCTCCGTAAAGGCAAGCGGTGGCCATTTTGGCGGCCACCACACATGCGCAGATGCCCTCTGTGAGGCCTGGCATGGCCTACAGCCTTGCAGAGGGCATTTGCACATGCATGGTGGTGGCCAAAATGGCCACCGCTTGCCTTTACGGAGGCCCAAAAGTGCCAAAAAGACTACATTTACCCGGCCGCGACGGTGATGAGGGAGGCCGGCAGGGGGAGAGGGAACCCTCACGGACCCCCACCCCCACAGCTACAGCAAGCCCCCCGAAGGGGCTACAGGTAGTTACTTTTAGTTTTTTTTTTCTTAAAAAAAGTTTGTGGACCAGGGGAGGTTTGATGGGGGCTGGACCAAACTGGCCTGGTTCCATTCGAGGCTGGTCCAGCCTTGAACCGAACCGGGCCAGACGGTTCCATGCACACCCCTACTGGGCAGCCCGATCGGCCACCCACACAGCTGCCAGCTCCATCACAGAGCCGGTGGAGACTGTGGGGATCTGCACAAGCGTGCAGGGCGTTTTGGAGAAACCCCCAAGCCTGGGAGGCTGCTTGCATTCTCCCGGCCAGAGGTCTACTCATGTGTCACCACCGTGGTGACACACAAGCAACCAAATGAGGTTAACGGAGCGCTTGCTCCATTTAGCTCATTTAAGGGGAGAGGAATTAGGCGGGCTAGCCGCCTTGGAAGCACTGGGCTCACCTGCAAGCCTGGTGGTTCCCACAATCCCTGGAAAGTGGGCTAATCTCCCTTAGCCTGCTTTCCAGTGATTGTGGGAATAGCTGGACTATGTTAATTGCCATATGCATGACAACTGTTGGGGTTCACCCAGACTCCAACCCAGAGGATACCCTATTGAAGGAGGAGGGGGAGCCTGCTCTGCCCTGGATTCCCAGAATCAAAGACAGCCCTCCAGATCCCTCAGACCAAGAATAGTCAGATTGCTCCTCAGAGGATCCCTGGAACACTAAAAACATGTTGTCCCCCAGTGAGGTGACTCTCCTATGCTTAGATCCCATCACCCCTGTGTCCAGAAATGGAGGCAGTGCCATGCCAGGCTGAGCTGCATTTCTGGAGGGAGTTCTTTCTGGTCTGCCCTCCTGATGGGCCTACTCAGGAGGTTGAGGAAGCAGCTCAGCCATCTCCTCCAAGGCAGGACTGGCCTGAAGATCCAGGATGGGGCAGGACTCTTACTGGCTAGATAACACTTTCAGTTGACACCAACCTTAGGTTAACTGGTTGTCTTTCATGACCTGACTATGGAGAACAACATGGGATGAATCTGTCAAATGCAGACACAGTTGTGCAGCTTAAAGCATGGATCTATGGGGCACCTGTTCTGGCACTTTGGACAGAGGTGCAAAATGGGCATCAGATTTTAAGCTGAAAAGCCAGATATAAGCTTGCTCAGAGAGCTCTGTGTCATGCAGAGTTTCATTGTGCAGTTTCTCATTCTTCTGCCTGCTAACACAGTGTAACACATACAGCATATCAGAACTGCAGGAGGAGAAAGTCAGAAACATGTGACATTGGACTACAGCAGCCCAACAGGTTTACTGCAGAGCCAGAATGAACAATACACAGTTGAGATTTCTGTAGCAGTATAGTTTCTACAACCATTCTTCAGTGCCAATTCTTGGCAAGGTGTGTTTGTGTGTGTGCAACTGCAGGCATACAAATAATGATTTATGACACTAATGAGGTGGACCAGCACTAAGGGGCAAGATTCAGAAATTACAAATATTAGTTTTTGCAAATTTAAGTAGCAAGGTGAGATAAACTATTACAAATATGTATGAATGGAAATTAAGATTTAAATCATTGGTTTCTGGAGTTATCATAGTTGAGAAACACTACCATATTCAACATTTGCTGTTTGCTGCTCTAGTCTCCTTCCAAATAGTTTCACTAATAAAAAAATAAGTGTGACAAAAATTAGGAACACATTCCAGACCATGGAATAAATTATACAAATGATGCACTATTCCCTCGGGAAAATGAATACTATACATTCAGGATGAATTAATTTAACTGGTTAAAAATAAAAATACTATTAGTTTGCAATAGAAACACATAGGCAGTTTATCCAATAAATAGCCCTGTATTTCATTTTATGTTCTGTATTAAGCGGCTGCTTTGATAGCAGATAAAAGAAAAATAGCTGATGAAAGTCTTCTCCCTGTAATATCTTTAATGAAATAGCAGGCACTGAAGTGCAGTTAACTAATTTATTACTTAATTGAATCAACACCAAATATATATATAATGTTTCCTTGGATCCTGCAGGATATTTAGAATGACTGGCCTCTTAAATTGGCCATAAAAGAAAACATTTGCTATCAAGCTTTCATATTATTAATGAATATGAAATGAATATATGACCTCCTCCAACCCTTGCACCAATCTTTAATGAATATATTTGTGTCTGCAAATACATAAGAAATGTGGAAAACCTTCCCTTTACAGGTTTCTAGGAATACATCCGAGGCCATGCAGAAGATTCAAATAGACTAGAGTAATTCACTACAGTTCTGTTTACCATAAAGAGCTCAGAACTTTATCTGAGCCTTCTATATATATAGCTGCTGAAGGCCTGCTTCTTCCCAAAAGGCAGGAGGATGGCTCAGTCTGCAAACATGTCCTAAATGTGAGGGGGGAAAGCACAGAAATCTATGTCTTCCTCAGCCTTCCAGTGTGCCAAACCTGTAGATGCCTAGTCACACAAAGCTGTTCCATCCTCATTTAATTTGGCTGTATTGGTAGCAAAGGGACGGCATGCTGTGGGGAAGGGAAAATGCTCATGATCCACATCTTTAGGAAGGGCCAGTGGACTTGTTGTATGAGTAACCCAGAGAAGCAAAGGCAGAACCAAACCCAATTCTTATCTTGCCCAGCCAGAGGCACTCTTACCCCTGGATTTCCAGGCTGAAGTCCAGAGCCTCCACAACCCCTGGGGTCCCTAAATCCTCTTTAGTCAGTCCTGGGTGGTGTGGTCACCCAGCCAAGCATTATGATGCTTAATTTGCAGGGGGGTTTGTGGGCTCCAAAGGCCTTTAGGTCCAGACTCCAAAATTACCAAGGTGCATCTCTTTACCCAGACCTTAAACTCACCCCCTCCAACATCTAGTTAAGCAGGATCATTCCCATATCCTGTTTTCCCCCTGCTATCTGAATAAAGAGGCACCTTTTAAAGTGGTAGATCTTATATTAAGCAAGAGGCAGAGCAACTGGCCCTATCAACCCTTGCACAGCATCTTCCCAGTGGCTGTTGCTGGTGTCTAATTTGTTTCTTTTTAGATTGTGAGCCCTTTTGGGACAGGGAACTGTCTTATCTATCTATCTATCTATCTATCTATCTATCTATCTATCTATACCGCATTGAGAACTTTTGTTGAAAATTGGTATATAAGTAGTAGTAGTAGTAGTAGTTGTTGTTGTTGTTTTGTTTTTGATCTTATGCCTAACAACTGGATGGCAGGAGCAAGTGGCCAACCCCACCTCACTGAGTTCTGGTGATCCATCCAAAATTACCTTACGTTTGGAAGAGGAAACCCAGATTTACAGCTATAGTGCTGCAAGGAATGTACCGGCTCTCATTCAGACTGGGATTTCTCTTATTACCCAGGGTTATTTCTAGATTCTCTGAATAGAAGAAGGGCTTTGTTAAGGAAATAGTGGCAGTTGTAAAGGAAGACACACATCCCTGATTGACCCAATTTGCCCCAGTTTATCTTTATTGGGGTAGAAGACTATTGTAACTCACTACCAATTTTGCCAGTTCTCCACCACTACTTCAACACACAACCCAGGACAGTTCCTCTTCATTGCTAAGCATTCTGATGGCCACTTCTATTAATGTTAGCAATGCTGACAATCTCCTCATCTGGATTTCTGTCTGGATTTTGGTGTTCCAAATTCTCTAATCTTGTTTATCTAGTCACTGTGCATGCAGAGTTGATTGCAGTTTTCTGTTTCTTTAGTTCATTCATGCCTCTGTTTCTCCCTTCACTTTATGATTAAGCACCTGTGCACTAAGATGACAAATGCTCCAAAACAAACAAACAAACAAACAAACAAACAAACAAACAAACAAACAAACAGCAATTGTGATGTGACAGTATGTACGATTGTGTCAAAATACGAAAGAAACTAGATGTAATCGTGCTTACAATCACAATAAGAGTGGTTTGGGGGCAGATGTTTATAACTAGACACATGTACTCTGGTAAACCTGGTGTCAGAAATGGAGCAGATGCAAATGAGCTGGAGGGACTGCAATCTGTTGCAAAATGCATGTGCTCCATTTCTGTAATTCATTCCAGAAATTGTTCTAGTTAAACTGGATTTCAGGATGAATGGAATGCAGGACTGAGTAAACTCAGGGGCATAGCTATAACTGAACCAAGGGGGGACAAATGTCTCTGTGCCCTTGAGGGAGGAGAGTCCAATGGCTGGGTGACAGCTCTACCACTTCCTGACTCACTGGCACATTGATTGCTCCTGATCTGAAGACTAATCTCAGGTTTCAAAAGGTGAGCCATCTCCAGGTGTGAGTACATAAGATAGATTTCTGAGCCAGGGGAATGCACACGTGCACATGTGAAAGTGTCTGTTTGAGTGGCAGTGTGTGATATTATTTGCATAGGAATGACAGAAAGGACATGCTTTGTTTTTTCACCATATCCTTACACACAGAGGCGCTTTTATCCTCGGATGTTGGGGCTCTGGCCCATGGCCTCCAAGGCCCAGGGTGGGGCCTCTGCCGTGAGACTGAACCACTGATATGCTAGCCGCCATGTGCATGTCCGGGGGGGAGGGGGGGAGGCAAGTAGGCCTCCTCCCATGGTGGTGGAGGCGGGCAGAGTGGGAGCGGCCACTGAGCCTGACTGGCTCAGCAGCCACTCTACCCGCCACCACCACTGGGGGAGAGGCCTGCTCGCCTCACCCCCTAGCCACACACATGGCAGCTAGAATATCGGTGGTAAGGAAGGCTCGTGGCGGTCGCGTGAGTTTGCGGTGATAGGGGAGTCCTTGCAGCAGGGCAGTCTGGGTGCCCTGATTGCCCAGCTGTGCCACTGCTTACACGTCTTCTGCAGTAAAGTCACAGGGGCTGTTCACATGAATGTGTGATGTGTGAGCTCTGTAAGATATTCTCTTTAGGGGATGGAGTTGCTCTGGGAAGAGCAGAAGGTTCCAAGTTCCCTCCCTGGCAGCATCTCCAAGACAGGGCTGAGAGAGATTCCTGCCTACAATCTTGGAGAAGCCGCTGCCAGTCTCTGTAGACAATACTGAGCTAGATGGAGCTATGGTCTGACTCAGTATATGACAGCTTCCTATGTTCCTATGTTCTTATTTTGATTGGGGGGGGGAAGCAATGTTCAACCTACCTTCACCCAGATGACCATTTGCAACCCGTGTGGCACACAGGCTGTGTACCCATATGACCAATGCAGCCAGGAGCAGTGCTGATGACTCTCTGTACTGCTTCCAGCTGCGCTGATAAACAGAGGCCAGAGCTCATTGTCCTGGCCTCCATGAATCCCACAGTGCACTGTTCTCTGAGCACAATGCACTGGGGGATTTCTCCAGGGGACAGGCGCTCTAGGTGCCCATCTCTGTGTCAGCGTGAGCTGCAAGCAGCTTGCGCTGATACACAATCCCGGAACTGGGGTTCACTTTGTGTTGTACAGGTCATTGCCTTATCTAAATTTTATGTTTGAAATGTATGCCAGTGCCAGGAGGATCAACAAAAACATCCAAGAAATCAGCAATCATATCAGCATATGGATGCTCCATCATCTGTAACACGGGTTCCATCTTATTTGGGTCCAACAATTTCCATAGATTTTTCTGTTGTTTCTATCCCAATATTGAGATCTTTTTTGTGATATATACACTTTCCCTTCTGCAGTACATCCATTGTATTCCAGGACGGAAATGAAGTATTTATTTATGGCAACAGGGGAACCCCCATATCCTCATGGGTAAATATCTGCAAGTGCAGATCTGATGTAGTGAGGAATTTATTGTAAAGCAAATGGGAAATGATAGTGTAGAACCATCCACACTTTATGGCCATTAAGTTTAACTTGACAATGTGGAGAAGGAGGCTCTGATTCTGTCACACTTAAAACCTTGTCAGGAAGCAGTTCATTGGCCTCATCATATGGTGACTCAGTAAATTGAGTGGACAGCAGACTTGTTTTAGCAATGTGCCCCCTTTTTTGCACCTGTTGCAAGTGATCTTCCATGCAGGACAGTGAGCAAAATCAGCTTTGTGGGCAGAGACTCCACATAGGTAGCAGCAGTAGCTCCTCCTTTCCTGTGCAGCCACTTTCTGGGGCAGTGCCATATAAGAAGGGCATATGTGTAGATTGGGACTGGAAGGATTTAGTCTGAAAAGCCTGGATTTCTGGAATCTGATTTTGGGGCACCAAAGAAAGTGATTTGGCAGAGTGAAAAGCATTTTCCACCCTCCTAGCCATCTCTATGACTTTATCCAAGTTAGGTTTGCACTCCAATAGCAGTTTTTCACGCAGTTTGGAGCAATTTGTTTTCATAATATTCTGATCCCTGATAATTTTGTCATTAAGTTGGCAAACTCACAGGTTACACTTTAAGGCACACAGTGCTGTGACATACTGATTGATAGATTCACTAGGTTGTTGGGATCTAGAATAGAACTTGTAATGTTTAGCAATCACATTCAAAGTAGGGTTGAAATGATCATCTATGACTTGAAGAGCAGCTTCATAAGAATTGGCATCCCCTTCCAAGTTGGCAGGAAAGGGCAAATGATTATATAATCTCTGGCCTTCAGGGCCCAGGCGGTTAAACAATATAGCCTTCTGCTTTGCTGGAATAAAATCAGGGCTCTGTTTGGTGAGGAGGTAATTGTTTCCCGGGCAGAATTGTTTCCAGGGAAGAACCGGTTCTCCTGGGGTGGATAAGAAAAAGGGTGGTGGTGGGATTTGAGCCATGCTGCAGTGGACATCCAGTGAACAACAGAGTTTAGGACTGATATGGAAAAAAGTACCTTCAGGGCTTGTGCATGTCAGGAAATTGAAGAAACTATCAGCAGCAGCGATAGTAGAAAGCAGCAAGGGAACATTCTCAAGCTTTGCAGGCTCACACACAGCTGGTTCAAAATCTCAGTGCCAAATGTTTTATAGCTGCTTCCTTCATACACACAGGGAAAACTTATGTAGATTTAACTAAAGGTTTATTCAGCAACAACTCCATTTTCTCCTTCTCCTTTCCCTTTCCCTTTCTGACTCCTCCCCCACATTTTCTACAGGATCCAACCTTGGGACAAATGTCTAAACAAACAAACTGCAAATAGAATAAAACAAACAAACAAACAAACAAACAAACAAACAAACAAACATATGGCAAAAGATTACTGGATAGAATACAACACACAGGAGAGGGAGATGAAGAAGGTGGAGGCGGGAGTGAGGCCAGGAGCCTGTACTCACTTTCCCCCCAATGCTCACGCAAATCTTGCTACACCTTTGAGCAAACTGTAGAAGAGTAAACGATGAGGAGATTTTGCCCCTCGTTAATCGGAGCACTAGTGATTAGGCTTGTGCATTTCGATTTGGCAACAAAACATTTTGTGAACAAAAATGGCATTTTCAGACGTTTTGTATACAAATCAAAATGAATTTTTTTTAAAAAAAGGTTTTTTTGTATACAAATTGAAATGACCCTATTTCGGAGCCCAAGTTTTGTTCTTCGGAAAAACATTTAGGACCTTTGGACTCCTGACTGCAGCAACTAGCAAGGCAGTGAGTGTTTGTCAAGAAGGTTAGCAGAAGATAAGAAGATAAGATATGCAAAAAGCAGGCACAACATCCCTGAGGAAGCTCATTTCCTTGGAATGTGTTGTATTGTAATGTAATTGTGTGCTAAGAAATTCTGATTAACCATTGCCAACTCTAACAAACAATGTCCTGTTTCCACTCTGTCTGGGCTGATTGCTTTGAGGGTTGTGGGGAATTTGGTTCAATTTATTCAACAAGTTAGTTACTCAGTCACTTCTGCCTTTCTGGCTGCCTCATTCAAGAGAGAGAGAAAGAACTAGTTTTTTGCATTGCATGTCTAAACTCAAGTTTTCATGATGCCATGCTTGCCTTGCTTCCAGCCTGAGCACAGAATGCAAGCCTGCTATGGCTACTGCATGCTACTACATGACAGCCTGGGAACTGATTAATCTGCTGCTGCATTGCTTGCTTTCTTGTTGCAGAAGATTTCTTTCCACCCCCTTGAGAGAATCACTGCCTGACTGTGCCCTGTGCCAGCAGCCACCAGTGTCCTGAGTGAGAAGGGAGGCAAGTTGGAGGGAGCTTTGGGGTTGCAATTGAATTTAAAAAGTTCTGTGTTGTAGAGGCAGTTTAAATAGGGGTTCTGTGTGGGAGAACCTAACTATTGTGTAGCTATAGTTATATTGTGTATCTGTGTTCCCTTACTGCACCCTATTTAGTTACTCTGTGTGTGTGTGTGTGTGTGTGTGTGTGTGTGTGTGTGTGTGTGTGTATTTCAGATGATTGCCTGCCTGCCTAGGATGGATTGTTGTTCTGCTCTGCTGTTGTTGATGTGTTGGAAAAAATGTCTATGGATGAGAACTGCTTGCTGGGTGGAGGAGGGAGGGCAGGGCACACTTGATACTGCTGTTGGCCGTAGTTTGCTGCATCTGATGCTTGATTTGGAAACCTGGTTCTTTAAGAAGATCTGCTAGTCTGATGTTCTCTGTTGTGTGTGCTGCCTGGCAATGATTTTCTATGAATTGTTAAAGTTTGCGTGTCTTTGTGGCAGATTTGGGGCAGAGCAGTGGATTGGGCATTAGCACCCCAAGGGGTCCTGCCCACCACCCAGATTGCAAAGGAATTAGCCAAAGACCTGATTTTAAATTGATTTCTGAAGTTTACACATCTGTAAAGTTTTATCCCATAGGGAACAATGGAGGTTTTAGCAGCCCCATAACTGCACTGAGGGGGTGCTGAGGTGGCCCAGAGTGAGTGGTAGTGTATTTCACAGAGAGTGCCAACCACCCCCATGGGTTTCTAATTCATGTGGTACTGGGTTTTGTTGTTTCTGAGGTGTTCTGAGTGTAGATTCTCTGGTAGCATATGAGATTTTCAATGACAAACCATGAATACTTTCTCATATGCTACCAGCGAATCTACATTCAGAAGACCTCAGAAACAACCAAACCCTGTACCCCATGGGCTTGTGGGTATGTGGGTGGTTGACACTCAATGTGCACTACACCACCACTCACTCTGGGCCACCGCAGTGCCCCCCAGCTGGAGTTTTGGGGCTACTGAAACCTCCATTATTCCCTATGGGGAAAAACTTTAAAGACACAGGAACTTCAAAAAATCACCAAAAATCAGCCCTTTGCCCAATTCCTCTGAAATTTGGGTGGTAGCTTCCACCTATTGGGCACTACCACTCGCACCCACTAGTTTTTCCCTGGGTCATTTTTTAAAGTATAAAAGGTTTCGGATTCGGATTTTGCAATTTTGAACAAAGAACAAAATTGAGGTGTTTTGGATTAGTTGATTTCGAACAAAGAACAAAATGGGGGTGTTTCAGATTTGGGCCAAATCAAAACAGGAAAAAAAGCAAAACACACAACCCTACTATTGATACAATAAACACTTGTACCACACTTCATAAGTGATTTGAGAATGTTTTCTCATGGAGCTCTTGATACATTCCTATTGTGCAGTGAGAGCTGCATGGTTACTTTCAACATAGACATGCTAATATTCAGAAGTCCAGAAACAGATGGTAAGGCCAAGTGTGAGGACCCATTTCACCCTTCCAACTTCATGAGAACCAGAAGCGAAAGGACTAACCCATCATTACCACAATGGCAGCAGAAGAAGGCTCTAGACTGGTACCACCAAGGACATTCTCAGGATTCTAGGTAAGCGAATAGTGATGAGAAGACTTGAAGAATCATTAACTCAATGATGCTTATCATGACAATAACACCGGAAATCCTTGAATCTATTCCTGAGAATTTGTTGAGTGCATTACACAGCTGCAAAATGGCTTTGGCACAAGGTTCTCTTCAATATGCACTGTATATACAGTGAAATAACTCTGTGCCTTTTATGGCTTCTGTGCGGCATTATATATTATCACTGTAATGCCCTACTTAAGTGAGAGCTTTAATGGAATCTTAGTGTGTCTGCCCTGAAAATAGTCTAAAGGCTAATAGAGAAATGCTGTGTTCAAGCCAAGACAGTTATTTTGGAGGTGATGGCTCAATAACAGTACACAGAGGCAGGTTCCTATTCTGATTAGTGTGCTGATACTTAATTTAAAATGTTAAAAGAATAGGAAGCACAGATATACCTTGAAATTGTTGATACCAGCTTTTACACCACTAGATAAAAGAGAGAGAAACAACAGCTAGTGGAAAAATAGCCTCTAAACCTTAGCAGTTCAGCATTAAAAAGCAATAAACCTGTAAGGAATAGGTCAGAGAAAAGCTGGGCCAAACTTGGCAGAGCTGAGAAATGTTCACAAATCAAGAAAAAGCAGTTTCTGAATAGATTAGGAACAGTATATTTGGGAAGACATTGTTGCTATCTCTACAGGAAAAAATGTGGAAAGGGACCAGATCAATGTAGTATTACTTAGGCAGCTGCCCATTGGTCCATCTAGCTTAGTATTGTCTATGCCAGGGCTGCACAGCAACAGCTGGAGGGCCAAAGTTAGCAGCCATGGTCTAAGCCAATTGGCAATGATTCTCCAGGATTTCAGACAGGGATCTTTCTCAGCTGAACTTAGAAATGCTGAGGTTGAAACTGGGACTTTTTGTATGCAAAGCATATACTGTATTACAGAGCCAGTTATGCAGCACCCGCACTGCCTGAGGTGTGCACCTGTGCTGATTGGGGCATCCCATGGGCATCCATGACCTCAATGACCCCATGGGGTCATTGCCGTTCCTTGCTGTTGCCTGTTGCCTTTTTCTAGCTGTCTAGCAGAGCAATAGGAGGCTGGACGGGCTATTTTCTCTCTTGTTCATTTCAATCAAGCAAGAGAGAAGAGAACTCAGCTAGCTGCTGCACTAGGTGGCTGGGAAATGATGATGGGTGGCAAGGCAGAGAGCAGTGAGCAGCAAGGCAGGTGAAGTGATGACTCCAAGAAAGGGGGGTTCAGGATACCTGCAAATCACCACTACAGGCACAGGTGCCACCTGACACCATCCTCTCACCTTGCCTCAAAGGTGAGCCACCCTTGCTCCACCATTGACTTATGTATCCACCCCCTGAAGTAGTTTTGTATAATCTTTTCCACAAATGTTTTTGAAGATGGTACATTCTACCCCCACTGTTGGTATCTCTACTTAAATGACATGGTTCATCCGCACTAACTTTCAAGTTGTAGAGGTCCAGGTTCTGTAATATCTCTATTGCAGAAGTCCTCTCAGTTGTTACTGTCCACTTGTTGCTTCTCAGTCATCCCCAGGATGTAGGATCAGATACATTGCTACTGGAAATCTTTCATGTGATGCATGACAAATGTACATGTAGCAGGTAATTGTATGCATACAGCATTTTCTGTACAATATAGGTAACATAGATCATCATAGGAACTCATTTACAGCATCAAATTCATTGCTGGCAAATTCATGTAAAGATAATAGATAATAGAACAAAATATCATATTTTGCCTATACAAGGATACCACATATTTTACAATCAATGTCTATCAATTACTTCAAACTGACATTTTCTAGTGATCCAAACAAAGATGCATAACGTTGTTTCAAATTTTTTCCTTCACTTAATTTTTATTTTTTTCTTATTACCCTACCCAGTGGCATCTTTTTACCAGGGGGCACTACCAGGGGGCAGTCTGTTTCTAAAGTAAACAGAGCATTTCTCTCAGATCAAGTGTCTGTCAGTCTTCCTTTAACTGTGCACAGGAGATACCCCCTAAATCCCAAACATAAACAAGATGGCTAGTAAACTATATTATTCGACTGAAATATTCCACCCAAATGCCTTTCTTAAGCAATATAAACTACATTTAGTACATTAGGTGCCTGAAGAAAATATCATAAAAAATGGAAAGGCAAAAAGAATGCTTGTCTGCCAAGCGCTGAGTCTGGACCAAAAAGCAAAACATTCTGAAAGGCATCTTTAAGCAAATGCTATCAATGCCAGTCAATAGAATTATGAAAATGTACACTTAAATGGGCAATATACCATATGTCTTCAGTATCTAGGCATAATGAGCACATTAAAAAGCCATTTGGGTGGTGTCCCATGGGTCCAGGTATACAATAACATTTTCTACATTTGCTGCTCAAAGATATCTCACTGTCTGTGGCAGAGAATACAAATGGTGCCCTAGTAACAAAAATAAATTTAAAACATCACATTATGCTGGTCTTTCATGGTATCCAAAATTTATCATGAGAGAGTCAGTCAGTCAATCAATCTTTATTATGGTCAGAAACCAGCAAAACAAAACAATGAGAGAAAAGAAAAATACATTTGTACAAAATGCTCATACAACTCTGACCCTAATAACCTAAACAGAAACTTACACTGGATGGATCCTAGAAGCTAAAAAACAAAATGTGGCTACTTAATAAGTCACAGAAAAATCCTTATTGTTTAAAATAAAATTAACATAAAAACCATCTGAATGTCCTGGAAATTGAAATTTCATTAATATAGGTAAAATCAGATCGAATATCCAGTCATGATAAAAACAACTTTGAAGAAGGACATGAGGTATTCTCAATCTTGCTAGAACCACATGGACATTGGTGTTGCAAAATAGGTTTATGATTGAATCTACTTTTCAGTAATGCTGAGGGAAAGGCATTAAAATGGGCCCTGGAAAAACCCCAACGATATTTTGAATAAGTAAGAGTTGTAAGAGGTAGTGCTGGTGTGGTCTAAAAGATTTCCTCAGTGCCCTAAAGGGACTAGATATCAAATCTAAATCATTCTGCAGTTCGATATCAATTATACACTGCTAGGATAATGCTCTTAGATTTTGCATAACCTAAATGAAGAAAAAAATCAGGCAAGAGGCCACAATAAGACAGTTTACAAATTGTACTCTTCCACGAGGGAGAATGAAAATTGTCCTGCAAAATTATTGGTGTCAACCCTGTCAGGATAAGATTAAATCTAAGCCAGAAAATAATGGTAGCCATCCAAACTCTGGCTTCAACTCTAATCATACCTGCATCCGTTCACAATGCAGCATTTGCGACGAAAACCTGATCGAACTCTTTCAAGTGGGTCAAAATTATAATATGGGCCCAATTGAGCTCCATATAAAAGTTGAGCAAGTGACTTGGCAGTAAACAGTTTAATGGCTGTGGGAAGGAATCTTCCTCCCTGAGTATGATAAAATCTTAAAATAGCCAGGGCACTTCTCTGAGCCTACAAAGAAGCATATTTAATTTGTGCAGTTTACTTCCCATTGGCCTGAAAAACCACCCCTAATTATTTTAAACAGCCTACTTGCTGAATAAGTTGTCTATATGCCATTTATAAATTTTTGAATTGGTGGGAAAATCCATCCTTTTCCTTTTGGGATAGTTAATAACTAAATGGTCTTTCTTACAATGTTGTACAAGGGCTTTAAGGGCTCTCTTTGGACCAGTTTGGGATTGCGACAAAATTACTGCATTATCTGCATACAATAAATAGACAAACATCTATTTGCCAGCTTAGAGGTCCAAACCCTGTAGCTGCTTGATCAAAAAACTAATATAAATGTTAAAGAAAAAGGTGCTAAAATACAGCCTTGCCTAACACCATTGTGTGTGGAAATGGAGTTAGACAGATGACCTGCCAAATTGCACCTCACTTTAAGATTGGCTTTATGATAGAATTTATGTATCAGTCGTAGCAGATGACTATCAATTGAAGAATTTTCTAATTTGGCTCAATGGGAGATTCTTGAAATTGAGCCAAAAGATACCCTAAGGTAGACAAATGCTGCAAAAAGATCTTTTAGAACTACCAGTGTATTTTTCAGTTAAATGCTGCAGAACTAGACAGTGATCCATGGTTGATCTGCCAGTTCTAAATCTAGCTTCCTCCTCCTCTAAGATGTTCTCATTATCAATCCAATCACATAACTTCCAACAAATATGTTCAGTGTATAATTTGCTAACTATATTTAAAAGACTGATGGTTCTTTAATTGGTGGGATCCCCTCTGCTACTTTTTTTAAAAATATAGGAATTATAATAGCCACACCCCAATCACATGGGATGTGAGCCGATTGGTCTACATATGTAAACAGAAAGGAGCCCACCATTCCATATTATATATATATAAAGCCATCTTATATATTTATTATTTCTCTGTGTAAACCGTCCTGAGCCATTTTTGGAAGGGCGGTATAGAAATCGAATAAATAAATAAAATAAATAAATATTAGACTTAATTAATTCTACAGGAATAAAATAGTTTCCAGGAGCCTTAGTGGATTTCAAATGAGCAATTAATTGTTCAACCTCCGAGGCCATTGCTGGATATTATCAGCTTATTGGTCCTTTGAGGGATTGGGAGCATCCTGCTCTCCGTATAAAGAATGGAAATAAGCCTCCAAATGCTCAAGTGGGATGGAACAAGTTATATGGGTCAAACCAGAATTTTTAAAAAGGTGGCAATCCTCCAGAATCTGGAAGAATGTTTATTCCTGACAGCCAAAATCAAATGCTGCCAGGTTTCCAGAGAATACAAATTGTAATAACCAACCACTGAAAATATGAGAAATGTGAGTAGGCTTTTTGTATATTGTTCATTTATACTTATGTTATGGATTATTAATTATTGATTATATACTCATTCATTATTTTTGAATATACACATTTCTCATATTTTCAGTGGTTGGTTATTACAATTTGTATTTTTTGTTTTGTAGTCACGGAGGGATTCTCCCTTTCCCTTCCTCATTATCTGTTTCATTCTGTGACTGCCCCTTTTCATTGCTTAGGTTTCCAGAGAGGCACCTCTTTCCCGCCTCTTCAATTAAAATTTTATAGTTTCTTTTCTTTCAAGTATTACTAAGTTAGAATTGACAGAAGGAATTGTTTTATGAAAATTAAAAGAAGAAATAAGAGGTTTCTTACACATTCACGATCATATCATATCTTAGATGGATAAAAACTGGATCATGAGAAAATTAGTTACTCCCATTTTTGTTTGTTGCATCACCACATGCAAATCAGAATAATGGCTTTGTGACCTAGCACAAAGCAGAACTTTAAATTGGCTTGTGATTGGAGGTCTAGTGAGGCAGCACCTTGTTCAGGTAGTCAAGACTTCCTTTGAGCTTTCAGACCAGCTTTCAGTTACTGCAGTCTAGTGTTTTTGCCCCTTTTTGGCCAGCTGCTAGAGAACCTCCTTAGAAGGTGAGTCTCTGGTGTCTCTGTAAGAGGTTAGACCCCGGTACATCCCCACAGGGCTGGAGTAGTTTAGCTGGGAAATGCTTGGACATGAATAGTCTTGGATATATGGAATACAAGGGCATTGAGAATGCATCCTCAGAATATCTTTATTAGGCTTGGCTCTGAGGACCAAGGTTAGGAGCCACAACTTCTTACCTGAGAAAGGGGGTGGGGCTAGCAAGAAGGCTGGGAATAGCAGGTTTGGCACAAAATACTGGCAAACTCACTGCTGTTCATGAGTAGAATTAGGTACCCTTCCTTAAAAAATAAATAAAAATTGCCTAGTTAACTTCCCTTGATACTGTGTCTTCTAATTGAGCTTAAGGGAAAATAAGATTTTAAAAACTGGTTGTAAAGCTGTTAGAATTACTTTAATAGTTTTTCTCGCATTCTGTGAATGCTTAAACTACTGTTCTCATTCACTTTCCGAGCCTAAGGAGGTGTAAGACCTGTAAAGGTCTTTCACCTTTACAGAAATTATTTAACATCCGTGATAATTAATACAGTTCCCTATTCCCCTCACCCATTTTGTACATTTACATGAGGTTATTATGAACAGCACCTGGCACTGACAATTCAGTGAAAGTGCACTTACTATTACCCTTAAGTATCTCTAGTTCACAAATACAACTTCTTTGTAAAAAGACATATCAAGTTACTAACTGTTGTTGAGACTCAGCAGGACACTTCTCCGATTTGGGATTTTGCTACTGCATAGGGTGTCGGTTTATATGGCAGTCAGTCAGAAAGGCGGTGTTCAGTCATTATTGCACCAGGTGCAAGGGAAATGGCACCTCCTTCATACTTCCTTCCATTACTGTACCATAGATTCCTGCCCCACAACCTGAAAATACAATGTTTGCCCAGGAGCACAGTGTTTGATTGCAGAGGCAAATGTACCTGAGAGCATTCCTGACCATGGGGAGGATTTCTGTCCAGGTGCAGTATTTGTCTCTTCAGACAAATGTTGTCCTTCGTCATGAACAGGGGACTGCTTACCAGCTCATTCCTGTCAGCACTGCAGTTGTGTACAGTGTACATGGTTACATAACACCTAAAGAGAGCTCTAATGAGAAATTAGTTCTGTGTCGATAAATATATATGGAAAGGGTATATTAGGGTGCAGATACAATTCCTCTAGAAAGATTACTGGAAAATTGTACAAGTTTCCTAGGGACAGGCAGGCAACTTAGATTAGATATACAGTAAGACTCTCTCTTTGAAGCAGGAGTTAGGTTAGGCAATGAGTTTCTTCCAGTATCATGCTTGTAATATAGGGAGTTGGCTAAAAATATGAAGCCAACAAATCTTCATCAACTCATGTGCTTTTACCAAGAATGAAAGAGAACCAGATGCTACCTTGTGAAAAGATGCACTCCCAGAAATAGCATCTGTCCCTTTGGCAAAAAATTTAAGCAATTATGAAGCCACCTTTGGAATTGCCTCCGGGTTTGTATCTGGCACTCTGGCTGGTAAAACACTTGGCTGAGCAGCCATTTATTCTTAGATCATTTTCAAAATATTCAACTGACTTTCATGTACTATTCCTATGTGTTTAAGCTTCTGTCTGAAATCCTAGTTATAGCCATACTTTTTGCCCTGCACTTTAAATAAACGAAAAAGAGAAAGTGTGTGAGGCTGTTCTCACATGCAGCTTAACCCAGGCTAGGGACACTCAGCCCGAGTTGGGCTGCGTGTGAGCACTGAATGCCAAAAAACACCAGCGAAAAAACCTTTTACAGTAGTAGGCTGCTAAAAATTCCTATTCAATAGGTCAGACGTGTTTTAACATATGAGTCTTTTTCAATGACCCTGTCAGGCACTGTCACAAAGGTATCACTTCTACAGACTTCAACTTCTTTTACTCTTACTGTAGCACATTATAACTCCTATATAGCATAAACTTAAACTGCATAAACTTAAAATATAGTTATCTCTTACAAAGTTGCCGGGGCAACTTTTATTATAATGTGCTACTATAAGAGTCAAAGAAGTTGAAGTCTGTAGAAGTGATACCTTCATGACAGTGCCTGACAGGGTCACTTAAGAAGACTCATACGTCAAAATGCATCTAATCCATTGAATAGGACTTTTATACTTTGGGAAGACTTCCCATTATTTGTTGGTACAACATTCAGTTTTCAAGATGACTCTGGCTCATCTGTGAGCATATATAATTATATATAACTAATTTGGGATATTTTAATATGTTCTATATTACTATATTATTATTGTATCAGAATGTTTTATATTTTATTTTTATGGAATAATTTTAACTGTGTTTAGTTGTTCTATGAGGACTTACACAATCAAGTAATCTTTGCCTATAATGGCTACCTTCCTCTGAGCTCTCATGAGACAATCTTAGTCATGTCTGAAACTTTTCACGTGAGTACTTGAATGCTATACCAATGATCTATCTGAAGTACAGTGAAATAGTCTTATTTTCTAATTACAGTTTGGACCAATTCAAATTATTCCCTTCATTTTTACTGCTTTGTTCACAAGTGGAAATGTGGAGGAGCATTTGATGATTTTGGGAAGTGGAACAAAGATTTTGAGGCGAGTCAGGTGTGGCAGGCAGTATTGAAAAATTTCAGAATTGGGGGCTTACCACAATTTAGTGGTGGTAGTAGAGGTGGTAGTACAGGAGAACATCAGGAACCGCTTTGAAGTTCTGAACCTCATTGATAGGAAACAAGAGGAACTGTGGAATGAAATCAAAAAAGCTGTTAGGGATGAATGTGAAAAGAGACTGCCAAAGACCAAGAAACAGAAGAAAGCAAAATGGATTTCAGAACAGATGGTGGAAATTGCCAAGAAGAGGATTGAAGCCAAAGTCAAGAAAGATAAAGACCTCACAAAGTAACTTAATATGGAATGTCAGGAAGCTGTTAGAAAAGACAAGGAGCAACACTACAATGACATCTGTAAAGACACTGAGGATGGAAATAGACACAGAAAAATAAGACAAGTTTTCCAAAAGATCTCTGAATTCAGAGGGAGGTTCTAACCTTTAATGGTATGTTAAGGAATGCCAAAGGACAGATAGTAACTGATTCAGAGAAGATCAAACAGAGATGGAAGGAGTATACTGAAAATCTGTACAGCAGGGACATCAACATCCAATATACTCTAGTAGATATTCCCTACTTGCAAGTACCTCTAGTATGGGGAGATGAAGTTAGATCAGCACTCCGCTCATTAAAAGTTGGAAGGCTATAGGAATTGATGGAATAGCTACAGAAATCTGGCAGGCAACAGAAGAAGAATCAGTCAAGGCTCTAACCAAACAATGCCAACAAATCTGGAGAATGACACAGTGGCCAACAGATTGGAAGAGGTCAGTTTACATACCCACACCAAAGAAAGGAGACTTAACAGATTGTGCACACCATTGCACAATATCCTTAATTCCACATGCTAGCAAAATAATGCTCAGGATCATCCAACACAGATTTGAGCCCTGGTTCTAGATAGGCAAAAGAGTAAGACAAGGCTGTATACTTTCTCCTTCTTTATTCAGTTTATATGCTGAACATATGCTGAGAGAAGCTGGATTGGAAGAAGACGAGTGTGGTTTTAAATTTGGAAGAAAAAAATTAATAACTTACACTACACTGATGACACCACTCTGATAGCTGAGGATGTGGATGATCTGCAAGATCCAGTAATGAAAGTCAAGGAGCACAGTGAAAAAATGGAACTAAATTCATTAATGAAAGTCAAGGAGCACAGTGAAAAAATGGAACTTAAATGAAACGTAAAGAAGATTAAACTAATGACAATGGGTACAGCAACCAGCCTCAGAATTGACAATGAAGACATTGAAGTGGTGGATAGCTTCTGCCTCTTAGGATCGACCGTCAACTGTAAAGGATCCAGCAGTCAAGAAATACGCTGCAGACTAGCACTTGGTTGGTAGAGTTGCAAAGAAGGCCTTGGAAAGGATATTTAGATGCTGTGATGTGTCTACACCTACAAAGATTAGAATCATTTGGACAATGGCTTTCCCTGTGACACTCTATGAGTGCGAAAGCTGGACTTTGATGAAGCAACATAGAAAAAGCATTGATGCTTTTGAACTTTGGTGCTGGAGAAGACTTCTGAGGATACCATGGACAGCCAGGAAAACAAACGAATGCATCATAGAACAAATCAATCCAGAATTTTGACTTGAGGCACAAATGACCAGGCTCAAACTATCACACTTCGGACACATTATGTGAAGACCCAGCTCCCTTGAGAAGTCTACAATGCTTGGGAAAGTTGAAGGAAAGAGAAGACGAGGATGACTAGCAGCAAGGTGGATGGACTCAATTACGACAGCAATGAATGCACCACTGAGAGACCTTAAAGACCAAGTGGAAGACAGATCATCCTGGAGAGAATCTATCTATGTGGTCACTAAGAGTCAACACTGACTTGACAGCACTCAATCAATCAATCAATCAATCAATCAGTAGAGGTGCTACTCCTTTGTTTTTAAAAGCAATTTACTCTTTGGTGATTGTAACAGAACATGAGAACACTTGGATAATGGGGCCTCCATGCCGTCAGTACACCAAGAGCAACCCTCCATCACATTTTAACACAATTCCCTGGTGCATCCCAGAGGTGCAGGGTGGGGATCAGTGTTCTTTCAAATATTTTTTTTCCATCTGTGTGTGGAATGAGTTTTGTTCAAAATGATGTGTGCGTGCATGCATTCAGAGTAGTGCCTTCCTGATTCTACCTGAGTGGAATCTAAAATTAACTGACTGGACATCAAAAACTGTGTGAGCATGCGCACATGCACATGCCTTAGAGGGAACATTGTTGGGGATGGTAATCAGCCAGAGGAAGATTACTGTTTCAAACACTGTTGCATCTGCCACCGCTGCAGTGTAAAATGTTAAAGAAGAAAGGAGTCCTATCACCAACACCAAAGCTAAATTATGATGAGGTTCTCCATCCCTAAAACTTTTTTCATCATCATCTATCACATTTCCCTTGTTCATCACTCCCCTTGTGAATTTATCCTTACATTGAATAGGCAAGAGTCCCTTCAACCAAAGTAAAATATGGCAAAACAATAAATTTATTTTGGTTTGGATAGCCATTAGTTTCAATGGGCATTTCACTGTTTTAGGTAATCATAATTTTTAATATTAACACAATATGAGCATTATTACCAATCTGGGCTGAGGTGTGAGGAATTGATATCAAGATGAATAACCTTCCAGGTCTGAAACTGTCTACTGAAACCAGTGCAGATTATTTGTGGACTACAGCTGAATGCATTGCAAATGCAAATCTAGTGTAAGTTAGGAACATAGGAACATAGGAAGTTGCCATATACTGAGTCAGACCATTGGTCTATCTAGCTCAGTATTGTCTTCACAGACTGGCAGTGGCTTCTCCAAGGTTGCAGGCAGGAATCTCTCTCAGCCAGAGATGCCAGGGAGGGAACTTGGAACCTTCTGCTCTTCCCAGAGCAGCTCCATCCCCAGAGGGGAATATCTTACAGTGCTCACACATCAAGTCTCCCATTCATATGCAACCAGGGTGGACCCTGCTTAGCTAAGGGGACATGACATGCTTGCTACCACCAGACTAGCTCTCCTCTCTTGTGGACATATTTACGACATAAATATGACATATTTACATATTTTGATGACAAGTTATTGATGACTTATTTATTTAACAGCCCATTTGTGGGATGCTGTGTATACATCAGCAATTGGATGCATCACAGTACATCAAGAATTGTGAATTTGACTGGAGATTTACTATAGGTGACATTCTGGGGAAGCATTGTACCTTGTAGAGTTGAATCAGAAAGAAATTCATCAGAGACATCTCTACCAAGTGAATGGGGAAAGCTACATCTGTTAGAGTTCTGCTTGGATGCATCTCTCCCCAGCCCCAATGTCCAGCTGAAATACCAAGGTAAAGTGTGGCTACATGGAGCCTCATTTCGAAAGCCACCACAATATACAAGACTATGCAAAGGCCTTGCAGCTTATGGAAGTTAAGATGGGCAACTTAACATGCATTTTCTATGCTTTTGAGAGCAGATCTGCTCAACATTTGAAGAGGTGGTGTCACTTGTCACTTAAGTGATGGCTGATGAGAGGCGGTTTTGTTTCTATGACCAATAGAAAATTCAGGGATTTTAATAGAACATTAAAACCACTTTCAATCTTAAATATTCTGGCACTACCATGCCAGTCTAATACAGTATGCATAATAATATTTGTATATATATTTTGCAAAGGTTGCTGTATTATTTGGGGATGACAGAAACTTCAACAGAAGTTTCTTAGCATGCTCTTTTAAAAGACAGAAAGGCTATGCACATGATTGTGCGGGGGTGGGGGGGGAAGGCTGAGTGGGACCCACCTTCCCCTGAGATGATCCTCCTTGGGTGATGGGAGCACACATTGCATTCCCAAATGATAAGAACATAGGAAGCTGCCATATACCAAGTCAGATCATTGGTCCATCTAGCTCAGTATTGTCTACACAGACTGGCAGCGGCTTCTCCAAGGTTGCAGGCAGGAATCTCTCTCAGCCCTATCTTGTCCTATTAAAAAAATAATAATAATTGTCCTATCTTGGAGAAGCCAGGGAGGAGATTTAAAAGCTTCTTCATGCAAGCATGCAGATGCTCTTCCCAGAGCGGCTCCATCCACTAAGGGGAATATCTTACAGTGCTCAAATGTCATCTCCCATTCATATGCAACCAGGGTGGACCCTGCTTATTAAAGGGGACAAGTCATGCTTGCTACCCTGAGACCAGCTCTCCTCCCAGTTGATCCATGCTGGTTGGAGCAGTGTGGATTTCCAGAAGTCAGGACAATGTGTCCCAGCCTCCCCTTATCCCACAATGCACTGCACAATGAGCACAGTGCATTGGGTAAATCCCCCGGAAGTCAGGCGCTCTAGGCACGAGACTCTGTGCATGCTCAGGCTGCATGCAACCCCAGCACTAACTCAACCCCAGCGCCGGGCTTAAGCACGTGCCTGCACCCTTAGTCCTAGGTAAGGAAAAGGAAAGATTGTGCCGTCAAGTCAGTGTAGACTCCTGGCGACCACAGAGCCATGTGGTTTTCTTGGTAGAATACAGGAGTAGTTAACCATTGCCTTCTCCCAAGACTGGGTTAAAAGCAAGGTTAGGTGGGTGGGCAGCGCTGGGATCAGCCCAGATCCCAGCTCTGCACATGAGCAACCTCTCAATTGAAGAGCTTTATAGAATGTCAAAATGATTGAATTGTGCATTACATTGGAAACTGAACTGAATAGGACAGGGTGCAGCGGGCAGTGGGGAAAACATGACAGATAAAAATAGGATAGCACACTGGCTTGGATATAAAGTTGTGTGAGCAGAAATCACTTGCACTATGTGATTTTCACTTTCCCTCCCCATAGGAACTTCTTGCACCTCTCAAGAATGGGGAAGGCTCTGGAAGAGGGTGGGATGAGGCACAGCGGGACTATAGTAGTAGGGCAGAATTTCCAATAAATGGCTAGAAGCACGTTCCATGAGTGGAGCTCTGCTCACAAAAAGTGTAGCCTGGGATGCATGTTCTGCATGTTTGAATTAGCCCTTATGGTTGTGTTCCTAAAGGAAGATCTATTGTCTGACCATGTTCTGAACAACAATAGAAAAAGCTATGGTTCTTTGTACCCTATGGACATGCAGTAATAAAAAAACAAAGGAATATGACAGGCAAAATGGTTGCATTTCCCAGTCCAAAAAGCTAATAAAAATTCACTTTTCAAATGTTAACTTTCAAACTGATCTGCCAGCTACAACACCTTCTATGTCTGCTGTGCCTGCATTGAATCAAACTATAAGATGGGTTGTATATCTCCTGTGTATTTGCCTCCTGAAGCTTTTCAAACATAATTTGTCTTTCTGTGTGTTTGGTACAGGTCTGTTTGTTCTTTATAGAACTTAATAAATAGAAAACCTGTGTGCATTTCACTGATTAAACTCTAATGAACATTTATATGCAAATTATGTGTGGGCTTTGGGCATTTGGTAGGTTGCCAAAGAAGCACTCAGTACTGCAAAATATTGTTTATTATTGACCTGTAAGAATAAAACAGAGAGGATTTTTCAAACATTCAAAATGAAGAAGGAAAAGGAGAGAAAGTTGATTGTAAAACCAACATTTTAAAAACTTGTTTTCCTCCCTCAGTGAGTTTTTACTAGGCAATAAAATACAAACTGGGCTCAAATCAAATTGGTAATTGTGTCCTAACACAACCTCTGCATTATATCTTGGACCTTCACAAAGTTGATAAAATTAGCACTTGGCATAGTGACACTTTACCCTTTGGTATGTGATCAGTGTCAAATTATCAAATGGCTGGAAACTAATTAAATAATTGGTTGATATACAGTATGCAAAGATGTGCTGGTGCAGCACGAGAGCAGCCTAACAGATTTTCCCAACTAATTACACCAGTATAGGGAAGAAGGGGCAATTTTTGATGACTACTATGAATATTATGAATTATCACTACACCGTAGCATCCTTGTTCGGTATGTCAGCCACTATTTTAATCTGCATGATCAAGATTTTAGAAAGGTAAAGGGAGATTCCTGCAGCACTGTGCTTGAGTAATTTCTTCCTGCATAACTCCCAAGTCACCTGCAAATCTGTAAATTCTTTCTTTATGCTTCATAGTACTTTTCCTTTCCCCAGTGATTATGTATGTTTTAAGCAGGACAGGAAGGAGAAAGTAGATCAATTTTCAAACAGAAAAGGTGGAAAGGTGTCACAAAGGGAATCTTGTCAGTTCTTAGAACTCTGTTTTTCAGTACTCTGTTTTTCTTTGACAAGTGCCTTTATTTATGGATAACAGCAAGTTCCATTTGAAAGAAAATCAACAAAATATATCAAGTTCTGACAGTACAGAGAAAGGTTAGCAGCTGGTTCAATTTATTAAAAGCAGTTCTGTACATTAGATCTTAAGTTCCTCTTCCTTATTAAGAGTTTTGTTTGTACTAAGTCATGTACTAACACAAGTATTATTACTGAATGACATAAGTCTAAGTGTAATCTTCTAGAGCAGGGGTGTAACTATAATAGGGCAAGGGGAGACAGTTGTCTGGGGGCCCACTGCCTTGGGGGGGCCCCCAGAGGCAAGTCACATGACTGACTCCCCCAGTCGCACACCCGCCTGGGCTTCCTTCAGTTGTATTCATCCTCTGAAATTGATGTGAGTGTTAAGACCTGGAGCTACCAGAACAGCATGTCTTTCTCTAGTACCATTAAATGACTTGCATCGTCCACAATTTACAAAACCTTTAAAAAAATCATTTAGGATGATGTTCTATTGTGGCACATCGTCTATCTATCTATCTATCTATCTATCTATCTATCTATCTATCTATCTATCTATCTAAATTTTACTATGCATTTTGTTACCACTATTCAGCCTCATTTAAGATTTCTTTACTTCATGAGCTGAGCTACAGTGCGGGGGGCCCATTTTAAAATCTTGTCGCTGGGCCCACTCCAACCTTGCTATGCCCCTGTGCTAGAGCAGGGGTTTCCAACCTGTGATACTCCAGGCATTGTTGCTGCGGTTGATGGAATGGAATAAATTGTAGCTGGGGATGATGGGAGTTGTAGTTTAGCAACATCTGGAGTGCCACAGGTTGGGAACCCAATGGGCTAGAGAATGATGGGGCCTTGGGAACTGGTTTTTACAAGTACACACAAACACACACACACAAGCCCTGAATGTCATAGATCTGTGTTATTTAAGAGAGCACCTTTCTCCACAAGATCCCCTCCACTCATTAAGATCATCAGGAGGAGTTTGTCTTTGGGTGTCACCAGTTCATCTCATGGAAAATTGGGACCAGCCTTCTTAATTGTTACCTCTAGGTTGTGGAACATGCTCCCCATGGATATAAGAGGATTATGTTCCTTGGAGTCTTCTGGAGAGCCTTAAAGACCCATCTTTTAAGCCTGGCTTTTAATGATATCTAGTTTTAATATTAATTTTATTCTGGTTTAAATGTTTTTCTTTTTAAATTTTAATTGTTTTATTATGTGTTTTTGATTTTAATGTAAACCACTCTGAGCCACTTTAGGAAGAGAGTTTAATAAACGGAACATTAACAAAAATATCAGCAGCAGCAACAACAACAAATATAGCACCTATTCTAAAAGAACTGCACTGGCTGCCATTATGCTTCTGAGTGAAATACAAAGCGCTGGTTATTACCTATAAAGCCCTTTAATGGCTTGGTTCCAGGGTACTTAAGGGAGTGCCTTCTCTGTCATGAGCCCTGCCGCCTATTAAGATCATCTGGAGCCATCCAGTTACAGTTGCCTCTGACTTATTTGGCGGCAACTTGGGGCCAGGCCTTCTCTGTGGCTGCCCTGGGGCTTTGGAATATGCTCCCTGTCAAAATAAGCATCTCCATCTTTGATTGCTTTTAGAAAGATCCTCAAGACACACCTGTTTTCTCAGGCTTCTAATTGAAATTAATTTTAAACTCTTTTTACACTATGAAATTGTTTTAACATTTTATTCTGTGAAATTGTTTAATTGTTTTTACTCAGTTTTATATTTGTAGTTTTGAATTGTGTACACCTCCTAGAGACACACATATCAGGTGGTATATGAATATGATACATACATACATACATACACTGCTTTATATTAGATACTCACCTACTATTTTCAAATACTTGAATTATCATATGTAGAAAATATCAAAGCCGTCATCTTCTTGGAAAGGCTATAAGAGGATAATGGGCGATGGGGGAGGAAGATATTAGCATTTTGCTGATCCCGAACAGAAGTGCAATGATTCATATTGCTTTGTAATCACTTGAAGAAGAAAATCTGGGAAAGGGGTGAAATACGAATTCAGTCTCTGCTAAGACTTGGTAAGCACTTTTAATAAATTTAAGTAAACATTAAAGAACAAAGAAAAGAGCTATTGACACAGAAAAATAAATGATAAGTTGTCAGCCCCCAAACCTGTTATATTGCAGTTATTTGCTAACATGTAAGATATTAGTAATAACAACTTACTAGTTCTGAAGTGTCCTTTGGCTGCCAGGGTGAGGGAGCAATCTGAAGGGCAGGTTCAAGGCAGGAAAGCCTGAATCAGTGGTGTACACTCCAGCAGAACCAAAGTAAGTAAGAATAGGAGAGTAAGGAGCCCTGGATCATCAGAAGTGCTGTCCAGGAGTATCTGAGCTTGCAGAGCTATCTTTAGAGAGCTGTTGCACCAGCAACTGTCAGGCAGTTATTGAGAAGTTTCAGAGTTGGGTTGGTAGCCTACCCTTCGAGGAGCTTTAGAAGGAACCAAGCCCAGAACAGGTGTCATTGCTAGCTTCTCATCTGAAGTATATAGCTGACAGAAGGGAGCCCACAGGATACCAAACACAAGCTGTCTCATTGACTCTGGACTTCATTGTGGGCCTGTTGTATCCTCTACTCATGATGAGAAGAGGTTTGTGGTAGAGGGTCCACAACTTAGATGGGGTCAATTTGATATCCCCTGAGTATGGAGTGTTGGAGGTAGGACCATGGCAGCATCAGCTGCAATGTCTCATAGTGACCACTGGGGGGTTTTAGGGTCATGGATAAAAGTGTGGGACTCCTCCCCTCTTTGTTCTTCTAGTGTAAGTCTCCATTTTGTTTCCCCAGAGAAGGCTGTTTGTTTTGGTCTCTCTCTCCTTTCAGCCTTAAGCTCACCTTTCCTATCCTTTCGTAACTTCTAAATAAATCCTTGTTGTTCTTCAAACTTAAAAAACTGTCTCCAGATCTCTCACGTGGCAGAATTCTTGCCAAACTGGCTTTGCTCTGCTATTTGGGGAATGAACTGCCATTCTTCCCCTACATGGAGTCTCTCAGTAATGCATCCTTCCAAACTATGGAAGCTTGGATGAGTTACTTCAGCCTGTTCCTTCAGGGCAGGGGTATAGTTAGGGTATAGGGGGCCCGTGTTCACCTCTCTCACCAGTAGCCCCTCTGAGTAAGGGAGATAATGAAGAAAATAGGGAGGGGTGGAGTTGGGGGGCTTCCCAGGAGCTGCCCCCCCCCCCGCGCTCTTTGAACCCATCTACTCAATTACAGCTACAATCCTGCTCCAGGGCCTCTGCCTCCTTTGACCGTGTTTGTGCTGGGGCCTGAAGTGGTGTCCTATTTCTCTTCTAAAAGATCTCCTCTCTTTCAGAGCTTGGGCACAGCTGAGTCCTGACATGGTGCTGGAAAACTGACAGTGTACCACAAGAGGCCCATCTATTTATCTCACATGTATAGAAACATTGGTATTTCCCTGCTAAAAGTCTTTAATAGATACGTCTTCTCTTCTGACGCCTGTTGGAATTCTTGTAAAACCTTAAAAACACTCCAAGGAATAGAATTTCTCTTTATGATTTCACTATTTATTAGCAATGGCAAAAAGCTGCCTGTTTAATTACCAACACTAACAAGTAGGGATGTGCACGAATATCTTCGGTGGAGGTAGTACTTTAACTACGGCGGATGGCAGACGCGTAAACTTTAGAGGTGCAAGTGGGAGAACTTGTGAACCGCTTAAACTATTTGAATCAAATTCGCTACACCTGTTGGGTAGCAGGGGTGTACTCACCCCTCCCTCCGCATTTCCCCTGCCGGCGTTCTGTCATCTTTAAGCCCCTTGGGGGGGCAGCGTTCTTCCCTGCCGCCCTGTTTCCCCCGTTGGCCGGAAGTGGTTGGAAGTAGCGAGCGTGCATGCACCCGTCTGCCATGCACGCGCACGATAGGTGCACTTGCTACTTTCAGCCACTTCTGGCTGATGGGGGAAATGGGGCGGTAGGGAGGAATGCTGCCGCCCCAGGGGGCTTAAAGATAACAGAGCGCCGGTGGGGAAAATGCGGCTTGAGGGGTGAGTACACTCTCCCCCACCCTTAAAGTACTACCCCCACTGGTGCTTAAACGCCGAACACCCCCCCCCCAGTGCCGAAACGTTTCAGAGGCCTTTATAATGGCCTCCAAAACATTTTGGGCACATGCCTACTAACAAGTTGTTCTAGTAAGAACTAATCTGCCTTCTTTCCTTTCACTGTTTCCACAACTGGACTAAATTTGGTTCAAATCGAGGTTCACAAGTTAGATCTCTTGCACCTCAAATGTTCATGTATCCACCATCTTGGATCAGGGTGGATGACATTATTACAAACGATACCATTGAGGTGTCCCTGTGTGTGACTCACTACAACTGTATTAAATGTGGTTCAAATGGGTTAGACAGTCCTCAAATTAGTGCACTTGTGCATCAAAAGTTCACACGTCCACCATCTTGGATCAAGGTGGATGACATCATCACAAACAACACCATTGGGACATCTCTATGTGTCCATACAGCTATAGCAAATTTGGTTCAAATCAGTTAGACTGTCCACAAGTTAGTGTACTTGAGCCTCAAAAGCTTACGTGTCTGTCATCTTGAATTGGGTTGGATGACATTGTCACAATCTGTGCTGCTGAGGTGTCTTTATGTGTCCCAACAGCTGTAGCAAATTTGGTTCAAATAATTTAAGTGGTTCACAAGTTCTCCCACTTGCACCTCTAAAGTTTATGCATCTGCCATCTAGGATTGGGGTGGATGACATCATCACCAAACTATGTCGTTGAGGTGTTGCTGTGTGTCACTCACTGCAACTGTAAGAATTTTTAAAGAATTAATTTTGGTCTCCATAGGAAAGTATTGATAGACCTTTTACCTACTGACTTTAATTAAGGTAATAGGGAAGTGTGTTCTTCTGAATGAAAGGCTCAGTCACCAATGCTTTCCTATGGAGCCCAAAATCAATTCTTTAAAAATTCATAAATAAATAACAATAAGTCTTATCAACTTGGGGGTGCCTGGGGGGAGTTGGGGCCAGCCCTGCCATACCCCCAGGCCCACTTTGGGGTGCCCTGGCACACCCAACAAGGGGGATGGAGATGCCTCAAATCCCCATTATTCCCTATTGGAAATTGGAAAATACTTCAAAAATTCACTAAAAATCGTAGGAGTATCTGATTGCCTTGGGGTTTGGTGCGTAGTAGGCAACTCTGATTGCCTACTACCAACTCCACTTTTGTGCCCCTAGGTGCTCTACATATGATATAATGGGCCAGTTGAAATCCCCATTATACCTATGTAGTACCTTTTAGAACCGGTTTGAGTTTGGTTTGAATATGAACTGAATCAAAGTGGGGTTCAAGCAAAACCAAAACTGAATCTACCCCCTCAGTTCAAACCCAGTTCAAATTCGCACCGAACCGGGCAAACCAGTTTTGTACACATCCCTACTCTGCAGCACTCATACTCACCTGACTCACGTGACAGCATAGGATGGTTATTAATTCAGAACAGAACTGTAAACACGGTTCTGTATGCAATTGTAACAAACTGTATCAAGAGCCCTTTGCACAAAACTGTACTCAAACTGTGCTCAAACTCCTGGAGATTTTTCAGCTTTTTCTGCCGACAATGCCCTTCTACTAGTACCCAAAGAGGTCATCCGGGGACTTGGACTGAGTTGTCAGCAATATGTAGATGACACTCAGCTCTATCTCTCCTTGTCACCTGATCCTAGGGAGGCGGTGGATGTCCTGAATCGGGGACTGGAGGCCGTGATGGGCTGGATGTGGGCTAATAAACTGAGACTGAATCCAGACAAGACAGAGTAATGTTGGTCAGTAGGAGAACCAATCGAGATGAGGAGATTTTACCAGTTCTGGATGGGGTTGCACTCCCTTTGAAGGAGCAAGTACGCAGCTTGGGGGTGCTACTGGACATGGCTCTGCTTTTGGAAGCTCAGGTGGAGACGGTGGCCAGGGGTGCCTTTGCACGGCTTCGGCTAGTGTGCCAGCTGCGTCCCATTCTCAAGAAGGCAGATCTGGCCACAGTTACTCATGCCTTAGTCACGTCACGGCTGGATTACTGCAATGTGCTCTACGTGGGGCTGCCTTTGAAGAATATCCGGAAACTGCAGCTTGTACAAAATGCGGCATTTAGGGTTCTATCTGGAGCTGCCCGGTGTGATCACATCACACCTATTTTGAAAGAGCTGCACTGGTTACTAGTGTGTTTCCGGGTCCAATTCAAGGTGCTGGTTTTGACCTTTAAAGCCCTTAACTGTTTGGGCCTAGGATACCTGAGAGACCGCATGCTCCCAAAGGTTTCTGCCCACTTGGCGAGATCATCTGAGGGTGCTCTGCTCCAGGTGCCGACAATGAGGGAGGCTAGGTTGTCATGCACTCAGGACAGGGCCTTCTCTGTTGCTGCTCCCAGGTTTTGGAATGCTCTCCCAGTGGCCATTCGCTCCTCAGACTCTGTCACAGTTTTTAGAAAGCTGGTTAAATCTTGGCTTTTTATCCAGGCCTTTACATGATTGTTTTATTGCTGCTTCTGTGTGTATTTATCCATGTATAGTTTGTATAGTATATTTTTAAATATCAGATTTGTTTTTATATTTTTAGCTAAATACTTTTAACTCATTTTTATTATATATGTTTTAACTTTTGTAAACCGCCTTGGGATTGTTTTTAGTGAAAGGCGGTATATAAATCTAACAATAAATAAATAGATAGATAGATAAATAAATAAATAAATACTTGTCCATTTGAAAAGGCAGAATTAGGGAACAGAAGCCACTGAAAGACACTTGCTGCCACTTTCTTCACTCCCTCATCTTTTCTAAAGGCAGGGTAGAATGAGTGAATAAGAGGGAGGTGAGCAGGGTGAGGTGAAGATGGTGGCGGCAGATGGGTATGTTTATGGCACCAGGTAAACTGTGGGGGAGCATCAGACTCAATGAGGCAGCTGCTGCTGGTGTGCTGGTGGAGGTAGCTGGTGTGCTCTCTGCCTATCCACAGCCTCAGCTTGCAAGCTGGCCATATTAGGACAGCAATCTTGTTCAGAGTACAGCTAATAAGCTGATTCTTAATTAAAACCACTGTGAGGCTCCTTGATTCATCTATGTGGGATCCTAATTCTCAGTTAACTCTTTGCTTTTTCTTTTGGTGTATTTCCTGACACCAAGCATACAGTGGTTTGGTCTCTGTCACACCATCTGCTGTCTTATCTCCATCCTTCCGTTACCTTTATGACAAGTGTTCATGGTTTCTTCCATTCTTGGCTCAGAAAGTTGACTTATCAGTTCCTACAGTTCCTATATCTATATAGGATCATGGTCAATATTCTTGTGTCTCCCCTTATGACAATGACAATGTAACTTTGTCTTTTTCCATGTTCAGTATTCTATGATTTATTTTTGTAAAAAAACATCATTTTGTTTCCTAATTTTTAATGCTATCAGAGAGAAATATCTTGCATTATAATTTTATTTTGACCTTTATTTCTTAGTGATTTAGGTGATAAGATGTGAAAATAAAGGTTCTTTGTCTTTTGAAAAGTTTATTGTGGCCTTTTCCTGAAAAAAAGAAGGAATCGTTTTTCCAGAAATGTAACTGTCTTTCTGAGTGTCCTCATTTATTTTTATGTTGTCTGGTTTTACGAGATATATTTAATCATTCTTTTTGCAGTTACTGACAGCATACAAGAAGATGTGGGAAGCTGTATATATAAATCATGCAATAATCTAAATACCAATGTACAAATATATCTGTTCTTCCTGAATTGGTCTCTACCTAGTACCTAGCATGTTAGTTGAAATCTTTCTTTATTTCTATACATGTTATCTTTTTAAATGATAAAATAGAGAATGTGATAAAAGTTATAAATGATTGGATCCTGAGAGCAGCTGTTATCTGTTTCACTCAACTGATTTCTAGCAGTAAAAATGACAGGATCCCAGTCCACGTTAATTATAATAATCGGGTGGTACTAGAAACAGTTCCAAAACAGGTATTGTTTTGCAGGTAGAAATGATATCTCTCTGATTTAGATTTAGAGCTAGGTAGATTTCACTGGGTCACGGGGATCTCTTAACATTTTAAAGAATAAACCTGTTTAGCAGGAATACTTTGCTGTATTTACTTTTCAAAAGTCTTTTTTCTCGATAGCTTACAGCCTGATGAACTAAGAACTTTTCAAGAAGATGTATGTGCATGTGCTCATTTTTCTATAGAATTATGGCTATGTGTTCTAGGGATGTGCAGAACCAGTTTGATTGCAAACTGGCCTGCTGTGAACCGAGCTAATTCAAGCAGTGCAAGTGGTGGGTTTGACCGAACCAGTTTGCAGACCGGCAGTTCAGTCCGAATTTGGTTCAAATTCGGAATGAACCATGACAACTGGTCTGTGCACACCCCTAATGTGCTCTAGGGGAAAAATATTATTTAGGATTTCAGTTTCTTAGGAAATAACCTTGTCTGGAAGGAGAAGATCCTATTCACAGTTACTGTACCTCTGCATGGTTCTTTCTGGTTTCTCTCTGAGTTTAGATATGAAGCAAAGTAACTGCAATAAGACAATATTGCACAATCATTGGACATCATCATGTAATAATTTTTGGATGTAGAAACCTAATGAAAAAAAGGCAATATGAAATGGACCTTATTATTTACACACACACACACACACACACACACACACACACACACACACACAGTTTTCACATGATCACACAATCACAATGATCCTGGTTATCCATCCTGGTTAAACATGTGGGTTAACCACAGCAGTTTGACCAGGATTGCCAAGGAAATTCTAGGCTCTCACAATCAGCTTTGAATGGCTCAACAATCCTATTTAACTCTTCAACCAGGATTGCTATGATTGTGAGAATGCAGCCACAGATGGATTGCCTTCAAAGAACCTGGGACTCAATGAGATTCAAACAATGTGTGCAAGATTTCAACGAATGTGATGCAGTTTATGCAATTTTGCAGCATTTATTTTGTTATTGACTATTGCTGTTCTTACATCTGGAATCTCATGCATGCAAAACAGGCTGCTACTTACATATTTCTAGCTGGATAAGAAACAGGGTTCACGAACATCACTGAATGAAAAATACAACATCGCCTTGATCCACCAAGGAGCCATGTGTTTCCCCAGGATGAAAAGTCCTTCCAAGGAACAGGGACTGCATGCCAAATCATCAGCAATAGAAGCTGCATTACATATAATCTGAACATATTCTTATATGGACCACAGTAATAGGGGGATAAAGGGGAAAATCAGTTTATGGAAGTGAGAATTGGGATACCCTAATCCTTTGGAAAGGCTTTATACTTGTACAGTTATTAAAATAAATCATAGTGAACTGTGTATTTCTAATGAAGTGGAACCTTATTAACATTTCTCATAGGCTCATTATTTTTAGAAAGGTTATCTAAACATTAAAGCATCATCTTGTTCAAACATCCTCTATTAAATTATACTTTTAGAACCAGGTGAATCTGAACTGGACTATTAAATGGGAAATCTTGGAGACTGTTTGTCTCACAATTCATGACAAACAGAAAAATGCACCACTGATTTGGAGAGAAATATTATTGGAAAATTACTGACAGCAAAAGGGCCAAGAATCATTAACAATCTGGTGCTTATTTTTGAACAGGTGTACAATTTCATGATCAAAGCCAATGGGCAACATTAATGCCAATTTTAGAGAAGCGAAATTTTGCTTGAGATGTTGAGCCGATGAATAAATTTGTGCTATTTATGCCAAACAATTTTGCCTAATCAAGGGAAGTCTACAGTTCTAGGAAAATATTGCCAACAAGACATGTTACTGATGCTTTCTTTTATGAGGAAGGGCTTGGGGTTTTTTTTGTCATCAATAAGAGGTGAATGGAAGAGATATTTTATTGGATTATCTTCTTCTTCAAAATGATTTCTGTGTATTCACACAGCAAAAGCCAAAGACCCCAATCCAGAGATTCACTCATACAGCAGCAAGCAGTAGATATTCTACTGCATACACAGACTTCCAGTGTTGTGTAATGGCAGCTCTGATGGGTCAATCCAGGCAGGGTGACCTGGTTGCACCCTGTTGCTTGGATGTATCCTGACCCTTAAGCGAGTATGTCCTTAAAATCATTCTTATGACAAAAAATACCACTGTAAGCACTTACCCCTGCATTATCCTATGGTGAAAATTTCACATATCTGGATTATGTATTTAAATATGAAGGTGTAGCTATAATTGAGTGGATGGGTTCAAATTGAGCGGATGAGGGCCCCAAGCTCCTGAGGGCCCCCCAGCTCCAACCCTCCCTATTTTATTATCTCCCTCACTCTAAGGGGCCGATGGGGAGAGGGGCAAACATGGGACCCCTTTCCCCTAGCTATGCCCCTGAGTCTATCATATTGCACTTAATAGATTTAATAGTTAATAGATTTCTTTTTTGTTTTAGCTATATTCCTCCTCCTCCTCCACCTCCATCATCATATCCCATCACATTTTTATTTTTTATTATTTGAGAGCATGGTTAAGTATTAAGGTGGGGATACATTTACAATAAAGTTTCATTATTTGAGACTGATGATGTTGCAGTGTGTTTGCAGTGTGTTTGATGATGTTGCAGTGTGTTTGATGATGTTGCAGTGTGTTTATTTATGATTAAAAGCAACATGACAACAAAAGTCATGTTGCTTTTAATCATAAATAAACACACTTCTTTTTAGCTGAGATGATTTCAAATTGCGGAAATAGGTAATTAAAGCAGTAGCCTTATGGTCTGATCTTGTATGTTACTGCACTTTAGAATACAGTACCTGTGTTTTACAAGGCTTGTATTGGAGAAGCATCTGTTGGTAAATTAGACAATTAACTAATTCTGTGATGCCACAAGGGAGATCCATTCTCATGAATATTTCAGGATTGGAATCCATGTATAAACATAAGACCAAACCTATATATTAAGCAACTGGAACTTCATGTCTTGTGTTGATTGAACACCATGAACTGCAGCCAACACAATGGTGGTGCAGATCAGATCAGATCAGGTTGGTGGTGCAAATCAGATGCATTTCAGTCACATATAGCCACCATCAGTGCTGCATGCTGTGGATGGTAATTTTTATCATTCATTCATTCATTTAACATATTTGTATATTGCCCAAAATGCAAGTCTCTGGGCAGTTTACAACAAAACAATAAAAACAAGTAAAATGAAGCATTACAACAATTTAAAATTTAAAATGTTAAAACTATTAAAAACCATCAAACTATTAAAACAGTATCTAATTAAAAGCCTGCGTGAACAAATATGTCTTGACCCGGGATGTGCACAAAACTGGTTCACCCAGTTCGGTTTGAATTTGAACCAGGTTTGAACTGGGGGGAGGAGGTTCAGTTCTGGTTTTGCTCGACCCCCCCTGGTTTGGTTCAAATTTTAACTGTTTTGAACCACTTCAAACCTCCAAAAGTGGATGGGGTGGTAGTTTGCACCCATGGGTACCTACCACCCAACCCCCAAAGCAATTTGACACTGGTATGATTTTTTAAATGAATTTTTGAAATGTATTTTTATTTTTTTCTCATAGGTTATAATGGGACTCGAACCAGCCCATTATTCCTTATTCCCATGAGTGCCAACTACCACCCAGACCCCGAAGCAATCGGTCACTTCTACGATACTTTATGAATATTTGAAATATTTTAAGTATTTTTCTCATAGGGTATAATGGGACACAAACCAGCCCATTATCCCCTATTGTGGAGCACCTAGGGGCACAAAAATGGGGTGGGTGGTAGGCACCCTGGGGTGCCTATCACCCACCAAACCCCAAGGAAATCGGACACTCCTCCAATGATTGGTGAATTTTAAAAGTATTTTAAAATTCCTCATAGAGAATAATGAGGATTCCAGCAAATGTTTCACATTGGTGGGGGGCGGGAGGGGTGGCCTAGAGCAGAATGTGCTGGATGGTAGTTCCCAAGGGGAGCAAGGAAGCTACCAGAATTATTTGAATGGAATTGAGCAAAGGGCTGATTTTCAAGTGATTTTTGAAGTTTACGAGTCTTTAAGGTTTTTTTTCCATAAGGAAGAATGGAGGTTTCAGCAGCCCCATAACTGCACTTGGGCGGGGGGGGGGTTTGCTGGGGAGGCCCAGAGCGAGTGGTGGTGTAGTGCACAGAGGGTGCCAACCACCCCTATGGGTTTCTGACCCATGGGGTACAAGGTTTTGTTGTTTCTGAGGTGTTCTGAGTGTAGATTCTCTGGTAGCAAATGAGATTTTCAATGACAAACCATGAATCCACACTCTGGCAGCCACATTCTGGATCAACTGCAGTTTCTGGACCAGAGGCGTAACTATAGGGGGGGCAGGGGGGGCACATGCCCCGGGCGCCATCCTTTCTGGTCACGTGGGGGGCGCTGCCATGACAAAATTTTTTTTAATTTTTTTTTAATTTTTTGTTAATACAAATGTTTCCTGCTCAGTGCAGCAGCGCTGCAGCAGTCAAGGGAGCACGTCGGCGCCCCCTCCCCCATGAGCGGTCTCTTCCGTGCCGCCCGCGCCCCCCCATTTCTTTGCTGGCGCCTGGCGGCCAGTCAGTGGCCTGGCTTGGCGGCGGCAGGCGCTTGTGATGGAAAACCTAAGTATAATGTAGTATGTTGGGGGGGGCGGGGGGCACGGGGGGCGCCATTTCAGTGTTTGCCCCAGATGCTGTTTTCCCTAGTTACGCCTCTGTTCTGGACTACATACAAAGGCAGACCCACATAGAGTACATTGCAGTAATCAACTTTGGAGGTGACCAGCAGATGTATTACTGTTCTGAGGTCATTTATCTCAAGAAATGGATGGGAAACCAGGGAGAGGATTGTATCCAGATTCACCTCCAGACTGCATACATTTGTATCTTTTCCATTTTGCAGATGGCAACATATATCCCCACTGGCTTCCAGGTGTCCCTCTTCAAGGTTATTTCCTGTCTTGGGGACTCTGCCACTGCCAGCTCTCCTGCAGCTTCACAGTTTGTCCATCCACCGAATAATTAGTAGGAGAGGGGACAGGCTCTATGCTGCTCGTATAGTCAAGTCTTGATTTCTTCCCCAAGCCATTTGAGCCGTAAGGACTCCAGAACTGCAGTTAGGGTTTATCTTTCCATGAACATTGCTCTTAAAATAACAATGCTCAAGAAAACAATATTTCTATTGCTAGGATAAGGGAGGATGTCCTGATGCATTACATGGTAGGGGCTATCATTCCATCAGCTAAATTGTGTATCTTGAAACTTCATCAGAGAATGTCTTACCTAATGGAAGACTTCATACCAAGACCTTGCCTGAAGCAGAATCCATATACTCTGTGAATTCTGATTGGAGGGAGGAGTTTTAAATTGATCATAACATATACAGAAATGACTAAACCTAGGGTTATTTACTGCTTATTTCAACAGTAATGCATTTCCCTTTTTCTCCTTAATAATTCATAATCACAGTGCAAGGAAATGGCTCAGGCTGCTGCTTTACAAGATATCTTTTTTTATTTTATGCAGTTGGGGGTGACTGAAGCCATTGTGATATGTTTATATATAATCTTGTTATTTTTAGTCAGAACTAAAGGAGTAGGAGAGGAGAGCTGGTCTTGTGGTAGCAAGCATGACTTGTCCCCATAGCTAAGCAGGGTCTGCCCTGGTTGCATATGAAAGGGAGACTTGATGTGTGATCACTGCAAGATATTCCCCTCAGGAGATGAAGCTGCTCTGGGAAGAGCAGAAGGTTTCAAGTTCCCTCCCTGGCTTCTCCAAGATAGGGCTGAGAGAGAGTCCTGCCTGCAACCCTGGAGAAGCCTCTGCCAGTCTGTGATGACAATACTGAGCTAGATAGACCAGTGGTATATGATAGACCAACTCAGTATATGGCAGTTTCCTATGTTCCTATGTTCCAATGTTCCTAGAAAATTAGTGATCTTTTCTTAGCAGACCACAATGTAATGAACATAGAAACAACTGAGATAGGGGGTGCAAGCCAGTTCGAGGTCAAACTGGCTCAACCTCGCACCGGCTTGGCTCGAAGGCTCAAGGCCATATAGTGACCTGGAGCTGAACTCGCTGGGCCAGTTCAGGCCCGGCTCGAGAGGGGCCAGGGAGGGGGAGTAAATTCAATTACAAATATGAGAGACCTACAGCCACCAAGAGTTTGGCGGCCTCAGGGGGTGCTGCAGTGGCCCCCCTCCTTCTGCTGGCCTCTTCCCAAGTCCCCCTGGGAAGGTTTGGCCCATTTCAGCCCTCTGTGCATGTATTATGTGCACGTATTATATACACATAGTTGAACAGGCTTTTAGATCAAGTTTTTAATTGTTTTAATTGCTATTAATTGATTTTAACTGTAAATCACCCTGATATTTAGCTGTGCTGTGTCAATCAGTGTCTTAAGCCCTCTGGAGCCAATTCACAGATTGTTGTATGTTTCAATGGTTTTGAATTAAGTACTACATTGTTGGTTAAAAACCCATATCCAGTGCTCCAGACTCTACACATGATGATATTCAACTCAACTAAGGAGCCAGTTCCTAGGTTGTGGAACATGCTCCCCATGAGTCTACAAGGATTGCCTTCCTTGGAGGCCTTCAGGACCCTTAAAGACTCATATTTTTAGCCTGGCTTTTAATGATACTTAGTTTTAATTGTAATTTTAATCTGTTCTTAATTGATTTTAATTGTTATGTATTTTTTATTTTAGTGTAAACCCCCCCTGAGCCACTTTAGGAAGGGCAGTATATAAATCAAATAAATAAATCTCTCTCCTTTCCACCTCACCTTATGGCTTACATAACATGCAGAGAACCAGACAGATGTACGCACTATTTTATAGCCACTGTAAAGCTATGCAGCATGCAAAGGTGGCACTGCTCCATACCTACGAAGTGGTGCATATTTGCTGTTGCCAGGAATGGCTCATCCTAACAAGCCAGGGAGGTGCCAGCTCCTTCCCAGCAATTCAGTTTGCTCTTCTCTCTTCCATCACACCCCCAATGTTAACAAGATTCATGTGGCCTGTAGGCTGGCCATTCTTCAGGTAGAACTGTGCAGGCTGGTCAATGATTAGTCAGCCTGCACAGCTCTACCTGATGAATGGTTAGCCTTCAGGAAGCACGGCTCTTGTTAATGCACATTAATGGAGAAGAGAGCTGGTCTTGTGGTAGCTAGCATGAAGTGTCCCTTTGCTAAGCAGGGTCCACACTGGTTTTCATTTGAATGGGAGACTACAGCCAAATTCAGATGTAAGATGAAACTGGAGTTAAACAGAGCAGAGGTTGGAACACCATTACCTCCAAATTCATGAAACTGCAGTTTTGAGCTAAAAGTGACCTGCAGTTTGGCTCACCAAGCTCCAATCTGAAACATCAGTTTGCACAAAGGTTCACCGCCATGACCTCTGGTTTGCCACTGAAGAGTGATGTCCGATCCTGGACAGTGGACACCACCACAACTGTGGTTTTGTGCCAAGTTTCAAACCGCCATCAGACCCGCCCAGGAATGCGACTACTCCATGGCTGCAGCACTTCTTGCTGGCCACCTCTCCAAGCAGCAGCCCTGGATATCAAGCTATGGAGTTGCCCAGCAACAGGGATGCTGCCATGTCCCATTCCAAGCCTGTCGAGTGGCACAGTCGCACATGGGCATTCCCTCTTCCCACTCTGCCCCTGGCCCCCCTCCCCCTGGCAAGCAGGAGGGAAAGGGGACAGGATGACAAGATGGGCACGAAGTGCTTTGCTCCCTGAGAACGAAGTGACAATGATGTATGTTCACAAACACTGCAGGTGACAACATTAGCAGGGAACCCCATCACAGTGCCAGGAGGGGAACAAATGGAGGGGGGGCACCTGGAGTCTCATTTAAAAGGCAGCCCGAAGCAGTGATTCTCAAGCAGAAAAGTTCTATTTCCCCCCCTACTTCCCATTGGCGAACTGTGGTCCCTAGGCTTACTCGTGAGTAGGGCTGGTAACCAGGGTCAGCAGTGTTCCAGTCAAAGGAATGATTTGACATATGTGATGATGATGATGATGACGACTCAGGGTGGATCATGCTCGCTCAAGAGAGTGCCAGGCCATGGAGACACCTCCTCATAACACGAGAAGAACCTCCAGAGGGGAATTGCTGAGCAAGATCTCTAATAATTTGTGATGACAAAACAACCCCTTCTCTCACTGACCATTCTCTCATGTGAGTGCCAGGCCACTGGGGCTCCATATCATGCCAGGTTGCTGTATGGAGGAAAGTCATGGGGATGGGTACCTCGGTGACTGCTCTCCCTGTCTTTGCTGCCAAGAACCTGTCAAAGCTTGACTCGTGCCAGACCATCCACCCATGTGGGCGTGCATATCCTTGCCTGTGCAGACAGCGACTCCATTCTCCCGGGATCCCTGGGGAAGAGGGCTCCCCTCTCCCACAATTCTGCACACCAGCAGATCTGCATATCAACTCTGGACTGAATCCAGAAATTTTGAATGGGTTTTAAGGTCTGTCCAGGCACCTGGTGTTTGTTGCGGTGCTTCCGTTCTATCTTTTACCATGGGGAGTTGGGGGGGCCCACACAAGCGGGGCCTCCATTGTTGGCTTAGCTCAACTTGTGAACTTGCAGTCTGATGGGAGACCTAGGAGTTACAACTGCCTGATCCTCCCCAGTAGACTGGCCCTCTCATGAGAGGGCTATCCCACAGGCAGCAAACTGCTAGTGGAGCAGGAGTGCAGTTTGGTCTCCATGGATTGCTTTGATGGGGTGATCCCTCGCAACAGCATCCTAAGTCAAGGTGGGACAGACCCCCCCCCAGGATTCTTGGCCGTCCCTCATATACATACCCCTTCTAGGAAGTCTTTATGTTCCCTTTCCTTTCCTGAGTAACAGGGAAATAGTGCCCCTCAATATCACACCACCCACCCTGAAATCATACTTGTGCAGGACTATCTAGGTGCAGGACTGTTTGGAGGGTGGTAGTGCTATTGCTGCCTGAAGAAATGCTGGCATGGCATAGCACTGAAAAGGATTTAAATGCCCTTTCCGTGCCTCGGGCAGGCGGATAGCTCCAAAAATGCACAATTGTGCTTGACATGCCCCCTTCAAGATTGTGGCTACTCCGCTGACATGCTGATGCTCTGCCTGCCCACAGTTTGGCCATGGAGTTTGCTGGGATTGGCCTCGTCAGCCATGAAGCAGGGAGGAGCTCCCCTTTCCTGGAACCAGAGGTTGGTGGACTGCATTTGGAAGAATGTCTGTGGTGTGATTCAAATTGAAATCCAGTTTTGTGTTGCATCTGAATTCAGCCTGTGTGTGAGCACTGTAGATATTCTCCTTAAGGGATGCGGCCTCTCTGGGAAGAGCATGTGTATGCCTGCATGCAGAAAGTTCCAAGTTCCCTCTCTGCCATCTCCAAGATAGGGCTGAGAGAGAGATTCCTGCCTGGGAGAAGGCACTGCTAGTCTGTGTAGACAATACTGAGCTAGATGAACCAGGACTGACTCAGTATAAGGCAGCTTCCTATGTTCCTCTGTAATACTGGGGCAAGGTGGGATGGGAGAGAGAGAAACAAACATAGCTGCCAGGAAGGAGAGGCAGTTGTGCCTCATTTGGTGTCCCCTGCTCTTTAGGATGAGCTGCTCCTCACAGTTGCAATGGTATTCCCATCTCCCAATGGGACTATCATTGCAACTGTGATTAATTGTGAGTACACTTTATGGCACAGCGGGAGATGACTTGATTAGCAAGCTAGAGGTTGGCAGTTCAAATCCCTGCTGGTGTGTTTTCCAGACTATGGAAAACACCTATATCGGGCAGCAGTGATACAGGAGATGCTGGAAGGCATCATCTCATACTGTGTGGGAGGAGGCAATGGTAAACTCCTCCTGTATTCTATCAAAGACAAACACAGGGCTCCATGGTTGCCAGGAGTCAACATCGACTTGACAGCACACTTTACCTTTACACTTTACAATGGCTTACAAGCAGCTATCTTAGATGTACAGTTCTCTATGTGGTATGTAAGCCAGTTTATTTGAGGCGGGGTTGCATTTCCCTTGAAAAAAATCAGATTTAAAGTTTAGGGCTGTTCAACCTGAACCCTTTTTCCTGGATTCTCAGGTGGCAGTTGTGGCTAGGAGTGCTTTCATTCTCTGTAGGCTGCTGCACCAAACACATGTATTTCTGGAGAAGAAAGATAATTACAGATTCCCTAGTTACATTAATATTTCATTTATGCAGAGTTCTCGATATGGGTTGTCATTGAAGAGTGTCTCTTCAGAATGCAGCTGTAAGATGGAGAAGGGAAGAAAGCCCTCTCGCATACCCTGCTGCCATTTAAATTTAGTCTGGTGAGAATGCTTATCCTTCTGCGTCTCCGTCTCCTCCTTTATTTGTTAGCTGCCCCATAACAAATTGTTCTGTACAGGATGATAAGATCTTCTCTGTTGCCATACCTAGACTTTGGAACTCCCTTTCTGGCTGTCTGGCTGGATTCTGTTTGACACTCTGTCATTTGCTGTTATCTGTTGGTTTTTGTTTGTTCTCTTCTGTTTCCTTTTGCTTTTAAATGTTTTTTTAAAAGACATTTTTGTAGTAAGCCAGCCTACACTAAGATGAAGTAGAAAAGTGGGGAATATATGCTTTTAATAAATACATAAAATGCATAGTACCTCTTGTTACATTAGAACTGTGATTATAGTATAATATTATTAGCCAGCTTGGGACTGGGGAGGAGACCTGGTCTTGTGGTACCATGCATGAATTGTCCCCTTTGCTAAGCACTCTACCTTTGGAAGGGTTACTACTACATATGATCTCTTCCTTTCAGCAGAACATTGTCTGCTGAAAGATATTACCCTGAGGGGATGAGGCCATTGCTCAGTAGAGCAGCATCTGCATCCTTACATGCAGGCAGTCCTGGCTTCAGTCCTTGGCATCTCCAGAGAGGGCTGAGAAAGACTCCTGTCTGAAACCTTGGAGAGCCTCTTCCAGTCAGTATGGACAATACTAAGCTAGATGGACCAATGATCCAACTTGGTTTGAGGCAGCTTCCTATGTCTGGGAAAAAAATTACAACAGCATTAATGATCCCTTTGGTAGGTGCATGTGCATTCTTATCTAAAAAGAACTGCACATGCAGGCCTTAGTGTATACCCTCCAGCACTTCACCAGTGAAAGGAGCAACATGCATGTGAATTTGTCAGGGAGCTAACCAAGCAACCTGGGATACATGATATATGGTTCTGACTATAAGCATACCACAGATGAAAAGCAGACGAGAATGTACATGCAGAGAATATTACTGCAGACCACAAAACTGCCCTGAGCCATTTTTGGAAGGGCGGTATATAAATCAAGAAAATGAATGAATGAATGAATGAATAAAAGCAGATGAGCCAAGCTCATAGCCTCCAATATTTCACAGATGAAAAGAGGAATATCCTTGTATCAACCAATGCTCATATGGATTATTGTCTCCTCCCCACACTCTGTTACACATTGCTGAAAATTAGATCCCTCTAACTATATGCTGTGCAATGTGCACTGTCCTAGTGTTGTGCACCCATTTACATGCAGGTGTACTAGGGAGATGAAGATCAAGGAGATTTAATTCCTAGAGAGCCTGGGGCAGAGACCTGGATCCCAAAGAATGCCAACTCAGATGAGAGATATTGAACAAGGCATCCCCAAGCAACAAAAACAGGGACAAAATAGGGACAGTGATTTACAGGGATAGAATCCAGAAAATAGGGACTGTCCCTGAAGCCTGTGCTCAGTGCTAGAGAAGCATCATTATTACATTTTTGCACAGCTTGTAAAAAGGTCTGTGCAGATGTTTTTTTTCTTTTGCTGGAGAGGTGTTTTAGAACTCAAACATGGCTCTTTGGTTAGGTAGGAATGAAAATATAAGCAAGAACACCTGGATATTATGGAGCACAACAAAACCGTACTGTGTGTTCTGTGTAGAATGAGTAACAGAGAAATAATGATGTTGATAGTGAACAAAACAGACAGTGAAGGACAAAACTATCCAGCATATCTGCAACCCTCAATTAACAAGGTGTAAAGTGCTGAGCTTTGTCTGTATCATTCCCAGTGAAATTAAGTAATGATGATCTCTAAGCCAATGCAAAATGATTATGTACACATACTTGGGTGATTTTGCCGAGAGTGCAAGCTTAAGTGGTTACAAATAATATACAAAATGGAAAAACATTCATTTAGAGGAAAGACAATTAAAGTAAAATATTGAGGTCATTCACACAATCAAGAACTGTGTTTTATCCTGGTTGGGGAGCTGTATATGCTCCCAATTTTTGGTTGTGTGGAAGCAAGGTAGGAAGAAAACCTGTGTAGAAGTGATTGTGTGGAAGCAAGGAACCTGGGTAGTGTTTCCTCCTCTCTTGCTTCCACACAATCACTTCTACCCAGATTTTCCTCTTACCTTGCTTCCATACAACCAAAAATTGGGAGCACACACAGCTGCCAAACCCAGGTAGAACACAGTTTTTGATTGTGTGAATGACCTCATTACAAGCCCCTTCCATGAGAAAGGGCTTGAAGGGTCATGGGAGGAAGCCTCAAAAAGTTTACCTCCCCCATAGACGATCCTCTCTGTTGGTCTAGGCGCACCCAGACATGCAGTTGCCTTCTCTGCAGTGCAGAGGGTCAGGGTGTTGGGAGGCATCGCCCCACCCCTGGAACTCCCATCATGTGGTGCATTATGGGGATTCCTCCAATGCCAGTTGGAAACCCCTCAGTATCCCAATCTGACAATCAGAAGAGTAGGTTAAAGAGAGTGCTTGCTCTCTTAACCCCATTTAAGAGGGTGACTAGCTTGGTGGGTTTGCTGCTGAGGTACTGCTGGGATCGGGTGTGATCCTGCCAATTCTCACGCACAGGCAAGACTGGGCCTGGCTTCACTAGCCTGGTTTTGCCTGCGTGTGAACAGCCTCACTGTATGTTAATTATGGAACAAACAAAAATAAAGCTTAAGATCTACATATAGATTTTAAAAAATCCAAAAGGAAATCCCAGAGGAGAGAAATATTACATTGGATGCCATAACACTTCCCCAGAGCCAAATCTCTTCTAGCTCCCTGATTTTTTAATAAATCTTGTATATTCTGATTTCTGTAATTATTTACATTTTCAATATTTATCTCTCCCCTTCTCTGCCTTGTTGTTGTTGTTATTATTGCATCAGAATACAATTTCCTCCTTTACCATCTGTTTCAAAATACAATCAAACATGCAGGAATCAATCTAAACTAAATCCTTCTTCCTTGTGGAAATGTATGGCAACATAGCAGATGACCCTGTTATTTGAGGTTTTTCATTTCTAAGAGCAAAAATAAACAATTTAAGAACCATCCAGAGGAACCACTCTGCTTCTATCACAGATTTGTATAGTATATACTACATGAAGACATATTTAGTAATTTAGTAGGAACAAGCCAGCTAAAGTCAATGCATGGCTACTGTTCAGCAGGCCAAACCTTCTATGTTATTTTAAATATCAACATTAATAGAAAGCCTGCTACTGACTCAGTACTGCTAGGTATGTATATATATTAATTAAACATGCAATGGAAAGGGTTCTTGTACAATGGCAATGTGATCCTGCCATGATTTTTTTTTGTATTTTCTACAATTTCTCCATGAATAGAATAACAATCAATGGATATGCACTTAATAATTAGTTTTTGAATACAACCAAACAACAGAATTCTAGGGATGTGCATAAATCAATTTTTTTAATTCAATTTGTGCCTGAACCAAATCACCCCTGATTTGTTTTGGGTCCAAATCTGCCCCCCAATCACCCCAGATTCAAATTCTACCCAAAATTTCTGAATCCAAATCTGAATTGATTTGGGGCAAAAAAGAGGTTCCTGGGGCAAAAGAGTGGGGTGGGTGGTAGTGCCCAATAGGTGGAACCTGCCACCCAGATTTCAAAGAAATTGGGCAAAGGGGTGATTTAAATATTTTTTTTTAAACTTGGTGCATCTTTAAGCTTTTTTAAAATAGGGAATAATGGGGATTTCATCAACCTCATAACTCCACGTGGAGGGCAACAGGGCGGCCCAGAGTGGGTAGTGGTGGGTGCAAGTGCCCAATTGGTGCAAGGAAGCTACCACCCAGATTTCAAAGGAATTGAACAAAGGGGTGATTTTTTAACAATTTTTTGAAGTTGGCATGTCTTTGTGGCAGATTTGGGGCAGAAAAGGGGTCTGGGGGGCAGAGGAGTGGGTAAGGTGGTAGTGCCCCAATGGGTGCCTGCTACAACCCATAGTTCAAATAAATTGGTGAACGGGGAGACTTTTAAAATTTTGTTGAAGTTGGCTTGTTGTTGTTGAAGTTTAAGCTTTCCCCCCATAGGGAATAATGGGGAATTCAGCAGCCCCAAAACTCCACTTGGGGGGCACCAGGGTGGCCTAGAGCAGGTTGTGTGGCACATAGGGTGCCAACCATCCCCCAAACCACAAGCCCATAGGGCATTGGTTTTTGCTGATTTATTTATTTATTTATTGTTGCATTTATATACCGCCTTTCGTTAAAAGACAACCCCAAGGCGGTTTACAAAAGTTAAAACATACAATAAAAAGGCAATAAAACATCAAACTATCTATCTATCTATCTATCTATCTATACACACACACACACACACACACACACACACACATTTAAAATACAGGCATAAAAACAATACAACAGATAAAAACACACAGAAGCAGCAGTAAAAACGATTATGTAAAAGCCTGGGTAAAAAGCCAAGTTTTAACAAGTTTTCAGTGTCTGAGGTGTTCTGAGAGTAGGAAATTATTATTATTGTTAAATTTATACTCCGCCTTTCATTAAGAAAATCCCAAGGGGGCTGAGAGTGGATTCTCTCATTTCCTACCAGAGAATCTACTTTCAGCATAACATCTCATTCAAAATGATGCAAAAGCTGGACTTCGAAGAAGCAAGATAGAAAAAGTATTGATGCTTTGAACTTTGGTGTTGGAGAAGACTTTTGAGGATACCATGAACAGCCAGAAAACAAACAATAGGGGTGTGCTCAAATTGATTTTTTCCATTTCAATTTGTATCCGAATCAAAACACCCCCCAATTTGTTTTGGGTCCGAATCTGACCCCCCTCTGAATCAGTTAGGATTAAAAAAGGGTCCTGGGGCCAAAAGTAGTGCTCAATAGGTGGAAGCTACCACCCAAATTTCAAAGAATTTGGGCAAAGGGGTGATATTTAAAGAATTTTTTAAATTGGTGCCTTTTAAAGCTTTTTCCCATAGGAAATAATAGGGATTTCAGCAGCCTTATAACTCAATGTAGGGGGCACCAGGGTGGCCCAGAGCAGGTTGTGATGGATGGTAGTGCCCAATGGGTGCAAGGGATCTACCACCCAGTTTTCAAAGGAATTGGGCAAAGAGGTGATTTTTAAAGAATTTTTGAAGTTGGCATGTCTTTGGGGCAGATGGGGCAGAAAGGGGGTTCAGGGGCAGAATAGTGGGTCAGGTGGTAGTGCCCAAATGGGTGCCTGCTACCATCCAGATTTCAAATAAATTGGTGAAAGGGGTGATATTTAAAGAATTTCTGAAGTTTGCGCATCTAAGTTTCCCCCCATTGGGAATAATGGGGATTTCAACAGCCCCGTAACTGCACTTGGGGGGCACCAGAGTGTCCCAGAAAGAGTGGTGGAGTAGTGCACCTAGGGTGCCAACCATCCCCAAACCCACAAGACCATAGGGCACTGGGTTTTGTTGTTTCTGAGGTGTTCTGAGAGTAGATTCTCTGGTAGCAAATCCACTCTCCTTGGACACCCCTTTGTCCACTTTCTTTGAAATTTGGGTGGTAGCTTCCACCCATTGGGCACTACTACCTAACCCACGTTGGCCACAAAATGGAGGTCTGAATGTCTGATTTTTTTTAAAATCTGAATTGGGGGTGATTTGTTTTGTACGTGGATCTGGGCAATTGAGAACAGGGGTGATTTGTTTTGTCTACAAATCCCCCAAATCGGCCAGATTAGGGAACAAATCATTTCGTCCCCGAATCGTTTCACACATCCCTAACAAACAAATTGATCATAGAACAAATCAATCCAGAATTTCACTCAAGGCACAAATGACCAGGCTCAAACTATCATACTTTGGACACATTATGCGAAAACCCAACTCCCTTGAGAAGTCCATAATGCTGGGGAAAGTTGAAGGAAAGAGAAGATTACAACGACCAGTAGCAAGGTGGATGGACTTGATTATGACAGCAATGAATGCACCACTGAGAGACCTTAAAGGCCAAGTTGAAGACAGATCATCCTGGAGAGAATCTATCAATGTGGTCACTAAGAGTCGACACCAACTTGACGGCACTTAATCAATCAATCAAAAGATATGAGATCTTTTGTCAATCAAAATTCCAATTTTCTTTGTGTTACTTGTCTCCTTCCCAACTTTCTCAGTCATGGGTATTGTGTGGACTGCTTTCCAGTCTCTGGATGGTCTGTCTGGTGTTCTCATTGAAAATGAATTAGATAGGAATTATGGCTCTCTAAGTCATTGTCCTCTTGCACTTGTCACTAATGGTTTTTGACAGGAGGCATTCAAGCATTTATCGATGGAATTTAATGCATTGCTTTCTCTTCTCTCCATATCTCCTCTGCTTTGTGCAGACATGTGATACATTCAGTCAAGTAACAACAGGTGCGCACATGTACACACACATCACAATGGACCTCAGCTCGATATTATGTGGCATCATAGGCCTCATCCGTTAATTGGAAGGCTATAAGGTTGTTCACATGAACGCTTACCATTGCACTGGGGAGGGCTGCAGGGGAGTCAGGCTCCTACCTGACTTACTGCAGATGATGAAGACTTTCCACAAACCTCTGCCACTCGCGTACCCAAACAAACTCTGGGGTGGCGAACAGCAGAGTACCTGCGGGAGGGGAAAAGCTTGTGCTGGGCCCTCCATGGACCCAGAATGCAGTGCATGAGCAGTATTGCTCTCAGCATTGTAGCTACTCTGCTCCCCCCCCCCCGTTTTCTGCCTAAAATGGTGGTGAGCCAGTCAGGAGCCCAGCTACCTGGGGCAATTGTGCAAACCATCTAGCCTAAAGACCTGGGTAGAGAAGCTGGTGTACCCAGGTCTGGAGCAGCTGGACCTGGTGGTCTCCAGGTGCTCCAGATGACACAAGCTTCCGAGTTTACCCCAGGCAGCTCAGGTTGTGTGAATGGGATCAATATCCTGTCACTCAATCTCCCCCATGCTCTTGTTGGAGTAGCTGTGGAGTGGTTGTAGAGGGCAGAGCAACTGATGACACAGTTCATCATGCTGGCCACAAATATAACCTGTAATAATCACCACTCTTACTTCCCAGGCCTCTTTCTGCAATTGTGTTGAGAAGCATAGTCTACTTCAGTGGCAAGCACAGTCAAGTAGAGCTGCAAACATGCATGTTTCCTTGGTATGTGTCCGGCTGCTTGCATCTATTTTCTGTGCTTCTGCCAGGGCAAAGGTAGAAATGCCCCTTCCCAAGCCTCGTGCTGCCGGGAGGGTATTTTGTCCCATCCCATCACGGGCAGCCCCAGGAGAGCTGGCATTGGTCGCTCTGTTTGGGGGCGGGGTTTTAACGAGCTGTTTGCCGATCCCCGCCCCAAACGCTCAGTCCGGTGTTAGTTCTCTTTCCCTCCCTCCCACCCTAAGTGCAGAATGGGTTTTAGCTGGTCATCCTTTTGAGGGCCAAGTAGGGATTTTTGGCTCTTCACGCATTGGCTTATTGGGGAGTCTTTTTGCTTACTCCATTCTGCTTTTCCTAGTTTAGTTATGTCACAGCTTGGCAGGAACAGAATGGGCTGGGTGGTAGGTATGGGGGATTTAACATCGGTGAGCACCCTTGGGCAGTTAAAAGGGTAGGTTGGTCAATTTACCTTGTGGTTTTGGCGGCCCAGGGATATTGATTCACCGTGATACCTGCTTTAGTGCTTCACAAACCTCAGGGCTGCACGGCTCAAGCGGGCGGGGGTGGGTGGGTGGGGAGGTTGAAGCCCCAGCAGTTTTCCAGACCCCCTTGGGGTTGACTGTGATGGGACAGAAGTGGCTTTTCCCCCTGCATCCTTTCTGAGTCAGGGTGTGTCGCCCATACTAGGCAAGGGGGAAGACAGTGATATCTGAATCTGGCTTTTGTTAGTCCCCCTCTGTTGGGGGATTGGAGTCTCAACCAATCCAGTTCACTGACCTAATTTGATTTAATTGGTTCAATAAAGTTGTGGCCCTTATACCCATAATTATGTGTCCTGTGTTTCTTGGGGCTGTGGTGTGGGGACAATGGCTGTAGTCAAGTGGAAACAGACACATTAAAAACAGACACTGTTCCTGTCAGGAACTTCCTGAGTCAATGAATGTTTGAAGCTGAGAAGGTGACACAAGCAGGCACAGTCAAACTCAAGTGAACATGTATACATTTGTCCCTATTGAACATTTTCCCGTTTGAATCCTGACTCATGTCTTACCCACATGGTCACTGTGGCATTAAAGCCACAGAAGAGGTGGCCATGATCAAATGCATTGAAAACAGAAAGGGGCTATTCTTACGATCACAAAAATCGGGCTAGGAAAAGCCCGATTTTTGTGATCGTAAGAACCACCAGGCTCGCAGCCAAGCCCGTTGGTTCTGGAGCAGCTAACCTGCTCCTGTAGCCCACCCCTTAGCCCGGGTTGGCGGAGCGAGTGCTTCGCCAACCCTGGCTATCTGCTCGTGAGTAGCCATGGCACGGCTCCACGGCATGGCTACTCATGAGTAGACCCCTGGCCAGGAGGCTTAAAAGCAGCCTCCCGGCTTGGGGGTCTCCCCAGTATGCCCTGTGCGCTCGTGCAGGGCATACTGGGGCTTCCAAGGGCCGCGCGGCCCCCGAGCTCCCCAGCCCCCGCTGGCTCTGTCTCTGAGCCAGCCATCGTGTGGATGGCCAATCTGGCCGCCCAGGGCTCCTTTCCCGCTCACTTCCCCAAACCAGGTCTCACGGATCATGAGACCCGGTCCATACTCTTCCTTGGTAAATGGGTAGCCTGAGGCACTGCCTGCCATTTGTGTGTGTGTTGAGAGAGAGAGAGTTGTGGTAGTGAGCATGACTTGTCCCCTTAGCTAAGCAGGGTCCACTCTAGTTGCATGGGAAAGGGAGACTAGAAGTGTGAGCACTGTAAGGTATTCCCTTAGGGGATGGAGCTGCTCTAGGAAGAGCAGAAGGTTTCAAGTTCCCTTCCTGGCATCTCCAAGATACGGCTGAGAGAGATTCCTGCCTGCAACCTTGGAGAAGCCACTGCCAATCTGTGAAGACAATACTGAGCTAGATAGACCAATGGTCTGACTCAGTATGTGGCAGCTTCCTCTGTTGAGAGAGAGAGAGTCCTTCAGCATAATCATACACATATGTAGCAGGTGATTGGGGAAAAGGGACAGAAGGAAAGTTTGGGGAGCAAATCCTCACTTAATTTTTTTGGGAGGGAGGTGCTGCATAGGACACAATATGCACAACTGTGTGTTTCTGGCAGAGCAAAAGCACAGCACATGTCACACTGCAGACATGTTAAGAGAAACACAGAAACAAGCAGAATACACATCCAAATACAGAGCCAGAAAGAAATGTGCATTATCATATTCACACAATTATTACACCTGCATTTGGACACCCATAACAGATCATGTCATTTACATCACATCTAATTTGGCCCTAAGGCAGGTCCTCTAAGAACAGTTATGGTGAAGATATTTTAAGGTTGCACTCCTAAGCAAACGTTCCAGCAGATAAGTCCCACTGAATTCAGAAGGCTTGACTAAGTAAGCATGTTTAGGTTTGGGCTGCAGATGCCAACAAATTCAGGAAATGCAAAATGAAGCAATTAATGCCTTTAACGGCCAGCACAATAGCTTCTACTCTGAGCTAAAACATACATCAGCAACAACTGAAAGGCTCAATACAGCCTACACAAGCAGCAGTAAAGTAAATCAGGAGCAGTATTTGCTGAATTGCTCCTATCATCAACAACTCCTTTGAAATATGTTATTTCTACCAACAATTACTGAACTTTTTGCCAAGAAGTTTCAGCAATAGCTGCATTGTTAACTGATGATTAACAGCTTGTGATGACTACTTCACCAAGGACAGCATTTTTAAATCATCTTCTGTTTAGATATGCAAGTCTATTACTGGTATGATGAAAGTGTCAAAGCAGGAGACGCCGTAATAATATATAATTTTAGAGATATTGCCAGTACACAAAATAGGATCAAATGACCTGCATTACAAAACTGAATGAAATTGAAAATAAACCTGAAAAAGCTACATATTGATTTGATCCAAATTCTTCTTGCTCAATAAGCGTCTGACAAGGCATCACATATTTATTTAGTCCTGCCGCATTGAATATATGCCTTTTGACCCATTCCTAGATGGGTAAAAATCATTTGCAGCTCCATGTCATAAATAAAAGCAGAGGTCAGTGGAACAATCCCCTCACCTCTGTTCAGAGCTAGTTGCATAACTAGAAACCTTAAGGGATAGATATAGCTGAGTCAAGGCCAAAGTAGATATAGTAGGGTAGCCATCAACATGTCATTTAAATATCAAACAATGGTGTGTGTTGGGGTCTACCCTTAACATTTTAAAAAGTGTATGCTAGAGGCAAGTGAAAAACAGCTTCCTCCTCCCTTGCATTCCGTGGCAGCATCAGACAAAAAGGGTGGGGGGGGGGGTGGTACAGAAAGGGCAAATGTGGAATTATGTGTGGATGAGCTGCATCCCACACATTAGATTTCTGAAACAGAAATGGGGGCAGGTGTGTGTGTGTGTGTGGGGGGAAACTACTTATCTGATGGGGCACTTACTCTCCTGCCCCCCCTCCCCAGAGTTACCTACTTCATTATGCCATCACTTCAAACAGTTTTCTTCTTGCCCAGCTCAGAGCCAGGCAGGGTGAAATTACTTCTTGCAAAGTGCAAGATGATAAAATAGAGGAGGGTGGCTTTCACTTCTCTCCACCAGATGCTCCTTTTTGTGTGATGTGTAGACTGCAAATTTATCTGTTTTTACCTGGTACAGACTGTTGCATAAAAATGTATGGTTATCCCATTTCTAGTTGGCCCCAAGACTTACAGGAAGAAGGAAAGAAACCAGGTCCCCGAGTGCAAGAAAAATGGAGTCACTGAGAATCGGACAGCAAAGTCTCCTTCTCAGGCAGAGAATGGACAGTGATAAGAAGTACAAGAGAGGAGGGATTGCAACACAGGTTGCCTTAGAAAGGCGAGTGAGGAGTAGCATGAGGTTGAAAAAAGTGTGGATGAAGTAGGGCACTGAACAAAGTCACAGAAGTTCAACTCTCTCTCAGTATTGCAAACTGAAATAGAGTCAAGTCTGCTTGGAAGCTGTACTGTCTGGCCTGGTAGCCTATCCCCTTATCCTTCCCTACAGTGAGGGTTGGCTCTATTTATCTGGGGGCATTACTTCCCACTTCTCAGCCCTTGAACCAAGATGCTGCCATTGCAAGAGGGAACCAAGTCAATTTGCCTCCTTGCCATTGCTTAAGCATGCCACCACTTGCCAAACTAGTCAGGAAAATTACACATATAATCAATGCATAACTCCAGAACAAACACAAAAATAATCCCACCAATTTAAGAGACAAGCAAATGTGAACTCAGGGATGTCAGAACAGAGCAATTTTCAGAAATCCGATCATGCACTTGGATGCTTGCATTAAAGCATCACTATGAAGAACTTTTTCTCCCCTTCTTGAAAAATAGCAATCCTGTCATAAAACCTCAAACCAATAACCCCCTGACTTAACTAATAATGGTATTATATGGTAAAGGCAACATCAGTGTTGAAAACCTCATCAGTCAAGTTGGCAACACAATACAGAAACAGAAAACCTATTAACAGCACAAGAAAGGCATCCTCTTCAAAGCTGCAACCTTTTACCCAGGAGATACTCTCCGCAATGCCCTTTCCCCCAGGAACTGCCAGACTGGAAATTCCTAGTGATGGATACATCTGGGTAAGATGCTTTGGAAGACAGAAAGGTAAAGATATAAAGAAATTGAGAAGGTAACAGACAAATGGCCAAACTGGATGTGTTTGGTTAAGAATGGCATTTGTGTCTGTTGCTGGATAACACGGAGGGCCTGTGATCCAGACTGGCAGGGACAAACGTTTAAATTTGCCTCAGACTGTGGTCCTGATTTGACTCAAGACCCCTCACAACCACTAAAAAACCCAAAAAGGGCCAAACAATGGCTGACATTGTGACTAATGAAGCACTGATGCTATGGAAGAAACATCTGTGCTTCTGAAGAATATCAGAGTAACACCGTACTGGTGCTAGAGTGAGTGTGGGGAATATCAGTGACCTCCCCTTCCCTTGGAGCTTTCTGTGTCAGCCCAAAAATATATATATCTGAGGGCTGTATGACCCTCAGGGAGATATTTTCAGGAGGCATAGTGTGCTCGCTGGAAAAAGGGAGGTCATCAAAATTTGCCCTCACCTTTGACCCAGCAGTAGAGATGAGTTAGTTTAACCATTCAGCAGCACCAGTGTTTCATTAGTCAGGATGCCAGCTAATGTGTTTAAAAACATGTCTAGTTTTGACCAGAGGTGACCAGAGGCAAGAAAACAATAAATGGAAAACATGGGGTACTTGGAGCAGGAGAGAGGAAAGTTGGAAGCAGCCTAGGAAAGGAGGGCTATAGGAAGCAGGGCCCAGTGAGTGGCAGCGAGGAATGAGGAATAGTGTGTCTGGGAAATACAAAGGAAGAGAAGAGAAGAGAAGAGAAAGATGTCAAGGTAGCTTGGAGCCAAGAGAAGGGCTCAGGTGAAAGGAGTCAGACAAAAGAGAGGTGAGCAAGGGATTGGATAGTTAGTTATCCCCATGTCTGCAAAGCTGATGCAAGCAGAGATCAGTCTTTGAACACCATTTGCAACTGAGTTTCTTCAGTTTATATCTCCTTAGCATTGTTTTTATGAATAATATATACAATAGTTATGGTTCATATACTGCTTCTTAATAATGTACATCATAAATGCAGTAAGCCCCTAAATTTCCCCTTAAACCAACACTGCAGAATGAATATTCAAATGTCTTTCAGCAAAGGGGGTATGGACATTTAAACAATCAACCTACATCACTTCTTAAAGAAAAAAGCCATCTAAGGAGCTCCCAGAGGATCAGTTTTTAGTACAATGAATATACAGTTGTTGTGGATTTGTTCTCAGATATCAATTTTTCATCATTGAAGCAACAATATTATTGTGAGGAGTAACACTTTTTTTCTGCAACTCAAATAAAAATTGTTTGGCTGCCTACAAATGATTTCCCCCCATCAAGTGTATGCATTGTAATTGTATTCTATTTCAAACATTGCTACATAAGTTCTTTTTTAAAAATCCACATATAGCTTCACAAAAATTAAAAATTAAAAACAACAAATCCATATATATTATTGTGAGTACTTTGTGGAATGTGGATGAATAAGTATTATGACTATCGTGCTAAATGTGTTAATCTGGTTAATTCTTTGGTTGAAGGTTATCTTCTTGTTAGTTATATTTCTGGTCAAAGACAATAATAAAGTTATTCATTCATAAGTATAATGAGTGTCTATCATAGAACTCGTATGGTATCACTAATGCTAAAATAGATTAGTCCCACCCTACACTTACTTACTTAATTTATTTATTACATTTATAAACCGCCCAGTCCAGAGGCTCTGGGCAGTGCACAACTAGTTTAAAAAACATAAAAACAAACATAATTTAAAACACACTACTTAAAACAATATAAAAACAATTTTAACACAATTTAATAACAATTAGAAATTCTTTAAAAACAATTTTAAAACCTTGGAAGGCCTTGCCAAACAAGTAAGTCTTTAGGGCTCTCTTAAAGGCTAACAGTGAGCCTAAACTGCAGATATCTGACGGGAGTACATTCTATAGGCCAGGAACAGAGAAGGCTTGGTTCCGAGTCACCACCAGACATACTAGTGGTAGCTGGAGACGGACCTCTCCAGATGACCTTAACGTGTGATGGGGATCATACAGAAGAAGGCAATCTCTGAGGTAACCAGGACCCAAGCCATTCAGGGCTTTAAAGGAAATAACTAGCACTTCGTATTTTGCCTGGCAACATATCGGCAGCCAGTGCAAATGTTTTTGGCATGAAGCAGCATTTCTATTTGGCTAGAGTGTTTGGAAGATAGAGTTTGTATGAACTGCATACAGCAATCAGTTTTTTCTTGTAAGTAATTTTTCCTGTGAGTAATTTTTCTTGTGAGTAAATTAATACCCATCTGGTATGCATTATAGCCAGGATGACTATGCATAATTAAATCTCCATCTGGCAACACATTAGAGTCAGCATGACTATGCATTATCAAGCCTTATGGGTAATTGAATAAGGTATATATATGGAGCATATTCAGTAGGAAATACAACAGAGATTAAATTCATGACTTTTAAGGAAGTCCCATATTTACTTATAGGTAAGATATATTTTCATGATGCCTTAGAATGGAGTTCTTGCTCGCAACATTGTTAAATAGATATTACGGTGTTATTTATATGTGTTTTATCTTTATAGTCCTTCATGATGAAGCAGCACGCTAAAACAGCTAATATCTAGACAGCTTTTCAAGGACTATTTGATTACATCCAAAAATATCTTAATGTGCTTACCCAAGTTTATTTGTTTGAACCTTGGAATACGGAGTTAAACCTACTTATTTCTATATATGGGAGTACCATGAAGATTTTCACAAGACCATACTCTGGTTGGAGTGAATTTTTGAAGAAATTTAACCCATTGGGTCCATGCAGAAGTTCAGCTTCTCCTTTTCAGCATTGTATTTCCAAGAGTTTATTTCTGTTTTTGGCATTCTTGTGATGGGCTTCACTGTTTCAACTCTTCTCCAGCAGTGGATGGATTTTTCTACCTTATAATGGACTTTCACTCTGTGGACACTGGAATATTTATTAGTATTTATGTACAGCATTATTAGTATTTATGTACAGCTTTAGTATAGTTTTTGTATTATACCTGCTTATATTTCCATATATTTTGGTTTATGGTTAATCATGGTTCTTACATTTATATTGATTACATTTGGTTTTCTAAATTGTATATATGAATTGTGATTTAGTATCTATAAAAATTTGAGTATGGTTAATATGTTTTATATGGTTCATTAGTTTTCCACTGCATATTTCTTCATTTCACACAGGTGTTTTCCTCATTTGTGGATGTTTTGTGTTACCCTTTTGATTTGTGATCACAAATATTTTAAAACAGGCATAATATGGTCTGTCCGGGTTGCCCTGGAGACCAATGTAGCTGCTGCATTTTTAACTAACTGAATTTTACGAACTATGTACAGAAGCAGCCCCACGTAGAGTGCATTGCAATAGTCAAGCCTGGAGGTTACCAGTTGATGCACCACTGTTTTGAGGTCGTCCTCTTCAAGGAATGGATGCAGCTGTTGAAGCAGCCGAAGTTGATGGAAAGCGCTCCTGGCCATAACCTCCACCTGAGATACCAGGATGAGGCCTGGATCCAAGAGAACTCTCAAGCTGCGTACCTGTTCCTTCTGGGGGGTGTAACCCCATCCAGCACAGGAAGATTTAACTCATCCCTCAGATTCCGATTCCCCACATGAGCACTTCTGACCTGCTTAGATTCAGCTTCAATTTGTTATCCCTCATCCAGCCCATTACTGCCCTAGATAGGCATTTAGGGAGTGAATGCCATTTCCTGATGATGATGACGACTATAAGGAGAAATAGATTTGGGTGTCATCAGCATATTGATAACACCTTGCACCAAATCTCCTGATAACCTCACCCAGTGGTTTCATGTAGATGTTAAAAAGCATTGGTGACAGAATGAGGCCCTGAGGGACTCCATATAGCTCCCATTTCGTAGAGCAGCCATCACTCAGTTCCACCATCTTGAATCTGCCTGAGAGATAGGAGCGGAACCATGGCAAAGCAGTGCCTCCTATCCCCAACTCCCACAGGCTATCTAGAAGGATACCATGGCTGATGGTATCGAACACTGCCAAGACATTACCATTACCATTTTGTCAATGTGTGCAAGTAATTTGGACTTTTTTTGCATGTAATAAATATAATATTTTGCATTGGTACAGAACTTTATAATGAACAAAGCACCCACCTTCATCTTGTCACAGAATCAATCCTTGTTCATCACACCAGTTTGGGCCATCATGTTGTGTGTTTCCATGCTCTTGTTCCATCTCTCAGGCAGATTCAAGATGGTGGAACTGAGTGATGGTTGCTCTTCGAAATGGGAGCTATATGGAGTCCCTCAGGGCCTCATTCTGTCACCAATGCTTTTTAACATCCCGGTGGATGCTGATTAGGTCAGGGAAACTTACAATGTGAAGGCCCTAATCCATAGAATGAATACTTACACATTGCTGGAGTTTAGATGATTTGCGAAGGGGAGACTATTTTTGGCAACAGCATCTCCATAGCAACCACTATGTGTTCTCTAGTCTCAGATCATGTGTGGGTGGCATAACATTTCTGGTATCGAAAAAGGCCAAGAGACCAACATTTTCTCCAACGGATGCTGCAGTGTTCTTGCTTTAAAAATGGCCCATTGGTGCTTTGCTCCTTAAACTCCTCCTTCACTTCTCAAGTTAAATCTATCTCAGGTTAATTCCATCACATTTCCCCCCCTCCCATTACATTACATGTGCTTTGCTTGAGTGAACACATTCCATGACTCCTTAGATAGAAAGTGGTCTTTTTCATTTTACATTTGCATTTAAATTACTATTTTAAAATATGAGGAACTTATCCTTATTTAACTTTTCTCCTTTCATGAAAAAACTATTGCTATCAGTATTCAATTACTGTGCTTCTTTGGTATTAACACAACTGTACAGTGAGTTGATTAGCCATATTAATAAAATATGAATGTTTCTTAAAAGATAATTGTTAAATGGATGTGTGCGACCTAACAGGAAAAAAATATTAGCTTTCCCCTCTTGAAATTAATTTTAAAGTTGATTTGTCTCTATAAAAGACTATTAGATGCCTTCGGTTTTCTCATAGCTTATTGAAATTTTAATACCAGTCTTGAAATGCAGTAATCCTCCTTTTAAATTATGTAAAAAGTGGTTTCAAATACCACTGAAAAGGTATTTGGGCTGTAATGTTCACTCAGGTTAGAAATATACATGTGATTTGACATGTGTACTTTACTATTCTCATTAGGGCTGGAAATGAGAAAAATAGAATGCTGGTTTGATTTGAAAACAGAGGCTGAAGTTTCAAGTAAAATAAATAAATAAATGGGTTCCTTCCAAAATGAAATCATAACTTCTTATTGAATGAAAGAACTGGGAAATAACTGGGTAAACCCAGGGAAAGATATATCATTATTCCCTTGAGAATTAAAACATTTCTAAAAGCAGAGAAAACCAGAACTTCTTCTGAAAAATACTCAAACTATTTTCATGGGCTTGAATCCAAAGAGCTATGAGGGGAAAGATAACATGCATTACTGTACTGCCTTTTTGTGAACTCTTGTGCAAACATTAGGAGAAAGCTTGTTGTGGTGCAGCAGCACAAATACAGTATGTGTTGGGAGTGCATTGCAGTATGAGAAGCAGGGCCTGGAATCTGGACTCACTGTAAAGTTGTGCTAGAGCAAGAAGATTGCATAGCTGTGCAGAATCATGGGAATGCTTGAAACTGAGCTGTGGTGCAAAGATTCCCTGCAAAAGATGAGGGCTGCCAGGGGTTGTGAACCTTGTTGCACAAGCAGAAACAAGGTTGGGCTAATGCAGCATTAGTCTGGGACACAAGCTACAGACATAACCCAACTAGCTAGCACAAGCCTTGCTCTAGTCATATGTTCTCACACAAGTACACAGTTAGTGAGGATGCCAGTCAGGGTAAATAAGATACAGGCTGGAGCTTGCAAACTACAGTACTGAGACATAAAAAGGTCTTGAAACAAGCTTATGCACAGCAGCTTGCATAGTTGTTTGCAAAAACAGAAGCCTTTTCTGGATTTCAGGTCACCCATTTAATACTCTTCTGCAAGGCTGGAAACCATCCCTTCACAGAATGAAATACACTTTCCACCAGAGAAAGGGCACACCTTTGTACCCAAGCTATTATATCTCAGACTAAGGTCTCTTAGGAACATAAACAGCTGCTATATGCCGAGTCAGACCATTGGCCCATCTAGCTCAGTATTGTCTGCACAGACTGGCAGCAGCTTCTCCAAGGTTGAAGGCAGGAGCCTCTCTCAGCCCTAGCTGGAGATGCCAGGGAGGGAACTTGGAACGTTCTGCAATCATACAGATGCTATTCCCAGGGAGGCCGCATCCCTAAGGGGAATATCTTACTATGCTCACATGTAGTCTACCATTCAAATGCAAACCAGGGCAGATCCTGCCTAGCAAAGGGAACAATTCATGCTTTATTTTGCATATAAATCAATTTATTTGGGTTTGTAAACAAATTTGAAAGTCTTACCCATTGACTTCAGTTGATGGAAGGCTCTGTGGACACAAAGAGACTAAAGTGATGTAATGCTCAGCTTCAAACATTCCAGATGTTCACATGTGCCTCAGCGCATACTCTGAACTGAAGTCATGAACTGGAATAAATGATTAATGTATTTTTAGAGATTTCTGCATAAACAATAAAGTTCCTGGAGTGCTGCACTTCAGGGAAGAGGGAAAGGTGGATCTCGTGTTTGAATGCGGTCCTGTGTGTGTGGAATGAGAGCGGGCAAGGGAGGGCTGCATATGGAAAATCATGTCAGGGAGGAGGCTAAGCTAGAAAGCTGCTAATTTGCATAGCCTAAAGTGCTATGTTTAAAAATATCTACAAACTCAGTGACCAACAAGGTTGCGAGCAAAGACAATGTGGTTCATATGAAAAATAAACACAATGGAAAAACAATGCCTCTTAAAGTAAGCATCTTGGAGTCTGAACAATGTGCACTCAAAAGAAAGATAAGGGAAGCATTGTATTTAGACAAGTTACAGCTGGGGGTCAATGGTAAGGAAGAATGGAAAGAAACTTTAAACTATTAAAGGGTAAGCAGTAATTCAGTTTACATCATCCTCTCCCCCGCCACCGCCCCATTTCCTGTCAGAGTTAGTGTGAAGCAGGCAAAGCTGTGAGTCATCACTTTCCACCTTCCCTTCCTTCCTTCCTTCCTTCCTCCCCCGCTCCTTTTATTTTCACGTGATAATCAGATGCCTGATTAGATTTAGGGAGAATATCTGGGTTATAAGAATGTGGATTTTAAACAATGAGATATGGAACATTGAAGTTGATGTCTGTACATCAAAACATTGTAGTTTCTTTATTCATTGTTTTTAATTTTCTTTTAATCTACGCAAATAAAAAAGGTTTGGAGAGAAGGATGTGGCACATTTCAAATTCTCAATTTTGCCTCAGATTGCTCTCTCTCGTTAGATTGAATAATTCCATAAATTGGTAAGAGATGTATAGGAACACCTTGCCCTTTGGTATCAAGTTGCAACATGCAGCAATCAGCATGTTGTTACCCAATAGCAAAAGTGGATGGATCTGGTGGCTTTGGTGACAATATAAGTCACAACTGATAGCTTAAAATGTATTCTGTCCCAAGTAAAATAAGATCCATCTTATCAATAAATCAATTCTCTATGTAAACCACTTCGGAAACTTTTTGTTGTTGAAAAGCGGTATATAAATATTTGTTGTTGTTAAAATAAAAAGTGTATCTTAAGTTTTATTTAAGGAGATGCTTGCTACTACTACTAAGCCATTATAAAAAGTTCTTATTACACTGACAGCAGATTAATCATAAAAAATGATTAATGTATAAAGCCATAAGCAACACAACCCTTTTCTATGCATTTGAGAATGGAAAAGATGTGCACTTTGGTTCTTATAAAACAGAAGGCTCTCTTGGCAAGTGCTCTTAGGAGTCATTCTTTCAAAGGTCATAAAGCAGAGGAAATTTCACAAATGATCTTTTATGACCACATGAAAAGAACAGATGGCAGAAATGAGATTTGCCTGCACAGTTGAAGGTAGATGACAATCACTCAGATTCAGGTCTGAAGTAAACAATAATCTAATTATGGGCAATAGCTTGTCATTAGAAAATGAGCATTAAAAGTAAAATAAAACTGAAGCACCTTCATTTCCTGCAGCAGCTGCACAGTCTAATCAAACAATTCAACAATACTAATTATTATATGTAAATTGGTACTGCAGCAAAATACCAAAGAATTGCTAGCTTAATCCCAGTGGCAACAATAAATGGTTGTTGCTCTTCTATGGAAAAAATGAGGTTGGAGGTTATGTATTAGAAGCCTTGACTATCAAGACAGTTCACACACAAATAGCCTGATGACTGTAGCATCAGGTGGAGATTTGCACAAGTGTGTGAGGTATCATCAGTTACCTGAGGCATATTTTTAATGGTCACATACTGACTTCAATAATCAAACATCTGGGTAATCAAGTGATAAAATCAAATTTTATAAAATCATATGTAAAAATCATATTTTCACATATGAATCTGAAATTGCATCATGGATTTCCATTCCCTTTCCATTCTCATTTCCCTTTCCACTCATTGCCATTGCCTTACACAGTGGCAGTATGGAGGTGGTGGCTTTTCATGCAGCCACATGAGGGGGAATCTGGGTTGACAATGCACAACTTTGCATCATGATCAACAAGAGCCAGACTGGGAGACAGTGATTTAAGCTGCTCTGGAACTATTACTTCTCACACACATTAGCATCCCCGAGGCATGATAATGGCCTTTTGGGGCCAAGTAGAATGTTTTCCCTCATGACTCATTTTGTTTTGTAATGTGATTTCCCCCCCCACACACACACACCTACTCTGCCTTGCAAAGCTGTAAGGCAATCCATTCCAAATGAGTTTATAGCCTTTGCAGATTCACCAAACTAGGTCATAACCAGAGGTGGACCTAGGTAATTTTGGAGCCTGGACCTAAAGGCCTTTGGAGGCCCCCCTCCCCAGCAAATTAAGCATCATCATACTCAGCTGGGTGACCACACAACCCAGGACAGACTAAAGAGGATTTGGGGGCCCTCGGGGACTGTGGAGGCCCTGTACTTCAGCCCAGAAGTCCAGGGGTAAGAGCGCCTCTGGTCATAACACTCAGGGTCAGTGTAGATTAAAGTTAGAATATTGAACATTAGTGAGCACCCTATTCCTTTGTAAGGTGAAGGAGGGCCATTTAAGAGTAGCTTCTCAGGATAATTTAGGTAAAGGTAAAGTATGCCGTCGAGTCGGGGTTGACTCCTGGTTACCACAGAGCCCTGTGGTTGGTTTTGGTCGATTATAGGAGGGGTTTACCATTGCCATCTCTCACGGTTTGAGATGATGCCTTTCAGCATCTCCTATATCACTGCTGCCCGATATAGGTGTTTCCCATAGTCTGGGAAATATACCAGTGGGGATTTGAACCAGCAACCTCTGGCTTGCTAATCAAGTCATTTCCCCACTGTGCCATTAAGTGGCTCAAGATAATTGAACTCAGAGTGATCTACAGCAGCCAAAATCTACAACTTTGGATTTATGAATTATAGATCTATGACATTGTAAGGGGAGAGCTGAAGGGAATCCATCTTGGCACCTCTGCTCCCCCTGAGAACCATTTCTTGTAAATACTAGCAGGACTGGGGGCTTGAGGCCATTGCTCTGAAGATGTTGCAAACCACAGGCATTCGGGATTAAAATAAGAGCCAGACAGATTGATCGCATGGAATCCACCAAAGAGTTCAGCCACAAATGTATCCATGGTCTGAGCAAACATCCTAGCCCAGATAAAGGAAGAAGTCATTCCCTTTTCCATTGTCCAAGGGAATTAGAGTCAAGCACCAGGGGAAATGTCACAGGAAGACAGGCAGCTGAAACAATGGAGATGCTTGACTGGATTATGGGGAGGGGAGGATGATGGAGGAGTATAGTGAAACCTGTAACCCTATAAATGTTTGTACTCTACACATGCTCAGGGTCTCTGGTCTTTACAGTGTGAGCTGTCCAGAGCCCTGCTTGTACTGCAGCAAGCAATAAAGCCTCATAAAACTTTCTTGCTGGTCTCGTTTCTTTGGCTATTGTGGACCCAGAAAAGAACCAAATTTCAGGTTCATATCAAGAGGAAATGAGCCAGGAACACTCTTTAGGTGTGGCCACTTGGGAGATGTTGACTCAGCTTGGCTTTCATCATGGTATGGGTAGAGAGGAGCCTACAACAGTATGAGACACGGCCTAGTAACATAGTCAGTAGAGTTGTCAATATATATTCCAGAGGTGGAGAAAAGGAGAAAAGCTGTTTACCTCTGACTTCTCTAACAGAGAAGCCAGAGTGGTATAATGGTTAGAGTGTTGGATTGGGACCAGGGAGACTTGAGTTCAAATCCCCATTAAGCCATGAAAATAAGTGGGTGACTGACCCTGGGTCAGTCAGTTATCTCTCAGCCTAACCTAGCTCACAGTTTTGTTGTGAGGACAAAAATAACCTTGTGTATTGCTCTGGGCTCCTTGAAGACAGAGTGGCATGTTTGTTTGTTTGTTTGTTTGTTTGTTTATTTAACAGTTTTATACCGCCCCAAACTCATGTCTCTGAGTTTTGTTTACATATAAATGTAAACAAACAAACAAACAAACAAACAAACTGCAAGCTAAGCACATAATATGGTCAATTGGGAGTTCACATAATTCTAGTTTATCCCATTTCATAGGATATTACAGTGAGATATTATAGGGAGAATTATAAATGTTATTGACCAACTGTTATTAAGAAGATTCCTGGTTAATACTCCAGAAGGCCAGAGGATATTTCTAGTTCAGGGCATTAAGGTCCTGAAGTACTTGAACAGGAGAAGTCATCAAGAAACTTGTAAGATGAAAAGTTTTGTTCACCTGATGGAAGATTCATGTGATGGATGTGAAAGTGTAATGTAACTTATTTATGCCCTTTCCCCAGCCAGAAGTCTTGGTATGCTCAGTGGAAAGAAACAGCAGTTTCCAACTTGGTATGAGACAGCATTTTGTAAAAGCTAGAATGGAGATGCTGGCAGAAAACTGAAGCACCCTAAGATGCGTGGATGCTCTTTAAGAATGTGATATAAACTGTGGCCTACTTGTAGGAATACTCTGATACTTCAACTACATTAGATGGTCAACAAATAAACCAAATAAACCCATTAGCTTCTATTAATATCTCTTCTACAGGAAGGAAGAATCTGAGTAGTGCTGTACCCTGGAACATTTTTAAGCTATTCACACATGCGTGCAAAACTGGGATAAGGAAGAAAAAAGAACATAAAAACAGCCCTGCTGGATCAGGCACAATGCCCATCTAGTCCAGCATCCTTTTTTACACAGTGGCCCATTAGGTGCCTCTGGGGAGCCCACAGGCAAGGTATGCACATCACCTATCTCCTGCTGTTGCTCCTCTGCAACTGGTATTGAGAGGCATTGTGCCTCTGAGACTGGAAATGGCCCACAGCCATCAGACTAGTAGCCATTGATAGACCTGTCCTCCATGAATCTGTCTAAGCCCCTTTTAAAGCCATTGAAGCTGGTGGCCATCACCGCATCCCATGGCAAGGAATTCCATAGATTAATTATGCGCTGTGTGAAAAAGTACTTCCGCTTGTCGGTCCTAAATGTCCCATCCTTCAGTTTCATGGGGTGACCCCTGGTTCTAGTGTTGTGAGAGAGGGAGAAAAATTTCTTTCTGTCTACCCTCTCCTCTCTATGCATAATTTTATACACTTCGATCATGTCTCCCCTTAGTCACCTCTTTCCCAAGGTAAGGAGCCCTAGATACTGTAGCCTAGCCTCATAAGAAAGGTGCTCTAGGCCCCTGATCATTTTGGTTGCCCTCTTCTGCACCTTTTCCAGTTCTACAATATCGCACCAGGCACTTCCACTCTGAGGAGGCACCGGGGCGGCAAGGAGGTACGCTTCCACTACACTGGACGATTTTAGAAGGCAGCGCTGGTGGGGGAAATGCGGCAGGAGGGGTAAGAGCACCCTCCCCCATCCTTAAAGATATCCCCTTTACCTTTAAACTGGCAGACGCTGGTTCCATGCACACCACAACCTACAATATTGTCCTTTTGGCAACAGGTCAATTCTTTTTTATTCTCTTAGTTTTTAAAGCCGTTTTGTTGCTGTTTTATAATTCATTTAAATCTTGATTTGGATTTTATTTGCTTTTATTGTCCATTATGCTTCTAAACCAACCTGGAAACACTGGAAGCTGAAAGGTGGTATTAAAATATATAGTAAATAGAATTTTAAAATGTAATTGATTAATAAATATATGGCCTTCGTCTTTTTTCCCTATCTATGTGGAAAGGTCCTCAGTGTATCTGCTGAATGGAACTGGAACCATGAATGTTCTTTTGATCACTACACTCTAGGATGAAATGCAGAACCACATTGCAATAGTTTTGGGATAGTGGGAGACTATGTGATAGTGGGAGACTATCCCATAGGTATTGTCTTGTCACCTGCAGGGGGAACAAAATTCCAGGGAGAGATAGGATCTGGAGGCAAATAAAGCTTTAGTCACAGAGTCAGACACAGATGGATTGACTGCCCTCCAGAAGAGAATTCCCATTGCTCCTTACAATATTTTTTAGATGAGACTCTAAAAAATCCCTTCATTCCAACCTGATTTGGGCAGAGTTACTGCTTTGTTTTAACATTTCTCTTTGTGTCATTTTTAAAAGATTGGAGATAATCTGTTCTATTATGGAGATTTAGGCACCCTCACCACATTCCAGGTCCAAGCTGCCTGGGACATGCAGATTTGAGGGAGCTTGAGTTCTTAGTTTTAATCAAACACTGTGAAGCTACATTTTGCAGGCTCTTTGGCAGCTGCAGTCATGGCATTGCAGCATTCCTAACACCAGGAAGGGACAGAAGCAGAGAGGCCTCCAGTGAGACCTGCCACTGCTGCCATAATCAGATGGCGCAAAGGCAGTAGGGGAAGGTTTTGAGGCTCATGAGACGCAAGTTGGCTTTCAGACTGTGTCGTGTTCCATGTTCCACTGGGAATATGACAGAGTCCAGAACTGAGACTGGTCTGAAAAACAGTCTTTGGACTACGTCCTAATATTTTTTTGGAGAAGGAAAATAAGGTACTGCTGCAGCTTCCAAACCAAACCTAAAGCAGTTTACCCATTGTTATCAAATATGTGATTCTTCCCTTGGGATCTTTTCAGTTCTGGGGATTATGCCACTTGGAAGCAAATGCTGCAAACCACTTTCAGCACAGGTTACTAAATGATATTTGCAGAAGTATTCCAAAGATGTTCACTTGCAATAAAAACACATACACAATTAACATTGTGTAACAAAATGTAAAATAAACAGAAGAAGCTCATAATATAGTAACTTGGAGTTATTACTTCTAGCAATTACATGGCAAAAGAAGTATGGTTTTCTTCATCTGTGACTGGAGGGCAAGATTGTGCCAGCTTCCATGCTACTCCAAGTTCCCCTGCTAGTCTAATTTTATAATTTTCTTGGTATAATGCATTTTAAGTGACAGCAACTGCAAATGCATCAAGGTAACTAGGCAACACGTCAGTCTTCTGTCATCTTACATTCCGCCACTTTGAAGGCTGTCAAAGACATCCCTGATTCATACACTATGGCAGTCTTCCATTATCCTTCCCTTTTAGGCTTCTCATTGATATCTTGTTATTTCATAGGTATTCTCTACCTGCATTAATGGTAAGGCTTCTAAAGCCATTTAGGCTCTGTATAGCCAATTTTGTTTTTCTTGAGAAACATAAAGTGAATCTGTAATCCTTTGGGATACATAAATTTCTTCTCTAGATCATACCTCTCATGCTATTTTTCCAGCACCCTTACGGCAATTGGGAAGTTGCTGGTTTATTTATTTCAAATTTCTTTCAATCCAGATTAGGTACTCAAGGTGTCTTAAAACAGAATAATAAAACATTATTCAAACCACATAAAATCTGATCATAAAAATTCTGATCAAGCATATAATTAGTTTTAAGTTATACCCTGAAGCTAAAACAGAAAGCTTTTCTTATCTAATCGAGCAACCATGTGTAAAAAAAAATTTACTCCAATTTGTTATTATGCAAATCCCCATCCACTAGCCACTAGAAAGTTGTAAAGTCATTGTACCTGGCTGCCGCAGAACCTAGCCTAGTTTTCTCTCTGGGCATACCTCCCCCCACTCACCCTGCTTTAACATAATTTTATAACACTGAACCATTCTTATGGAGGCAAAGCCAAGTTATGATCTCTATAGAACCTATATTTTCCCATTATTGCAGTCTTTACCTTAACACATTCTTGGTCAAACCAAGCCTTTGATTCGAAAGAAGAGGTTTGCTGTCTTACCAGTTTACACTTTAAGGAGGTTTTTAGGGACTGGATCAGTTCCTGGAACAAATATAAAACTACTTCGGGGGAGTCCACAGTTATCACACTGATTTGTAAATACTAAGATTGAGTTTGCCCATCAGGCTTCCTTGCGGAGAATGTTCTATAGAAAAATTCCCACTTTGGGGAAAACCCTGATGGCAACAGGTTTTCCTATTATAACTGCATGTTGGTCAATATCATAACCTTAAATTATGCCCAGAAATTAACTGTAACCAATTAGTGACTCTGTGATTCTTCATAAGGTTGGATTGCTGGGTATAAGATAGTTCTTTCTTTGTGATATGATTTCTTCACTAGGCTTGTGCATTTTGATTCGGGTACAAAATGTTTTGTGCCTGAAAATGGCAATTTCGGAGGTTTTGTAACCAAAACAAAATCAAGAATTAAAAAACAGAAATTTTTGTTTCCAAATAGAAATGACTGTGTTTCGGACAGAATGCTTTGTTCTTCGGAAAAGCATTGCAATTGAAATTGACTTCTCTGACTCTCTCCACTCCAGCTGAGGCACTGAGTGATTAGCAGAAGATAAGATATGCAAAAAGCTGAATGGTTTAGTTAAGTAGGTGTTGTATTCAGTGTGATTGAAATGCAAACTGACCTTGCAAAGGGATTTGGAAGACAACATTTTGAGACAGAAATACCCAAATATCTTTGGGAACTCAATGAAATTCCAAAGCTCTTGCTAAAAGCCATGGTATAAAAAGAGCCAGCGTGGTATAGTGGTTAGAATGTTGGACTAGGATGGGGAGACCCAAGTTCAAATCCCCATTCAGCCATGAGACTAGCTGAACACTAGCTGAACACTTCTCTCTCATCCTAACCTACATCACAGGGTTGTTGTGAAAGAGAAATATGTAGTACACTGCTCTGGGCTCCTTGGAGGAAGAGCGGGATATAAATGTAATAATAATAATAATAATTAATGATGATGATGATGATGATGATAATCAAAAATACAAGCTACCTGTAGCCAAAATTGGTGGGACCATAAAATTGAAAAAGTTGAAGAAAATGAAGATGTAAATATATTATGGGACTTCTGACTACAAACAGACAAACATCTGCCACACAATACACCAGATATAACTATAGCCGAGAAGAAAGAAAAACAAGTTAAAATAATTGACATAGCAATACAGGTGATAGCAGAATAGAAAATAGAATAGAAAAAATCACAAAATACAAAGATCTACAAATTGAAATTGAAAGGCTGTGGCAGAAAAAGACCAAAATAACCCCAGTGGTAATTGCTGCCCTGGGTGCAGTTCCAAAAGACCTTGAAGAGCACCTCAACACCATAGGGACCACAGAAATCACCATCGGCCAATTACAAAAAGCAGCTTTACTGGGAACAGCCTATATTCTGCGACGATATCTATAACAGCAACAACACTGACAATAAAATTCAGCCATCCCAGGTCCTTGGGAAGGACTCGATGTCTGGATAAAACAAACCAGTCAATAACACCTGTCTGACTGTGTAAACAAGAAATAATAAATAATATTACTAATAATAAATGTGTGGAGAAGCTTTTTGAGAAGCTGGTTAGGAAAGTTCTGAAATTACACAGGTTTTTCTTTCCAAAGGTTTAGAAAGAATCTCTTGACTTGTTCAGGGGTCTTTTGAAGAGATATTTTGTTATTCTTCTGATTTTTATGAGTTACAGTGGTGTCTAAGTATTGTTGCCCAAGTTGAGCAGTCTAATATAATTTAGGCCACAATGTAATTTGGTGGGACATGATGTCTAAGCCAGAGGTTCACAACTTTTGCCATTGCAGAGACAGGTCATCCACATGGGACTACAGGAGACAAAAGGAGGGGGGTGGGGAATACCCCTGTCAATCTATTGACATCCCCAGGAATTTTAGTTGCTTCTCTCTTTCTTGTAAGCATGATCCATGGTTTTGCACTTTCTTAAATGCAGTGATGATAAATCTCAACAATTCTGAACAGTAGGCTGATTTTTTGGGGCTACGGCTCACTCCACTTCAGTTAAATGAACATTTGAAGCTGTTCCATAGTATCAAGGCAGTTTTATTTTATTTTTATTTATTTATTTACATTTTATAGCCCGCTCTTCCTCCAAGGAGCCCAAAGCAGTGTACTACATACTTAGGTTTCTCCTCACAACAACCCTGTGAAGTAGGTTAGGCCGAGAGAGAAGTGACTGGCCCAGAGTCACCCAGCTAGTATCATGGCTGAATGGGGATTTGAACTCGGGTCTCCACGGTCCTAGTCCAGCACTCTAACCATACACCACGCTGGCTCATTGGTCTATCTTGCTATCTCAAATGATCTGTGGTCACTGTTCCATGGGGAGGGAGTGTTTTTATTGAAAGATTGCTTGAATCCACAAATGGGTTGTGCTGCTGTGCTAGTGCCACGGGGACAAGCTCACACCCCCTGCAAAATTCTCAAATAACTGTGCCAAAAAATTAAGTGTCATTGTTGTTCATCATTCTCCTCACTCTTTCAACTTGTTTATGTGGGGCTTCCGGGGCAAAACAGTGGGTTGGGTGGCAGTGCCCCAAGGATGGGGCACCCAGATTCCAAATAGGGCAAAGGGTTGATTTCTTAGGAATTTTTGAGGTTTACACGTCTTTAAGATTTTTCCCTTAGGGAATAATGGAGGTTTCAGCAGCCCCATAACTCCACCTGGGGGGCACTGGTATGGCCCGAAGCGAGTGGTGGTGTAGTGCACAAAGGGTGCCAACCACCCTCTTAGATTGCTAACCCATTGGGGTATTGGGCTTTGCTGTTTCTGAAGTGTTGAGTTTAGATTCTCTGGTAGCAAATGAGATTTTTAACGAAAAACCATGAATCCACTCTCATATGCTACTAGAGAATCTACTCTCAGAACACCTCTAGAACAACAAAACCCTGTACTTCATGGGTTGGCAACCCATGTGGGTGTTTGGCACCCTATGTGCACTACACTGCTACTTGCTCTGGGCCACCCCAGTGCCCCTCAAGTGGAGCTATGGGACTGCAGAAACCTCTATCATACCCTACGAGGAAAATCTGAAAGACGCGTAACTTCATTAATTCTTTAAAAATCAGCCCTTTTCCAAATTCCTCTTAAAAAATTGTGGTAACTTCCTTGTACCAACTGGGCACTACCACCAACCATACTCCACTCTGGGCCACCTCTCCCCCCCCCCACCCCCCGCGTGAAGCTATACTTTTCCTGAAACCTCCATCATACCCTATGGGGAAAATCTGAAAGATGTGTAAACTTCAAAAATTCACCAAAAATCAGCAATTTGCCCAATTCCTTTGAAATTTTTGTGGTAGCTTCCACTCATTGGGCACTATAACCCCATCCACTCTTTTGACCATGTGACCCATTTTTAAATCTGAATATATTTGGATTCAGATTTGGATTAATTCGGATACAAAACAAAACTGGGGTGATTCGGAAGGCTTAATTTCAGACAAAATACAAAATGGGGTTGATTCGGATTTGGTACAAATTGAAACAAAAAATATAAAATGTGCAACCCTATTCTTCACCATATTGTTGCTTTGAAAAACACTAATGGTCATTATACAGATTGCTGTAAAAAACACTAATCGTCATCATACTTAACATTTCGCATGACAAATAGAATTCCACATGTACATGGGGAAGGAAAGGGGGGATGTTTTCTGCTTCTTGCTTCCATTGCAGACCTCTGCCTATGGAAAAACATCCTTTGCCTATGGAAAAGGGATCTTCTGGAGAGCAACAAATGCTCTGGACTCAAAGGGTCTTCCACAACAGTGTATATGCAGGGGACTGGGGGAGCTGCACAAGGACTCCTGATGTGCCCCACATTCCCTTGAAGTGTGCACAGTCCCTTAGCATATACGTTTCCTTGGTCATTATGTCAGCCACTACATTTAGCAAACATTACTTCAGGATGATTACACTTTTAGATTTTCTTTCGTAGAACTCCAGAACTCACTTTCTTTCTTTCTTTCTTTCTTTCTTTCTTTCTTTCTTTCTTTCTTTCTTTCTTTCTTTCTTTCTTTCTTTCTTTCTTTCTTAAATATCACATGATAGTCATGTCACAGAATCAAGCTATCAGTGAATAGTTATCATGAACAGAGGAAGCATATAAAAAGAATCAGTGGTCTTCAGCAGAAGCAAGGTTTGACCCTGTCTACTGTAACTAATAATGCAAATGTGACCATATAAATAACAATAATAACCTGAACCCACTAATCCATAAAAAAATCCTTTGGAAATCCAAGCATGTATTTAATTTAGTAAATTTATGTGAACACGGTTGTTTGAACTACTAAAGTAGTAACAATATTATTATTTATAAATAAAATATAAAGAGACATTTCATCTGAATAACTGATTATCATGATCATTAAAACAACCCACCAATGTGCCCCTCAAATAGTTTTATTTACAAACATTTCAAAAAGCACAAAGGGGAACATTTTGAATATATTTGTGTATTTCTACTTGCCAGGAAAAATTAATGTTCGTTTGACCAACATCAATATTGGAATGTCAGGTATGTGTCTTATCTACTCCTAAATAGGGCAAGACTGATCTATGGCCAATGAATTCTATTCTAAAAAATCACCTATAAAAATGGAAAGAATATCTATATATAAAAGTACAAAAGAGATAAAAGGTGTATGTTAACCATGTTAGTAACATTCCATAAGTATTCTGACTACCTTCCCGAGTCATGCTAATGTGAGTGCTACCTCACTGCAACACTAATTCTGAATTATTTGGTTATATTTCAGAAAAAGTAATTAAGATTTAATGTACAATCTCATTGTTCAAGCATGAGGCCTGATTAAATCTAATTTTAATTTTAATTCTTTTGTGACATAAAGGACTTGGGTAGCAGACCATGAAGTTTTAGTCTACATTTCAGTATCAAATAGCTCAAGCAATAAAAATTGGGGGCATTTGTCATTAAATGTGTCAATTATTTAGCAGTGAGCTGGAATTATGACATTGCAATTATGTCGTTTTTAGGCGGTAAAAAAATTGTACCCAAAATTTGCCATTGAATAGGACATTTTGTCTTTAAAAATGGACCAGATGTTTGTACTTTTGTAGCTTTTGTTGTAGACTTTGAGCAATGATGATTCAGAAGCAGAGATGTGAGAAAGGAGAGTCCTGGAATCTGGTTAGGCCCTTCGTAAGGAGCAATGCACAGGCAGGTGGTCTCACACATGAAGGTGGCCCCATCAACATTGACAGAGTACATTAAACTAAGCAGGGGCAGCTCTTCCATGAGGCATGGTGAGGTGATGGTCTCAGGCAACAACTGTGCCACAGAGTAGCAACTACAGGCACCCCTGCCTGAAGTCACCCTATCTGCCTGCTGCCTCCACCTCCTTGCTGTTCCTGCTGTTCTCTCTGTGTGTTTTCTCCCATTGCTTGTAGGCCTCAGCCCTGACACTGATGCTGGCCCTGTGTCCACTGCCAATGATGCTCTCTTCACTGGTATTAGAGTTAAATAATGAAAGAGTTTGGATTAAATGTGATTCAATGGTTCAAGTGAGCTTGGCCAGGCTCAGGTGAAGCATCAGAAGATTAAGTTCTATTCAGATAATGCTAGTATTGCTCCCAGGCAGTGATGAAGTCTTGGCAAGCTGTTCGCAGAATGCCCCAAGTGAAGAAAAGAACTTGGTTTATTCTGCTAAGGCTTTATTTGATCTTACCACCATCCAAGTGTGAGGCAACAAGCTAAGTGGTCGGGACTGTGAAATCCTATGTTGGAGTTCCATTCAGACCAGGAACAATGTAATACAATACATTCCATACCTTCAGCACAAACAGCTTGATGACAACAACTGCTTATCATATTCTAATTGGCAGTGCTTCTGATCACACATTATAAACACACACACCACCATGATCACGTATGCCCTATGAGTTATTCAGTATTCCTGGAGCCATGCCCAGTTTCACACACATGGCGTTTTTGTGCAGCAAAGATCAGGCTAGGCTGCCTTAACCCAATCTTTGCTGCGTATCTGAACTGTCAGGAGCAGTGCAGCTCCCAGGAGTGGCATGGCAGCAAACCCCCCTTTGGAGCCTGCCTTCAAAGTGAGGTTAAGAGAGTGTGTTCTCTCTTAGCCCCATTTTGTTGATTGTCTGCCAGCCCTGGCTGCTTGCAGCCAGGGCTGGGAGACTGTGGGGTTCCCTGTCGGCATCAGGGGTATTCCCATAATGCACCACACACCTGTGTGGTGCCATATGAGATTTCCAGGGCAGTGGGGTGAGCCTCTGCCTCTGCCAGGGAGAGCTGGATTCCATGTGAGTGTGTGACATGTGGAGTTAAGGTGGGGGAGTTAAGGTTTAACATATCAGAATATGTTAATGTCCCCACTTAAACAGCTTCTGACTCACAAACATCTGTAAGGTCACTCTTGAGGACAAGAGGCCTGCTATCATATGTACTGCTAATGAGGTCTGTGCTGAGCTTTGGTTAAGTTTGGCCAAGTATAAGCTTATTTATGTTGATAACTATTGCTATTATGGATTAATGTAGAAATTGCACAACAGAAAATCTAGCACTGGGCTGCCTCCCCTTTCAGGTGTGCTTGAACTTGCAAGTCAGTGACCATGAAGATGGAGCCCTTCACATGCAGTGGCAGCTTCTCCTCATCACCCTGCTGGACTAGGTCCAACAGCTGGATCACTTTCTCTCTTGCTCTATCCCCTCACCCTTCCAACAAACTTGTCCACTTTGTTCCCAAAATGGAGTTGTTAGACTTAGCTGCTGGAGCTAGCACAGCAGGGCTACAAGGAGAGGCTGCCACTGTATGTAAGTAGTTCCATCCTTGCCTCTAGTGCCACCACAGACCTACAACTTCAAGCAGTGCTGAGCCATTAACGTGAAGCAGCCTGATGAGGGGGAAGAGGGCATCCACATAAAGAGATTGGGGTTGGCGTTAAGGGGTGAGGCAGGTGGGGAAAGGCCATCAACCATCACTGCAATTAAGAAGAGACTGAAGGGAGGCATCAAATGATGAACATTTAGGCTCCGGAGCTTTGAAGTGTCTTAAAAATGTCAAGCAGTAACCAGAAACCAGACTCTAACACTAATCTGTGTCTGAGTTAGTCAGAGACCACAAGCTAGAATCCCTCAAGAAATCATAATTTTGCCCCCTGTACCTTCTGATCTTTATATTTCACTTGGCAAAGATAACCCCACAACTGATATAACCCAGTTGCGATGGAGTGCAAGGTTGCAGGTATAACAACCTTTCATACATGTCTATTTATCCCAGAAAAGATGCAGCCTGGAATTGATAGCCAGATCAGGGCACTTTCCAGGCTAGCTGCTCAACAGCAGCAAAATGCCTCCATTCAGGCAAGTCACATTCAAAACATAAACAGCAGGGAGAGCAGTTTTGCGGAAACTAACAACCTGAAAAAATAGCAACTTCTTTAAGCCAGATTTTCAATGTCCTAGCTCTATATTGCAGCGATTAAATTCAAAACAAGGCATTGGAAATGTGAAAGGCACCCTGCTGTCCACATAGGGACTGTGGTGTCACAATGCAGGAAGTGTAGAAGCACACTTCCGAGATCTGCCATGATGCCGTTGCAGGGTCTAATCTAGAAAACACCCAGGGGAGGCTATAAGGGCTCAGCTAGGCTTCAGAGCTTTAGGCTGCCTGAGATCCTACTCTTCCTGTCTAACCTACCTGCAATTCTGACTGGCTGGTTTTCTGTGATGCATCTGTCTTCCAGTCTCCTCTTGCCCCTTGGTATCCCACTCATGGTCCGAACAGTACAACTATTATTAAATAATAAACCCCTTTCCATTACAGTAGTGAACACATTCTTGAACCCAAATCTAGCATTCTTTCTTTTTTGACTGAATCGAAATACTACAAAATATAACTGGTTGAGCAACCTATTAATCTATTATGGGAGAGGGGAGTTGTTACACTTGACTCACTTGAGGAATATCATTGACTTTCAGCTCTTTACATGAAGTAGTCTCTCAGTTTGAAGCACACACACCCCACCCCGGGCTTTGCTTTTAAATGACTGTTCATTCTGCCTTTAGGTTATTTAGATAACTACATTTAGAGTTATGAAAATATATTCTGTAAGATTAACAGCCAGATCCACAATCATGCTAAGCTAAAGTACTTGGTGTGTTAAGCCAATTCACCTCCTATTGACCTCATTGTTACTTGGTAGAATATTTATGTCTTCAGCACAAATACTTGTTTGCTTCTGAACCACATAGGCATAAGCAAAAACCCAAAACAAATACATCAAAACAGTATCATTTTTTGTGTGCTATGACCGTGAGTTGACAGAAGAAGACTAATACTCAAGGGACTATTTCCAAAAACTAAATAAATGCTTAGTTATTATACAAATGTCAGACCAGTTGGCAGAACACCACCCTAAAGGGACTATGAGAAGGCAAGGGTTTCATGATGATTTATGATCCCTGTCCTTTCAGAAGTGAGATAAAATGCCAAGGGAGATATGCAGCCCACTTGCTGACCTTGTTGAGAGATATCAGAAGAGCAACAGGTTCATGAAGCAAACTCACAAATGGCAAAGGGTAACTTATTTATGATTGTTTGTCAAACTTCATGAACAGTAAAAAAAATGATTAACCAATAATACTGTCCTTGCTTATTAACAACAAAGGCTGGGGAGATAGCCTTATAGCAAAGGCTTTAAATATTCAAAGTAGTCGATATAAACACAGTTTACACACACAGTGTTTCTAAATCATCAGAAAGCGAATTCTTCATCATAAGATTTTATATAGCATAGCAAAGCATATTGAAGACCCATGTCCTGATTAGACAATATACATTCAATCTGATTTATGTATGTGTTATCAGGAGTATTTGAAGCATAAGAAAAAAGCTCCTAAATAATCACTGTTGATTATAATGGAACAGTAGATGTTACTGAAGGATTGCACCTGATTCGCGTAACTACCCCCACCATTTGCATAGAAGACCATTATATGTAGATTAAGACTCGTGGGATACATATTTTTTCAGTTTCTGAGGCATGACAGTCTTGCTGGGACCCATCTTATAATGTATTAACTAGCTTTGATAAATCCACCTCCACAAATATGGCTACTGAGAATTATGGCCCGAATTTTGTTTGTTCATACTTTGCATATGATTATTTCAAAACTTTCAAAATGAAATTGGCTGCCCGCAGTAGCAGCACTTAAAATTGCTGCATTTCCATGCCTGCTCTCACCTTAACATGCACCAGAAAAGGAAGCCATGTCATGACATGGCATTCTTTTCCCAGTGCTTTACTGGGAAATAAATGGCTGCGCACTATCATTACAGGGAGTAGTAATTCCTCCCTAGTAATGCATCAGGAAAAGGATGCAAATCCATGATGTTGCTTCCTTTTCTGGTGCATTATAGGGCCAGACAAGGAAAGAAAAGGCAGCGATTTAAACACTGCCGCTGGAGGCCTCCAATTTCATCACAGAAGCCAGAACTTTGTTAAGGTAAGCTGCCCCACCTCATCCCAATATTATTTGATACAATACCAATATGATGCAGTATTGTATCAAATAGTTTTCCAGTACTGGAGGAATAATTTTTGTTGAAAAATCCTCTGACAGGGCTTGTATCGCCTTAGACCTCATTATCAAGTCAGTACAATGCCCAGCCCCAGTAGAGATGATATAAGGAGAATGTCACATGGTCAGAATGATGAGAAAGACTAAACTAAATGTTTTTGTTATCAATAACATGCAAAATACTATTAAATAATATTTTGATTTTCATGTGAATTAATGAGACTCTCAAATCTAATGGATTCAGCAACTTTGATCAATTCACATATCTCCAGTTTGAAAACTAGCCTTTCCTCATACCTTCTGGTTGTCTCACCTTTAATCAATTTCTTCATCATCTTTTCCCTGTTAAAGCAACAATGGGAGACATGATGGGCAGTCCCCCGATCAACAGTAGCAACTCTCCAGGGCTGTTGTACGATGTCAAACGCACAATGGTATAGTAATGGGGCTGCTGGGCAATTTGTTTGAAACACTTCCAGGCAGCAGCACAGAGCTCTTTACCATTGGAAACAATAATAAGGAGCACTGCACTCCTGCCCAGAAGTGCTTTAAATGCATTGTACAGTAGCCTGTCATTGAGTAGCCTGTCATTCACACAACCACTGCATGTGAGGCTAGGGAGGGTGGAAAGGCAGGATTGCACCTACTTCCCCCACATCACCTCATTTCTCTCCTCGATGCTTCTTGCCTGTCCATACAATCTCCACTGTCGTGAGTGGTGCAATGATCTGAAGGCTGGGGGAGTAAAGCCCAGGCCCCAGGAATCCCACAAGTGAGCAGCATGGTGCATTATGGGAACTCTAGAGGCCAAGTCTCTCTTTCTCCCAGCCTCTAGGGTCAAAATGGCTGCTGGCAGTCTGGTCGTCCACATGATCGAGGAGTGGGGTAGGAGGGCTCGCATGCACCATCCTACCTCACCAGGTTGAGGAGCACTGGGATACAGAGGAATCCCAGTGCTTCTCATGATCAGCTCTACCCAGGCTAGTGCAGTCATATCTGGGTATAGCTGGCTGTGAGAATGACCTCACTAATGCACACCAGCCCAGGACGTCCTTGGCATCAATGGGGTATTGTGCATCATGCTGTCCAATGTTGTATCTTGTAGATCCAAATAGATTAGAGCAATAAGCCCTTATAAGTGCAATAAGCACTTATCTGGAAGTAAATTGCAGTGAAGTTAACCAGACTTTCACATAAATATTCTAAAAGGTTGTTCTCACTACCATAATAGGAGCAAGGAGGGTGGGCAGAGGGGAAGGCAGGGATGGACCTACCTCCCCCCTAGATGATCGGTGATGTCTTCTTTGGTGTGCCATTGTGCATCTACACAATCTGTGCTTCTCCGTGCAGTGTGGATCTCTGGAGTCCAGGGCTTGTTTTCCAGGGCTTGTTTTCCTCCAGGAATCCCACAATGCACTGTGTGATGAGTGTGGAGAATTGGGGGATTCCCCCCGAGTGCCTGACTCTCTGTATGCTTGGACTGTGTGCAGCCCAAGCATATTCACAACCCTGAACCTGGGGCAGGGGCGTAGCAAGGTTCAAGTGGGCCCAGAGACAAGATTTTAAAATGAGCCCCTCACTGATATACACGTACAAACACACTTCACAATATATAGTGCACTCACACTCACATCCCCATTATGAATACGGTGAATATCTAGTTCACATTGAATCTAGTTCACAGGGGAAGATCCAGCAGGAAATTACAGGGGGTGCAACAAGAATTCCCCTCCCCCACTAAACTCCCCCACTATAAATATTGGGGCTTGGATTTTCTCTCTCTTGCAAATGCATTATGCCAGGGGGTGTCAAACTAAAATTTGGTGGTGTTCCAGATTAGATTCTGATGCACCTCTGGTGAGCCACACATAGCCTTGTGCCCACCTCACACCACCTTTCTTCCTCCTCCTCTCTGCTCTTTCTCTCATTCCTTTTCTCCCCCACCCCCTTAAATTAGCTGAATTCACTACTCTGTACACTAAAACACACTCAGGGAAAGATTGATTTTTTATTTTTAGAAGAAATTCGGAATATACCTGCTAATATCAGCTATTGCATGGAAAATCCTATCACTTTCCTATCTCCCTTACAAAGGTGTTGCTAGGTACTTAAAAGATCCAGGGCCAGGGCCCACAGCCTCCCTACATTTTGATAATGAAAGCTTTTCATGCTTTTCCCTCCCCACTAGCTTGCATCACAGCTAAAAAATAATCTCCTTTTTCTCCTGCATCAGATTTTTCCTGTATCCTACGCACACAGCTGAGAACCAGTGTGGTGTAGTGATTAGAGTGTCAAGACTAGAATTGGGGGACTTGTGTTGCCGTTCAGTCATGAAACTCACTGTGGGACTTTAGCTGAGACACATTCTCTCTCCCCTCCAAACCTGCCTCACAGGGTTGTTGTGAGGATAAAAGTGAGGAAGAAGAACATGTACACTACCCTGACCTCTTTGGAGGAAGAACAGGATGTGTGCCATTGTACTCAGAGCACATTCAAATAGCATTATTTATACCAATCACAGCAACATGCAATTCAGTTTGATCTTGTATTTAGTACATTTCATTTAAGCAAGAAAATCATATGAAAAAAATCATATGCAACTATAGTGTATGTCTATTTACTACAGTATATATATAAAATGTATAATGTGTCTATACACTACAGAAAGAAAAGCCATCATTTTGATTTCAAATAGGACAGCAGAATGTCATATATGGAGTTACCCCAATTTTGCAGAATTTAAAGACAACCAATCATTTCATGTGCAATTTAAAAATGAGTTTCTTGTGAACTGATTTGCAAAGCCTTATTTTGAAGCAGGTGTACACAGTACAAAAATAGACTTTTGGTGGGGGAGCATGCTATAAGCACAAAGCAAAATAAAATAAAATAGTAATATTTAAAAGGGGAAACATGTTAAGAGGACAATTTTCTCACATTTTGCTATGTAAGCCATTATGAGAATTTTGTTGCCAAAAAAAGCAGCATATAAATATTTTTAATAAGGGCGGGGATGGGGGAGAGAAAGCAAAACACACAGAGACCAGTTTAGAACTATAAGCAGTGTAACTTCAGGAATAAAAAGAAACAAAAATGAAACAGATCCATTTTGTCAGAGCATCCCCTCCCCATTCTTTTCAAAGCTTTTAATACTTTTGCACTAACTAATTTCCTCACAACAAGGTATACTGTTGGGATGGGGAGGGTTTTTCTTACAAGTTTGCACTAGAATAGTTTGGGCATACTTTGAATTTTTTTTTAAGCTTAAGAATTCTTTCTCTCACTCACACACACACAAGATGGGACTTCTCTCACATGTACAACACACTCACGGTTCATTGGGGGGTGGGGGGAGAACGAGCAACATGTTAGCTTGACCAAGGGGAACAAATCACACACAAACCAAACAAACAGCAAAGGGTTGATTTTTACAAAATGTCTTCTTACTTTCATTCTTGGAGGGGGACCACCAGCCCAACAGCCAGCTTCCTTGGCTCTGCAGTTCCATACAAACTCCAAGCAGGGGAGGAGCACAAGACACCAGGAGAACCAATAGGGCTGGGAGAAAAGTTAACCCTTTTTAACTCTCTGCTACTGCTGATCTCCAAGAGACTCAATATTAATTCATCGGGGGTGCAACACAGGCAGGCGGGTAGTCATGTGACGTGCCTCTGGGGGACCCCTTGAGGCAGTGGGGACCCGAGACAACTGTCTCCCCTTATCTAATGGTAGTTACGCCTCTGACCTGGGGCACACTCCCAGGTTTTAACCCAGGTTAAAGCCTGGAGTAAATTTCTGGGCTTGCGAAGGAGGCAGCACCAGGATCAGTCACAATCACCCTCAATCTCAGCTGCCCAAGCATGGGTTTATCAGCTCATGTGCACAGCCTCTAGGTGTTTTAATAGGAGTTCAAGGCTAATGATCAAACATATTTCCTTGACTAGAAAATCTACTCAGAAAAGATATGATACATCAAACATAATTTAATTATAACTTTTATGAAATCATATTGCATTAGGTTTCTTTTGACTCCCCCTGCCAAGCTTCTTCATATTTGTTGAGCTGTATTTATTCCTGTTCATAAAGAGGAAAGCTGTCCATGCACTTTTAATGAATCTTACAAGCTTTGGATCTTAAATGCAGTAAATCATATGTCTATGCACTCTTTCCATCAAATTTCAGCTTCATTCTGTTCAGTATCAGCAGCTCCTGCTGAGACTGAGGGAAGACACTTTAAAAATTGATTTCTATTAGTATCAAATTTTGATTTTCTTAGGCAAGTCAAAGGGAAGAAGGTTTATAAACAAGCCATTATTCTTGCAGCAGAAGATGGCCCAATGGAGTCATAAACCTCAACCACACCTTATCAGTAACTCTCCAAGCACTATTCCTTCAGAGAGTCATAAATAACTTTTGTATTCTATGTATTCTATGGCCTAATATACCATAAAATCAAGGATTTCTCACATGCATATTCTATAATACAGTCATAATCACCTGCCAATAATGCTATTCAGAAGTTCATAGGCTATACAGGAAATCTCTGTATGAATGAATGGACACTAATCAGTCATGAGAGAAATAGAACTTTAGAAAAACCAGAGAGAGTTTCCCAATCTCCCCAGACATTGTTTCTATGACCTTAGGGTAGTAATGGTTTTTGAGGGCTTGAATAGGAAAATTATAAGTGGCTTCTCTCGTTAGCCAAAATAATTATGTCCTATTTGGTGCCCCAGAAAGTATTTATGCTTTGATTGATTGATTAAGTGCTGTCAAGTTGCTGTCGACTCTTAGCGACCACATAGATAGATTCTCTCCAGGATGATCTGTCTTCAACTTGGCCTTTAATGTCTCTCAGTGGTACATTCACTGTTGTCATAATCAAGTCCATCCTTACTGCTGGTCATCCTCTTCTTCTCTTTCCTTCAACTTTCCCCAGTGTTATGGATTACTCAAGGGATCTGGGTCTTCGCATAATGTGTCCAAAGTATGATAGTCTGAGCCTGGTCATTTGTGCCTCAAGTGAAAATTCTGGGTTGATCTGTTCTATGATCCATTTGTTTGTTTTCCTGGCTGTCCATGGTATCCTCAGAAGTCTTCTCCAGCACCAGAGTTCAAAAGTGTCAATGCTTTTTCTATCTTGCTTCTTCAAAGTCCAACTTTTGCATCCATAGAGTGTCACAGGAAAACTATTATCCATGCGATTCTAATCTTTGTAGGTATAGACATGTCACTGCATCTAAATATCCTTTAGAAGACCTTCATTGTAACTCTACCAAGTGCTAGTCTGCGGTCTATTTCTTGACTGCTGGATCCTTGACTGTTGATGGTCAATCCTAAAAGGCAGAAGCTATCCACCACTTCAATGTCTTCATTTTCAGTTCTGAGGCTGGTTGCTGTACCTGTTGTCATTAATTTAGTCTTCTTTACATTTAGTCCTAAATCTTTATGCTTAGGTGCTTTTTATCCAGTATTGAGTTAAAAAAAAAAAAGATACTTCTGGTTATTTTACTCCAGAATCAAAATTCTGTTTAGACCTTTTGCAACCTAGCTATTGCTGTGACCATCAGTTCTACCTTGTTAGCATCATTCACTTCCTGAACCTTAAAATTTGTCTATGTTCCTACCACCTTATTTATTTTTATTTATTTATTTTTGCATTTATATACCGCCTTTCGTTAAAAAGATAACCCCAAGGCGGTTTACAAAAGTTAAAAACATACAATAAAAAGACAATAAAAACATGTTAAAAGTATAAAAACATATAAAAACAGGCATAAAAACAATACAACAAATACAACAAATAAAAACACAGAGAAGCCGCAGTAGAAAATGATCATGTAAAAGCCTGGGTAAAAAGCCAAGTCTTTAAAAGCTTTCTAAAAGCCGTGATGGAGTCCAAGGAACTAATGGCCACTGGGAGAGCATTCCAGAGTCTGGGGGCAGCAACAGAGAAGGCCCTGTCCCGAGTGCACGACAGCCGGGCCTCCCTCATTGTCGGCACCCGGAGCAGGGCCCCCTCAGATGTCCTCGTCAAGCGGGCAGCAACCCTTGGGAGCAGGCGGTCCCTCAAATACCCCGGGCCCAAACCGTTTAGGGCTTTAAAGGTCAAAACCAGCACCTTGAATTGGACCCGGAAACAAACCGGCAGCCAGTGCAGCTCTTTCAAAATGGGGGTGATATGTTCCCAACGGGCAGCTCCAGATAAAACCCTCGCTGCCGCGTTTTGCACTAGCTGCAGTTTCCGGATATTCTTCAAGGGCAGCCCCACGTAGAGCACGTTACAGTAATCCAGCCGCGACGTGACTAAGGCGTGGGTAACTGTGGCCAGATCTGCCTTCTCGAGAAAGGGACGCAGCTGGCGCACCAGCCGAAGCCATGCAAAGGCACCCCTGGCCACCGCCTCCACCTGAGCTTCCAAAAGCAGAGCCGGGTCCAGTAGCACCCCCAAGCTGCGTACTTGCTCCTTCAAGGGGAGTGCAACCCCATCCCGAACCGGTAAAATCTCCTTATCCCGATTGGCTCTCCTACTGACCAACAGTACCTCCATCTTATCCGGATTCAATTTCAGTTTGTTAGCCCACATCCAACCCATCACGGCCTCCAGCCCCCGATTAAGGACATCCACCGCCTCATTAGGATCAGATGACAAGGAGAGATAGAGCTGAGTGTCATCCGCATATTGCTGACAACTCAGTCCAACTCTCCGGATGACCTGGCTTCATGTAGATGTTAAACAGCGTAGGGGACAAGACCGATCCCTGCGGGACCCCACAGGCCAACGGCCACGGGGCCGAGCAGTAGCCCCCCAGCACCACCTTCTGAACCCTCCCCTCAAGAAAGGACCGAAACCACTGCAACGCAGTGCCTCCAATTCCCATACTTGAGAGGCGGCCCAGAAGGATACCATGGTCGATGGTATCGAACGCTGCCGAGAGGTCCAGCAGAACCAACAGGGATGCACTCCCCCTGTCTAGTTCCCGGCGTAGGTCATCCACTAGAGCGACCAAGGCAGTCTCAGTCCCATACCTGGGGCGGAAGCCAGATTGAAAAGGGGTCCAGATAATCCGTATCATCCAAGATCCTCTGCAGCTGGGACGCCACCACACGCTCTATCACCTTGCCCAAAAAGGGGAGGTTAGACACAGGTCTATAGTTGTCCAGGTTGGAGGGATCAAGGGAGGGCTTTTTTAATTGAGGTCTTACCACCTCCTCCTTAAGGCACGATGGCATCCTGCCCTCCCTTAATGAAGCATTAACGATCCCCTCCAGCCATCTACCTGTCCCCTCCCTGGCAGCTTTTATTAGCCATGAAGGGCAAGAGTCAAGAGTGCACAAAGTCGCCCGCACACTGCCCAGGATCTTGTCCACATCCTCAGGCCACACCAACTGAAAAGAATCCAACACAACGGGACCAGATGGTACCAAAGGCACGTCTGCCGGAACTGCCAAAACTCTGGAGTCCAGGTCAGCATGGATGCAAGCGACTTTATCTGCAAAGCGACAGGCAAACCGATCACAAAGAGCTGTAGATGGCTCCTCCCCCATTGTCTGGGGGGATGTGTGGAGCAAGGTTTTCACCACACGAAACAGCTCTGTTTGCCTGCACTGAGCAGATGCAATGGAGGCAGAGAAAAAGCATTTCTTCGCCGCCCCCACCGCCACGGAGTAGTCCCTAAAATGGGCTCTAGCCCGTGTTCGGTCGGATTTGTGACGACTCTTCCTCCAGTGTCGCTCCAGCCGTCATCCGAGTTGCTTCATCGCCCTAAGCTCCAAGGAAAACCAAGGAGCAGAACGGGCTCCACCAAGCCGGAGAGGGCGCTTGGGGGCAACCGTGTCAACAGCCCGGGCCATCTCTCCATTCCAGAGATCAACCAAGGCCTTGACAGGGTCACCAGCTCTGGACACTGGAAACTCCCCGAGGGCCATCTGAAATCCAAGCGGATCCATAAGCCTCCGGGGGCGGACCATCTTAATCGGCCCACCACCCCTGCAGAGGGTAGACGGAGCAGTCAAACTAAACCCCACCAGGTGATGATCTGTCCATGACAAGGGAGTGGTCTCAAATTCCCCCACCTCCAGATCATTTATTTCCCGGTCGGCAAAAACCAGATCCAGAGTGTGTCCCGCCACGTGGGTAGGGCCCGATACCAATTGAGACAGGCCCATGGTTGCCATGGAGACCATGAAATCCTGAGCCGTACCCACTAGGGGGGCCTTGGCGTGGACATTGAAATCCCCCAAGACAATAAGCCTGGGGGAACCCAAGGCCACCTCCGAGACCACCCCCGCCAGCTCAGGTAGGGAGACTGAAGTGCAGCAGGGTGGTTGGTACACCAGCAGAATCCCCAGCCTATCTCGGAGGCCCACCCTCAAGGACAAACACTCGAAATTCTGAGATTGCCTGACCGGGCACCTGGAAATGGGGAGGGTCTCTTGAAAGATGACCGCAACGCCTCCTCCCTGACCCTCAAGGCGGGGCTGCTGCACGATCTGGAAACCTGGAGGACAAAGCTGAGAGAGACCAACCCCGCCCAGCGCATCCAACCAGGTCTCTGTCACGCATACCAGGTCAGCACGCTCATCCACAATCAAATCGTGGATGAGAGATGCTTTTGCGTTAACTGACCTGGCATTCAGCAGCAACACCCTAATCCTCGAAGGAGTGTTCACAGAGCTCCCTAGGGTCAGAGGGTTGGGAGAAGGGCCGGAAAAAGGAACAGGCCTCAATTGCCTGGACTGTTTTCCCCTGTAACGGCCTGCCCAACTCCCACCACCATATCTCCCTCTGCCCGCTACCCGTGATATTGCTGCCCCCACTCCAGACCCACTTTTTCGCTCTCCCAGACACATCCCCCCAGACTAACCCACCATAGCTTCTTGGCTTAATTTAAAACCAAGACCAGACTTATACAGTCTCTGCTGACTTCTTGCTTGGAGGAAGACGGATCTTCAAGGCAGGAGGAAAAGGTCTTCGGGGCCCCAGGCAGCTCGCCCCACGGCTGAGAGCCACAAGGACGAGAGCCCTTGTGCCCTCGCCCTTCGGCTCACACCAAGAGGCTCACGCCCCTGGCCCAGCCCCAGCTGTAAGGTAGCAGAGGCTGAGGGTAGATGGCACACATCTGGAGAAAAGGTGGGGCAGAAGCCCAAACACAGTCACTGCCTTGCCCAAGATGTTCCCTCTCCCCTTCGTTGGTCCACATATGCATATGAATTAATGAAGTTATTATTCTAGTTGGATTCCTGTTACTATTGAACTATAGGTTGGGGATAAACTGCAAGGTTGGTTTTTGGTTGTTTTTGTTAGGCCCTGGCCAAGTTCTAAAATAGCCAGCAGCTGAGGGTCCAGTTCTGAGAAGCAAAAAGTTAGAGGCAGAAGGTGTAGTCAAGAAGGGCTGACTACATCATTCAGGCTTATACTAGATGAGGCAGGGTGAGGCGAGGCAAGGCGATGCAGCCCACATGGCTACTTGATGTAATGAGTTGTTCAAACATAGCAGCCCACCTGGGAGAGTTTTTATGGAGGGACAGCATGGCTCCTTAGGCCACCTGCTTCATTTTAGACAGGCAGCTGCAGTTTCCTTCCCCCTGCTATTGTCAGAGGAGCACTGTAGAGCAGCATGTTCACAGGCCAGCTAGTCCCTTCCCATATTCAGTTTCCCCACATGAAGCCAGCTGGCTACTGTATCTTAAATTTGGACCTCATACTACTAGTTAATTTCATGTAAGCTCTTCTCTGTACAAAAGGGAGATCAAAGATTCACAGCTGGGGGGGAAATCTGGCTGAGCTGATAACTGGAGCTCCATTTCTCTGGCAGCTCAATACCTCTGTCTCCTGCATCAGAGGAGGCATAACCAAGGTGAAAGCCCTTGGCAGTTACTCTGTTTCAGCAATATGGAGCTTAGTAACACAGAAATGCTCTTTGCAGATGGCACAGAACAGAGGAAAGGCTACAAAGCAATATACATTCAATTTACCGATATTAACCACGATAAATTATGATTGCTATGAGATTTTTTCACATTGCAGTTATCAATGTGAAAAAATAACACCATATCAGCATTGTGTTATCCAGACAATGAGACTACATACAGGGAGCTTTTTGTCCAGGATCTCTAGAATTCTAAAAGTCTGCTTTTATTGAAATAACGTATGCAAAGTGAGCCAGTTTGAATCCATGTGTTAAATATGCAAATTTCACAGTGTCTGCGGTTGCATCTCCATATAGTTGCATTGTGCATTCATACAGTAAGAACTCTTTTGCGCATTTGTTATTTAGTATTCCATTGTTTTGATTTATATTTTATTAAACTATAGAAAATAACATGCAAAATGCCCAATACAGAACAGAAAAGAAGCAACTAATATATCCAACAATACTCCAGTCTATTACTCTTTCCATAAGTCTCTCTTAAGTCAAAGCAAAAACTTCTTGTTGAACATTTCATATGGCATAGTCAGATTCCTATATCTGATAAATTATCTGTGTACAGTGTCATTGAACTTATTTTTCTTTTCCAAAGATGTGTTACATATGTTTTAAAGAGATTATGAAAGGTGACTGCAACTGGTGGGGGAGCATGAGAGAAAAGATATATTTACATATATAGTTGCCTTATAATGAATCAGATCAATGACCTATCTAGTCCATTACCAGTTTCTATCCATGGCAGTGACTCTCTAAGATCCAGGCTGTGGAGAAATGGCCTCAGAAAGTTTCTTTTTGGGACGAATCCTGAAACAGTATCTTCCGTGAGAAAATGTGAAATTGTATTTTGAATTTCCCTTTGAAGAAACATCTTTTAACTGGAGAGGCCAGAGATTGAAGCCAGGATTTTAAATTGTATGTACCACTATATTGTAGCGTATTGTAGATGCTGGAAAAGGTACAGGAACATAGGAATCTGCTTTATATAGAATCAAACCATTGGTCCATTAGCTCAATATTGTCTATACTGTTTGGCAGTGGTTCTCCAAAGTTTCAGGCAGTCTCTCCCAGCCCTACCTGGAGATGCCAGTGAATGAACCTGAGATCTCAAGCATGCAGATGCTCTTCCACTGAGCCCCCCATCCCCTAAAGGAAATATCTTATAGCAAACAGTGCTCACACATAGTTACCCGTTAGGGGTGTGCACGTAAGCAATGGTTCAGGTTGAATTTGAACCAAATTCGAATCGAAATGCCCAGTCTGTGAACCAGTTCATTAGAACCGCTGGTGTTTTGGTTTGTGTTGTCAAACTGGTTGAACTGGGTTGACCTGGTTTGTGTGCTTTGCTTGTAAAGGGGAATCAGGTAAGGATTCCCTTTTACAAGCCAAGAGGGGTTCCCTACCTAAAAAGGGGTTTGAAGGTGGGCAAGAGGGTATCTTACCAGGTTTCCCTTTACAAGCAAAGCACTTGAACCAGTCGAACCAGGCTGAACCAGTTCAATCCAAACTTGGCCCAGTTCAGTTAGAACTCAAACCAGCCCCCCTTTTGCGGGTCTGGTCCAGTCTGAGCTTGACCCAGTTGAACCGGTTTTGCACACTCCTATTACCCATCTAAATGCAGATCAGGGCAGACCCTGATTAGCAAAGGGGACAATTCATGCTTGCTACCACAAGAGCAGCTCTCCTCCTGTACATACAAGAAGAATAGAAAAACAGCTATGAGAAGAGGCTAAAATTTGTGCTAAATAAAAATCCAGTCCCACAGTATGACCATCCAAGCCATAACCTTTTAGTCTCCTTCCAAAAGGTTTTCAATGTTTGTTTTCTACCAGTAAATGTTCATGCTGTGCATACTGAATACTGCATGTTCTGTTACAATTTTATACATTTGCAAAGCTCCTTTTTCAGATTGGTGTTAACTTTTCATGGAGCTGTACTGCAACTTACATTGTAAAACAGCTTAATACAGTTACATATACAAGATTAGGTAATTTTGACAAGTTTTCCCTAGACTGTTTGGTTTCATAATGTATTCTTATGCTTCTAATCATTTGCTGCAATGTACAGATGGTGAAAGTAGAAGTATTTCCAACAAACAAATCACAAGTGAATACCCATTGCTTAGCAAAGGTAGGCAATTAAAATTGTCCAAAAACGTTGCAGCCCAAAATAACTTCAGAATAATTTTCCCCTGGTAACAAGCATATGGAATAGAATGTTATTAAAATATGAATAGCTAAAGTCAGTTTGATGAAAGAGAAATAAAGCACACAGCTCCATTTAAGGCATTTGCTAATCTACAGCAATGACAATGCAGGAATAATGATTTTGATGCTTTGAAGAATAACAAGAATTGTTCCATATATGCTGTCATCTTTAAAAATCTCACAGAGCTTATAAATATCACCTGCATTATTTATTAGTATAATACTAGCATGTTATTTATTATTAAATCAGCAACAGCTGCAACAACATGATGACAGACTGAAAAGGGTGTTAATAAGATCTTTTCATTTCAAAAGGATAATTTACATTGGGTCAGAGTATAGTTAATCAAACTAGTTTGTACATGAGCACAAAATACATTTATGATATCAACTGCAACACACAGTAAGTGCTAATTATAATATTTAAAAAGAAAAGATAATGCACAGGAGCAAAACCATGTTTCTGGAGACCACCAAACACTGTGGCAATCAACAATACAAAGTCAGTGCTGTTGTTGCCCATGTACTCTTGAGTAGAATGATGCTATCAAAGTTGATGTCCAATGTTTAGACCTGTGAAGAAATTGATATATGATTAGTTGAATGGTTTATTCAACCTCAAAGATAATATAAGGGAAGTTAAACTACAAAAAAAACCCCACAGGTATATAAGTAAGAAGAGAAGATGGAACAAAATCTACAGAACACCTGAAAATAAAGGAGGTAAGGATTGAGGAGCATGTGTACTACTACATACATCATTAATGATATTTACAATATTATATAAATTTAGATTTATGCTGATCTCATAACTTTCATTTTCTGTCACTATTAATAGCAATTGCTATTTGTTAGTACACAAAGGAGCTATTCACGTGACCTACCGGCTGGCTGAGTACGGTGCACTGGGGGATTCTCTCAGGAGACAGGTGCTCTAGGTGCCCATCTCTGTGTCTCCTTGGGTTGCGTGCAGCCTGAGGAGACACACAATCCCAGAACTCAGATTAAGGGGGCATTCACTCCCTTAAACCCAACTAAGACCTGGATTTAAAAGATGGGCTAGGCAATGCTGCTGCACCAGAACTGAGCCAGGTCCCACTCATTCTAACCCAGGCTAGGCTTCCCTAGCCTAGGTTAGGGTGTGCCAGAGAACAGCCTCAAAATGTTTTACAATTCTTATCTAAGCATTCCACACAATCCAATTCTTATTCAAGCCTTCCTCACGATTCCTATAGATTGGTACCTAGACGATTAGTTTTAAGATCGTTCATTAGATTCATGGCTGGTCAGTCTCCCTGAATCTACTCCTATGCTCTGTCAAATAAAATCACACATGGTGGTATGTTAAACACACTGCTTAAAGGCATTGTGAATCCATCTCTTTGTTAGCAAAACCAGAAGTATTCTTTGCATATTTCTGTAAATTCTGAACATGGATAGGCATCATCAAGTGGGGAAGGGTGCTAGTCAGGGGCATAGTGACAATTGAAAAAGGGTAGACAAACGTCCCTGGGCCTCTAAGGGAGGGGACCAATTTAGTTGGGTGACAGCTTGTTCTTTGCTCTCATATTTGCCCTCATATTTTTTCAAAGAAGTCAGTGGGGGGAGTGGCCCATCTCACTTCTTGTCCCAGGGCCCACTCCAACCTTGCTATGCCCTTGATGCTAGTGTTATACACACATACTAGTTTCAGAACACATCTGATACTACCAGGAGCTTCCATATCTATGGTAAACTTACTGGCACTACAAAATGAACAGCTATAGTTATAATCAATTAAAAAATTAAGCATGCATATAAAACACACCGATCCCCTTGGTTCAGAAGAAAATGCCCTCTTACCTTAATCATGGGGTTTATAAAAAAAGGTAACCATAACAAATCTTCTTCACACACTTCCTCATTTTATCCTTATTCAATTTAACCTTGAATATCCAAAAAATTGCCTTTTTATTTTGCCCTCCCTCCACTGCTAAAACCTCTTGCACATGTCTACTAGAAAAGTTTCTTTTGGAATGGAAGCTCCTAGGGATAGAATGCATCTGCCCACTACAATGGGCCTTTGTGAATGAAATCTGATAATGATATTACTACCTCCAATAATGTGATCATTGACACTGCTATACACTTCAGCTCAAATCAGAAAGTCCTGGCAAAGGCAGGTGGTAAGATAATGCAGCATCTACTGTACTGTCACAAAATTATTACACAGTGATGACAATGTAGGCATTTTGAATGCAGGGGTTTTATAGGTATTTAATGACCAGCTGTGTAACAGGACTTTTTAAGCATCAAGGCATTCTTTTCTTGAGCACCTGTTTTCTCTTTAACCAAAAAGGACATTTATGACACTTAAGTCCTTGAAAAGCTATTTTTTGAAGAGTTGACTCTATCTAGCTCAGAGACCCTGTGTTTAGAAAGGGAAGAACAGCTGTTGGTTTTTACTATATAATGAAAATGTTTATATTGCCATGATTCAATGAGATTTTTCTGGCCTTTCACAGTCTAGTGTACTAAACATCCATCACTGCCAAGAATATGCCATTAGGTTTATAAGAATAAATTTTGCATTTAAAGGCAAACACTTGGGTTTTATGGAGATAATCCACCAAAATTTCATCAAAATGTGCCACTGGAGACAAAGCAGTCAAATATTACATTGTGTCTCAAAGGGCATGGTTAATTACAAGACCAGATCGTGCAAAGGGAAAGTAAATCTTGAAGGAGGTTGGATGTATTTCATAATGGTTTCCTTGTCCAAATAATTTTGAATTATATATGAATGGGAGGGTAAATAGCTTAATGGTGATGCTCATACTTTGCATGCAGATGGTCCCAAGTTCAATGTCTGGCATTTCCAATTTAAGGGATCTCAACAGGGGCAGATGAAGCCTTTTGCCACTTGTAGGTGGACAATGATTTACCACCCCCACTGCTGCAGTGAGGGTAGGGGTGGAGAGGGGAAAGCCCCCCCTTTTTATTCTAAAAACTGCCATTGTGCACGGCGGGATGACATCAGCGAAGGCCACATAGTGGCAACTGCAGGGAGGGGGGGTGAGGGGAAAGTTCCCCCATTTACCTTTAACATGCCACTCAGGTGGTGGGATAGGGCAGCAGCAGTTGGATCAGGGAGGGTGTTGGTGGGCTGTGGGGAAAGTTCCCCTCCTGGGACAAAAGGGGCAGCAACATTTGAAGAATGGCAAAATTTGCCACTCCTCAAATTTTGCCTCCGTAGACAGGTGCCTACTCTGCCTCTCCTTAAATCCGCCACTGGATCTCAATTAGAAGGGCTGGAAAAGACTTCTCCACTCCTGCTAGATATTGGAAAGCAGCCAGCCAGAACAAATAGTGCTGGGCTATGTGGAAGATGAACGAAGGACGTACTCATGTTTGTGTTAATGCATTTACTCATCTAATCTTTTTGATCTTGGAAGAACTGTTAGCTAGACCTTTTCTTAGAGAGGCTGTTCTCACACACAGCCTAACCCAGGCTATCAACATATAATATATACTGCTCATACCAGATGAAAATTATATCAAGATTGCAGTATATAACAAGCTGACTATTAATCAGTACTAAAAAGGCGAATGAGATTGTAGACCAGAGATACACCTAGGTAATTTTGGAGCCTGGACCAAAAGGCCTTTGGAGGCTTCCCCTCCCCTGAAAATTAGGCATCATCATGCTTCACCTGGCAACCACACCACTTGGGACAGACTAACGAGGATTTGGGGGCCCCCAGGGTCTGTAGAGGGTGGGGCCCCCAGGGGCTGTAGAGGGCAGGCCCTGGACTTCGTCCCTGAAGTCCAGGGGTAAAAGCACCTCTGTAGTAGACAGAATGAACCGAACCATAGTTTCCAAGACACAAGAAGTCATAGTTCCACATGTTTCCATCACACTATTCAATCTGTAGTCTTCTATATAGTTCTTAGTACTTTAAGAAAGATGTAGACAAATTGTAATGGGTTCAGCAAAAGGCAACAAAGATGGTCAAGGGTGAGAAAACCAATCCTTGGAAAACAAGGAAAGGCTGACAGAAATAGGTATGTTTAGCCTGAAAAAGAGAAGACTGAGAGGGGACATCTTCAAAGAGCTGAAGGACTGTCACACAGAAGAGGACAAAGACTTGTTCTCTGCTGTCCCTAAAAACAGGACTAGGTCTACTGGGCTTAACAGGAGAGTGGATTTCAGCTGAGCATTATATTAGGAGAAATGTCTTCATAGTAAAAGTAGCAGAGGGTTGGATTACATGGCCCCATCAACTTATTGTTTTAACTGTTGTAGATTAAAACAAATGCTCTTTGGTATTAAAGTAAAACTACTAAGCAATTTAAATAAATGACCATTGCCACAAACCATTCAGATTAAAACAATCTTCTGCTGACTTTCAAAAAACAGCAATACTTATTTGAAAAACTCTTTCCTCAGTACTTCTATTTATTATGGGCACCAAATTTCTGATGTGCACACTGTGTGCTGTGTTTGAAAGACCTGGCCAAATAATTTTAGTGGGAGCACCAGATCAACATGCATATTTCTTTAAACAAAGAGGGCAGCTGAATACAGACGTCCATATGCACACCAAAGCACCCACTGTGATGAGGGAATGGTTGGAATGCAGAACTTCATGGAATGCAGCAAGTGGGGGGAAATAGCAGAACCACTGCTAGCACAACTGCTTGTTCTAAGCAGCTTTGACAGTGCCTTAGGACTTTTTGCAGCCCCAGTGTGGAGTGTTAAGGCGACAGAAGGCTGTGCATCATGTCAGCCACTATAGTTGGGCAAAGAGGCACCTTTTAATGTGGTAGCTCTCTTATATTTAGCAGGAGGAGAGCAGCACTGCCTCTGTTCAGCATAGCAAACTGTCTTCCTTGGTCCCTCTTTCTGGTATTTTCCTTGTGTTGCATTTTAGACTGTGATCCTTTTGGGAAAAGTTGCCATCTCTTTTGCTATGTAAACTGCTTTGATAGCTTTTTGTGGGGTTGAAAACCAGTATATAATCACTCTTGCTAACAGAGCAAAGAGGCACTTTAAATTGATGGCTCTCATATTTAGCAAAGGAAAAGCAATTGCTCCATCCATCCCAAACACAGGGTCTTCTTTATGTTTCTTTTTAGATTGTGAGCCCTTTTGGGACATGGAAGTATACTTTTCCTTGTAAACCACTCTGAGGACTTTGTTATTGTTATTGAAAGGCAGTATATAAATGTTATTAAAATTACTACAAAAATATGTTAATAATAATAACTCCTGTGAAAAATGAGAAGCATTCTGTTTCCTCAATTGCTTAGCTGTTTTTATTACTATTGTAGTTAAAATACGTGAGCACCAAGAAACAAGGAAATTGCATCACCTGGGGTCAGGAGAAATAGTCTAGATTACTTTAAGGTATTTGCATACTGCTACCAATAAAGTACAAGGCAAAGTATTGGAAAAGCAATAACATTCCACCATGATTTAAAAGTCCCATTATAAACTGACAACTGTGGGAACCTCGAATGAAATCTAATAATGGTAGATAATTTATAACACACACAGTTATTATACCATGTAAGTTCAATCACGAACAGCCTGCCCCAGCAGGTTTTCCCATAGGGTTCTTTGTTCTAATAAGGATGAGGGACTCAGTTCAAACTGGGTGTGAAACTGTGGGACTCCCATAGCATTTTAGGTTAGCCTTCTCAGTAACAGCAGATATAGGTCTGATTCTTTCATCTTTTTAAGTGAGTCATTTGTTCTTTGTATTTGTCTGCTATCATCATGCGTAATCTTCACATCTGAAGAAATTACTAAGGAATAGTTTGATTTCACAATACAGTTGGCCCTCATTATTCACAAGGGTCCAATTTTATTTATTTATTACATTTCCATACCACTCTATATGAAGGCTCTGGGTGTGTACAAACAAACACAAACAAACACACAACCATTTAAAACAACTGAATATATATAACAAATTTAAAAACAGTTTAAAACCATTAAGATGAGTTAAAAACATGTAAGAACAATTTTAAAACCTTGGAAAGCCAGATCAAACAAATAAGAATTTAGGGCTCTCTTGAAGTCCAGCAATAAGACCAAACTATGAATTTCTGCCTGAAGTGC